>NC_089876.1:12401590-12720909 GCF_040182565.1 Anser cygnoides | reverse complement strand
ATGTATTTATCCTGTAGATCACATCTGTCATGTGCGTGAAGTAGCTGGCATTTAGAGCCCATTGCTTTCAGTAATTCACCAGATAAATTCAGTAACTGAAAACAAGGGAGATGTGAGACTGGGGCTCTTTTTAAATGTTTTGAAGAGGTTTACCAAAATGTACCTGCTTTTCAGTGACATACCGTTAAGCTTAACTAGCTGGTCTCTTTCTAGCTTTGTGTAAGTAGTTAATGTTTTTCTGTTGTTGTTTTTGTTTGTTAGTTTTTGTTCACACAGTCACATATCAGAACTGTGTATGCTACACTTTGTTTCCTGTTAAAAGAGGGTTGGTGGTGTTATTTGCTTTAAATTATAAAATTTACAATACTTTCACTGTAAACACATTCTCTTCCCTTATTAAAAAGGTCAGATAGTACAAGTGAGCCCCTAAGTCTTTCTCTAGATGTGTGTTCCTCTTCCAAGACAATACGAAAATCTCTCACGACCCTAGAGAAATTTCCATAAGTGATTTAGGTATACATCTGTGATGTGTAATGATACACCTCAGGGAAATTTATTTATATATATTCACATGCAGTCATCAATGCTGCATTTTTAATGGTTTAAAAAAAGCAGTACTCCAAGAGACCAATTATGATCATTATACTGAATTGCTCTGCTACCAATAAATATAGTTGTTTCATGTGTTTAGCATTACGTTTTTTTATATTTATATTGTAGTTTATTATACTGTATGAATATAAAGTAATTGAGAGTTTCAGTCATTTGTAGTCAAAAAGGCATGCCCTGAAAGCCTTTCTTTTTCGTTTTTTTTTTTTTTTTTGCATATTTGCACTGTAGTTGCTGATTTTAGTGAAGAATCTCATTATGCATTAATAACATAAGGATGTGCAGAGATGACTTTAAGTCTTTAAAACAAGTTTGATGTTTTTAGGACAGCTGCCTGATTCAGCACTGAAATTTGGGAGTCCGTTCTGGCATCATTTTTTTTTCTTTTCCTTGCAGTTATCAAGATGTAAATTATAGGGTATGTTTGCTTCCAGAATCTGTAAAGAAAGCCACATTTTCAAATCTGTATTTTACATGTGTGGGTTTTTTTTTTTTTTTTTTTTTTTTTTTAAATGCGGTTGCATTTTACATGTTCAGTTTGAAATAATCAAACTGCCCATTTCTCCAACCAGTTGAGGTCCCTCCGGATGGCAGCACAACAATGTGGTGTATCAGCCACTCCTCCCAGTTTTGTACTGTCTGCACACTTACCAAGTGTGCAGCCTGTCCCATCATCCAGGTCATTTGTGATGGGGTTAAACAGTCCCAGAGGCAGTATCAGCCTCTGGGGTGCAACTCCAGTGACTGGCCACCAGCTGGACTTCATGCTGCTGATCACAACCCTCTGAGCCTGGTAGTTCAGGCAGTTTTTAGTCCATCTCACTGTCCAATTACCTAGTCTGTACTTTGTCAGCTTTCCTGTGAGGGTGTTGTTGGTGGACAGTGTCATAAGGCCGTCCACTAAGCTGGTCACCTCATCATAGAAGGCTATCAGGTTGGTTAAGCATGATTGCCCCCTCATGGGGAAAGGAAATGAAAGATGAATTCTAACACAATTAAAATAATTATTGAAGCAGAGTCTGGAAATAATGAGCTCTCATTATAAAATCTCAAACAAACAGCTAGTCCTCTTTTGTAACACTTGAGTTTTTAAGCTTTGCTTATTATTACCACAATTTGTTTTAATGCTGACATTTTTATAAATATGTCTAGGTACACTGACTTGATTCATTTAAAACATACAGATTTATTTCTGTTTGGTGTTAAAAGAGGCTATGGTGTTGTAATACTGATTCATCTCCATCGCTGCTGGATACATACAAAACCTTCAGTGTTGGTCTTTATCTCTTCAAAGCCAGAAAATTGTAACTTACGAGTAGAAATGTAACAATGAAATGATTAAAGCAGGGATTTTTAAAAATGACATGCCTAAAGAGAATTAAAATGGTAATGGATGCCTTCTCTAGACTCCAGGCTGCCTAAGTGAATATAAGTGTATTTGCAGGGTTTCTTTACAACTTTGGAGTGTGAACTTTTAAACCTGCTGTGTAACTATTCAGATGCTGAATCTGTCTGGGAATGGTATGATTAGAAGGCTTTGGGGCATGCATAGTGAAAACTATGCGAAAGGCAAATTATTCCTTATAAAACAGAATAAATGTAATCATGAGTCTTCTTACCTGTAGAGAAAAATTCATAAGTCTGAAGATGCACTGAATGGTGCTTTAATTGTATATGCTAGAAATAGATTGACTGAACATAGCCTTCCTATTTGGGAGGGAAAGAAAACAAGCAATTAGAGGATGGATAATAATGGTGAGGGCTATGAATTAAAGAGTATCTGCAGTCCAGACCTAGGGAATCTGGTGAACTCAATAGGCTTTTTCTGCACCTTCAGTGGCAATTTGAAGCCTTGAAATCCTGTGCCAGAAGAGTAACATTCATACAAGTATCTCTAGCCTAGAGAATTTAAAAACATAAAGAAAAAAAAAAACTTATTTTTTGTGTTTTGCCTTTGAGGCACGTTTAAATGAGCTTTCTGAGGACTGAAAGAGACGTTCGCTGGAAAATGTTATTCAGGGAAACATATTTTTCAAGAAGAACTAAATTCATTCATTTGTTAGGATTTAGAGTAGAATTTGTGGCATGGCAGCAGGTGTAAAGAACACCTTGTGGCTGCAGAATTATTCTGCCGATGCTTTGCTTCACAGATTTCTTCCACAGTCCTTGCAGAAAACTGGTACACAAAATGGGACTGTTGTATAACATTCTTCAGTTATGTAAACCTCAGTTCTAGCATAGGTGGTCTTGGCTAAATGTAATGGCATACTGATAATATTTAATGGCATACTGATGCTGATGCCCATATAGTTATCTTTCAGATAGGTGCAGCAAAAGTGTTAAGTACACTTTCGGTTCTTAAAAGGCAAGGAGTTGGAACTTGGTGAATTAAAGAGAAGCTTGGAAATGGAATATGAAGGGCAAGAAAGTTTAGAAAAGGCAACTGGATTTTTAAAGGCAAGATCTGTACAATATATACACGTTAGGTATTTATTCCTTATAAAATACATATATGAAGAATATTTTTTTTGTTTTTTTTTGTTTGCTTGTTTGTTTTTTACAGTAGAGCAATATAAATAGCATATGGATGAATAGCCAAGAGTAGCTTGCATAATATGATAATAATATTTGCTTCTTCCCTTCTCTCTCTACCCTGCTAATCGATTTGTTTTTTCCCTGCTGCATGCAAGGTTCACATTTGGGTTTTATTGGTGGATGTTTTGGGCACTAGTGACAGTAAATGATGGCACTTCCTTTCAACATCTTGCCATGCATTTTCACAGGTTTGTTTGCTTTTTTTTTTTCCCAGAATATAAAAAAGAAATCATTTATCTTGTGCCAAATTCTTAAATTAGGGTAAATCAATGTGGCATTTGAAATTATCTACAGTGCTTCGTTTTGTTAGTGAAGGATGTTTCCTTGTTTCCTTATGTCTGTCACTCAGCAATAAATTCTCTGGAGTTTGCAGAGCCTAAAACTTAAAAGACGGTTTTGAAAGCAGTTGAATAACCACTCCATTTGTTCTTCCTGACCTTGCATGACAAGACCGGTTGCTCACTTTTGATGAGCATTAGATTTTAAAATTCACTTATTCCAACTCAGAGTTGACGTGAACAGATTAACCACTAAATCAGCAGTAGTTACTTGCTTGAAAGAAGTCTTTTTTTTTTTTTTTTTAATCTGTTTGTTCATCCTTCATCTGCTTTGATTCTGTGAATTCTACCCATACAGAGCAAGGGGGTGATTGCAGTAGCTTGGTACTTCCACAACAGAACTATAAAACTTCCTATAAAAGGGAGTAGATTTCAGCTGCCTTCAGGAATGGAAGCAAACATCATCCTACCTTCCTGGCCTGATGCTGCCAACCACAGGGCTGTAGGGCAGCTGAGCTACATGGAGCTACCTCTGATTTCGGTAGGAGTAGCCCATCCTTCACTGAGCTCCACCTCCACAAGACAGGACCAACAAAGTATTTCCTCTGCTCCCATACAACAAAAGTAGAACTACAATGATTTATTTAACTTGCAGATCAGTCTTTGCTGTTCTTAACGGTGTATACTTGCTATTGCTAGTCTTACTGCCTTGGTTTTTATGTTGATCTTGATTCAGTGTTTATTGATCTAAGTAATTTCAAAAGCTGAAAAAATGAAGTTGATTTTCATCTGCCTTCCACTAACATTATCCAGAATTCATTGTTCCTCTGAAGAAGTTACCCACTTATTGGCACAACACTTTGAATAGAAACAAACAAAGATTCCTAGTGTATTTGCTGGACTGTTTGCTTTCAAGTTTGAACTACTGAGAAAGAATCAAATTAGGGCTCAACAATGAAAGCATTATTAATATTCTTGTATTGTCATCTATCTCCTCAAGTGAAGCAGCTTTTATGCAGTTTTAGAAATCGACATTTTGAGTTGGGAACAGATTTTATGTCTCTCAAGTTACTTTTAAAATCTTTTTTAAAAGTCTAAAAATTCAAACATTATTCTTGTGCACTCCCTGTTTCATTTGCAAATACTGAATGACGGTAAGTCATTTTTCTGTGATAGACCTTCTCTGGTATTGTTACTAAAATGATAGCTGTATATCATATTTAAGATTACAAAAGCTTTTAAGACCTTTTAAGACTTCTGAGAGCCTTTCTGTGAATTAATGCTAGCCTGTTCAGAACAAGCAGAAAAGAATCTTGAGGTCATTAAAAAGACTTCCCCTATCCAACATAAGCTTATGTCTGTTAAAATGTATCAGATATCTTCTCTCAGGCTCATTGTTTTTTCCAAATGTAATTGTTCAGGACTGCGAGTGATCTCAGTCACGTGTCTGTCAAGGTAATTTCTTTTCCCTGATTTCATAATTGGACCAAGATGCAGTCTATAGTGAATCAGCCATGATTCACCACACCAAGTCTACTTTTTTTTTTTCTTCTTCTGGAACAATTAAATTGGCCATCAGTTATCAAATGTTCTCCTTACCATAGAGCATTGTTAATTAGAATTAAAAAAAAAATAATGCAAGAAGCTGTATTTATTCTGAAACAATAAAACAGACATCTTTCTTATCAGTTGTCTGTCCATCTTTCTTTCTAAAACAGTCTGCCTTGCTCCCTGCAAATTAATCCTGAAGGCTTCTCTTTCTCAATTTCTCATCCCACCAGATATTGTTTGATCTGTAACAACATACATCGATCAATTACCATTTTTGAAAAAATTAAGTATTTTATAGAAAATTCTTAGCACTTTTGTATGGTTGTAGCCTTTTAATCAGCTAAAAATGGTTATGGCTGTTTCTAATATTACTCAGTGCTTTCCAACTCCCAACTGTTAAAACAGTTATTTCAGCCTGCAGGCTGGAATACGTCTGCCCTTTATTTCTTCATCATATTAGTTTACAAGACTCCTGGTCTGAAAGTATTGCTGAATCCTTGTTTTCTTCATACAACCCTAACTTAAATCAGGTCAACACATTAATACTGGGAAGACTTAACACCTTGACAAGGCCAAGACATGTAGCATCCATATACATCAGTATCCATAGCCGTATGTCATACTAACTTCCTTTATGTACATTAAAATGAACACAGCAGAGGTGCACTGCCATCCTGAATACGCTGTCTCTCAGGTCACAGAATTTTTGCAGATGTATGTCACTATTTATCTTCCTCACAAAGTCTTGCAATATTTTGTTGCTTATTTTTAAGCAGAACACATAGAAAACTAGCAGATAGATGAAAAAAGAAATTTGCCATTTTAAGTCCTGTCTAAGCCTTATTTAAGTTTTATTTAACAGAGACATTCAGGCTAATTCTAGGAATAATTCAGGAATATAGTTGCATGGAGAGTTCATGAAACTCAGAGTCTAAATGCATGGATCAAAACATGAAGTAAGATTCATCTTTGAAATACCAATCTACATGGGAAAAAGGCAGTCCAAGTCATACATCCGTACTAGCCATCTGGGCAAAGAGTAATTAGAATGACTTCAAGCGTATAGCAGAATAAATATGACCTTACAATACCGTGAGAAAAAAAAGTATTTATTGTGTATGCTGTGCCAAACCACAGAATTTACAAGTATCTGACTCAGCAATAATGGTTAGAGCATTTACTGCATACTGGAGAGCCCAAAATACTCATAAACCAAATACTGATGGCTGAAGTACTGAGTATAAAGAAGAAAAAAAATATACAGAATTGTAATAACATGTCTTAAAAAAAAATACATGTGGTTAATCAACTCTCTTTTATCCAGATATAGTTCATCTGCATTGCAGATTAATTGTGCCAAAAATACAAAGCAAATTTGCATCAGAAAGCATATAAAATTTCAGACACAAATTGCATCAGTGTACTACTACTGATACTGGAGTCTTCTTGGATCCAGAAGTGACAGAGAGACATACTTCCACTACTGTGTTTGAGTGTGTTGGAAGTAGGAAGGGTGAGGTGAAGGGTGACGTTATACATAAAGCAGAAAGTATCATTAGGAAATAATTGAAAGAGAGACTTTTGCAGAGAATTAGGATGAGTGGGGCAAGAAATATGCACCAGAAGTTACTGAATTAAAGTATGAGGAACATCAGTGCATCTCCATGTAATTTTTGCTACTGACACTCCACCACTTGTGAAACTCAGCTAAGGCTGCCTACTGCTTTTTGGGCACCATTCCTGGGGACAGTAGTAGGAAAAATCCCTTATTTACATTAGAAAAGGCAGCTGAATAGTGTGAAAGAAGAATAAAACGTCAAGTATGGGTATACTATTTGACTATGTCCTCTGTGACTTCTAAATGCAAAATATTAACTTAAAATTTCTACATAATGGATGTACGTATGAGTATGGGAAAGCACGGTCTATAGAGTGCAGTTGCACTGCCCTTGTTTATTTATTTTTTTTTAACACTGTGAAAAGAAATTTAGAGTTCTTCATCTTTTCCTTCTGTTGCAGTACATCACATATAATTATGTCGCTTTGGTGGAGAACAATTTTGTAACAAAAATTTTGTCCTGTTGTATCTCTAACAGGGAATGGGAGCCGCTGTTTATGACCTGTGCTCCCTAATGGTTCTGGCATCCTGAGCGTTAAATTGACCCTGTTCCAAAATTTGGCTGAACATGTATTTTCTACTTTTATTCTTAATTGTTTTGCATTGTAATGGTATTTACAGAAAAGGGAAAAAATATTCATTAAGTAAGCAAAATAAAAACATTAATGCAGCAACCCACATTGGACAGAATTAGGTCTATGATAATAAATGTCCGACGTCATCAGGTTGGGGACATTTTTGATTTATTATCACTAAGCTCCACTTCAGTGAATTACATCATTATTAGGCCCTCCTAGTGAAGTCCATTTATACATAGTTGAGAATATACCTTAGATATCCTGCAAAGTATTTAGCTCTGTTGCTGTATAGGATGGTTTGAATTTGTAGTGAGCTTCTTCGGCTTGAATTTTCCTGTACTCGAATGATTCCTTCCATTGAAGCAGAATGTGCCTTGGTATTACTAGACCTTTCAAGAATATATATGGCAGTAAAGTTTTTATTTCTGCACACAACATTCCCTACTCAAACATGTTTTACACTCATTTTTTCAAAATGAACTGAAAAAGAAAGCAAAACCTAACTCACGTTCTCTTTCAAGAATAAGTTTTGCAGGCTTTTTGTCTTAGCTATTCATGTTCAAAGGGCTTTCGTCCAAAAAGCTATTAGAAACACACTAAAAGTGGTATTAAATGACACATTAAATATATTTTTCCAAGTTTATGAGTATTTCATGATATACTCAGTCATATAAAACTAGCAATTATTTTTCATAAGCTGTTGCATCAAAAACAGTAACTTGCAACCACCTTACATTTTCTCTAAACTGAACCAAATGCAATATCCTATTTCAACCAATGCTATAAATTACTTTTTCTTGCAGCAGCTTTTTCTTTATTCCAAGTGTAAGCATTTTGGAGAAAAGAAAAATGAAAATGGGCAATTTATGCAATCAGACAAGTTGCAATAGGTTAAAAATCAGAACACACAAGAAAGGATTCTGACCAGATCTATTTTTTTAAGTTACTATGAAATGGTTCAGAAATACTTATGAAATTTTATGCATGTACACCTTTATGTGAGGGAGCAGGAAAAATTTACGTTACTTACATAGGATTCATGGAAAATGTGAACTGATGGTTATAGTGCTGGAACATAGAGTTCTGCTGAGTGAAAATGTACAAAAGAACTGCATGCAAAGTATGCAAGATGACCTAAGTTCTTAAAAATACAGTAGGTTGCATTGTAATAGCAGAAATAGGCATTTGTTCTAAACAGTTTCCTCTGTACGAGAAAGTTTGTAATATTTGTCTCCATCTCCTTCCGTAGAACTTTCTACTTGCCTGGATAGATGCTGTCCTGTTCATTCCTTGTGAAGCCCTCTTTGGGCACTTACATCTTCTCACACATTATTATAGGGAACTCCATAAAATAACTAAGCACATGGCATGCCTCTGCATGATAACATACCGAAGAGTTGAGACAACTATTGTGAAACTAGTTTTAGATACCACAGCTGTCATGTTTTTCCTCAGAAATACTCTCTTTTTCTTCCTGATATATATATATTTTTTTCCTCTCACTGGCCAAGAACTTTTTGCATGCTGTCAGACCAGTGCCTTTAACTGAGCTGCAACACATCTGGAAACCCTGAATTTGTGGAACGCGTACTGCTGGTCTAAGCAGGTGCACAGATCTGCAGGTGAAGTACATTTGTATAAAGATTGCTGACTACTTGCAGAGCATCTGAAAAGTGAGTGCACAGCAAGTAATATGTTCTCCTCTAGAAATATACGATAGGAGTATAGCAGGTGTACAGCACTTACACAAATGGAACTAGATTAAAAATCTAAAATGTACAATTATATTGTAGATACAGGTGTGGATTTGATCAGTCTAAATTTGAGCTAAAATTGTGAGATCGCTGAGAGGTTTAAAGTTGTACTAGTAAATTAGCATTTCATGCTGTCTGCTGCCTGGGGTTTCATTGAAAGGCAAGTATAAACAATTTTAGTTTGTCAGGAACCAAGTTGCTACTGCTTGTATTTATATTGAAATAGATTGTAAAAATCTAATAATGGATATTGCCCAGCACAAGGCACTCTGTTGTCACTTACAAATGACTTTTCCTAAGTGCCTGTAGAATCACAGGATCACAGAATGGTTTGGGTTGGAAGGGACCTTAAAGCCCATCCAGGTCCAACCCCCTGCCACGGGCACGGACACCAACCAGACCGGGTTGCTCAAAGCCACATCCAGCCTGGCCTTGAACAGTGCCAGGGATGGGGCATCCACAGCTTGTCTTTATTATAAATCACATTTTTCCCTCTAATTACTACAGAAAATACATTTCTGCCAGCCAAGATTCAGCAAATGCTTTAAAGAATGAAGTGTTATTGCCACCTGGTGGGAGCCGTGTGTGTATCAACTTAATTAACAGAGGATTGTGAAGATGTTGAACAACTCAAACTGACTAACACCGCCCGGAGGGAATCCACTAACTACATTTTGCACCATGATAATAATTTGCTGATTGCATTTGCTATGACAAAACAGAAAAAATTGTACAAAATTAGTGAGCTGCAACCTGTCCTTCCACTCCTTTTGAAGCCAGGTGAAGTCACTGTTAAAGTTACCAAATCCCACTATTTTAATGTTAATCAATAGGATTGGAATACTGAAATGTATAAATCAAATCTGAACAAGCACGGTGAGGTCTGTAGCAGAAAAGTTGTATCTAAAAGGTTTGGGGGAGATAAGAACTGAATGGACAAAGAACACGTGTTTTAATCTGCATTTCAAATTGACCGAAGCCTTTCTCTTGATTTTATATAATTGACAAGGAATAATGTGAAAATTTGCAGATATTATCAATCTGAACTTCTCTATTTAATATTTAATTAATTTGCTTATATCATTAATTAACTCACATCACAGTTCACTTTATTTTCACGTTTCTGACAATGTCTTTTTAGGCAGGAAGTAGTGAGATTTGGAAAGAGAACTATTCACATAGATATGATTTGAAAATTTAATGACTAATATGACTCTGTGGGGGCTTCCTGACTAAAACCCTGAAAGCCACAATATGACAGAATTTGATCTGACAGGTATAGGACTAACAGCATATATTCCTGTCAGAAATGTAACTTGCAATATGACAGTTTTGCACAATTTTGAAAACTTAATTAAATGCTACACAATTTCTGTTACAGAATCCTTTACATTAAACTTACCTGCAATTGAGACATAGCAACGCAGTTTTTCAGATAGCAATGTATACATCGTGTTTTCTGGATGGAGAACAAAATGTTTGCTGCTGGGTAGCAGATGGAATCCTGGAAAGGACAGAAGGTAGTTTATAGAAACATTTTTGTGGTATCCTTTGTCAATTACTAACACTTTGCATTTCAAGCCATGTGAACTGGCTTGACAAAGAAATGGTAATTTCTATTTGTCCAAAGTGAGCCAGAGATGATTTCCTCCTGAATTGTGGGAAGATGCTTACAGCATGAATTCTTAATATCCAGGGACTGAATTGACTATTTCCCTAGCTAAATTCCCTACAACTGTTAAATTCCAGATTTAACACTGCCAAGCATCAGAACTTTTCCACGATAACTTACTTCCTAAAATGATCTGCTCTATTTCTCCTTTTCTCCTGCAGTTTTATAGAAACCAGACAGAAAAATCTTTGGTTTAGAGCAAATTATTCTACAAATAAAAAGGGGGAAATGGTTACTTGGATACTTAGGTGTACTGGGGTAAAAAAATAAAAATATGTATGATATTGAGGTTAACTCAGTAAATTGGGGTCAGGAGTTGGAAAATCTGTAAATTTTAGAGCAATCCTTGTAAAAATTCTTGCATCACTACTTTCTGATTTGTATCTCAGATACAAAGTCTAATACAAGGCTGTTTTTCTAAAATTAAGAGTAATCTCATGCATTTGGGAATGCTGGAAATTACCTGAATCATATATAGTTAGGCTTGTTGGTGGTTTTTTTGTTGTTTGTTTGTTTTTGTCTGTGTTTGTTTTCTTTTGTTTTGTTTTTGATCCATAAAGAAAAATCTAAACAAAACTACACAGCAATCAAGAAAGATTTTTAAATTCTTTATTTATTTATTATGGCTGAAGAAGTGTTTTTGTTTTTATGGTTTTCTGTTCATGCTTTGTGTGCTTGTTTAATCCATAAAACAGGTTGTTACACAGTCAAACAGATGGCATGCATATGTGTCTCCTCAAACAGGTAACGGTATCAATGCTTATAATGTTCTACATGCACTGCACTGCATCTGAACTGTGCTTGTGCCTGAAATCAATTCATAGCAGCATCCAAATTGTTTCATTCATTTACACTAGAGGTCACTGTAAGCAAAAGATTATGCTCAACTGGTGAAGGAAAGAACATTAATATATCAATTTACTGAACAAAATTTGTGGCATACTTTGTAATTTGAAAGCTTGATGCAAACTCATCAATGTTAAATATGTTGTTTGAGACATGTAGTACCCACGGTCCTTCTTGGTACAACCTCATTTATTTACAAGCTATTTACAAACTAGAGTGGGAAGTTACCTCTACCAACAAATTCTGTGTTTGAAGACATCAAATTGTAATGTTAGAACAAATTTCATCTCCGGTAACACCAACTTGATTTGAGATACAGTGCCAGCCTCTGTTAGCACTTGCTGCAATGAATCGGTAGCTCTCTCATAGCAAAAAGAACGAGCAAGAACATTAAAGAAGTGAAAGAGGAGCACATTCTCCTTCACCTGCTCGGCTGGGAATGCATCCAACTGTGGCATTACCTCAGAGAAGCTGCTATGTCAGACGTTCACAGCCTTAATTATCACCTGTGTGGTTACTGTGCCTGTACAGTACAGCACAGCTGGCTATGGCATCTGTGCACATTTTTATAAACTTTTCCTTTTCCACCGTGTATGTCCATGATTAGAAAACAACTGAGATATAAATACAAAACTGATCATCTGATGCCACGTAAGTGACCTATAGCATTGATATTCGTGAAAAGGAGAATGCTGACCCTCTGCTCCCAGCTGAGAGAGCTTAAGGGAGAATTAGTGTTGCTGATTACTACTTGCCTGCTGCCACAGAGAGTACTTGGCATAAGGACAGTGGAATAAAGAGAAGTTAAGAGAGCAGTGGAAAGATGCTCGCATTACCCTATGTAATGCACATGAAAACAGGTGCTTATGCAAAAGCCCATTCACCCCTGAGGTAAGAGTGGTATTTAACATGCAGATCTGACAAGATTCATCGTCAGTCTTCACAGATTTGCTTCCTCATTTGCTATTTTTACCTGCTTTTTGAGCCCACCTTTCGATATTTTTCTTTCCATTTCCTCCCACCCTTGCTTTTTATTAATTCTCCCTCCCAAATGTCCACCCCAAAGGGCACCAACACCCTAGTTACTGACATCACATTGTTCGTTTTCTAGATTCTACGTCTGTCGTCTCAGTGTGCTTAAAGCATTGAGCTCAGATTTCTGGCAGAAAACGCCTGCTGCTTTAGATTTACACCCCCCAAAAAAAGCCTGTTTTCAGGCTGGTCCTTAGTCTAACGAAACAATAGTGCCCCAGCTGCTCATGAGGTATGCTGGAGCTTTTATTGCACTAATTTTATGCTGATGTAATTCCTCCATCTATTAAATTATGCTGTTAAAATGGGTGTAACAGAGTAAACAACAAAACCTATTATTTTGAAATAGCAGCTGTTCATTTAATTGGAAAGGTGGGGCAAAAAAAAAAAAAGGATATTTAAGACAGTTTTTGGTACAGTTTATTTAGCATCAATTAAATATTTTTATTTCCATAATGTACTTCCTTTCATAATATATAACTACTGAAGATGCACATGGCATTTTTCTCTGGATTTTACAACTCTCCTTACTCTTTACAACAACAGCACTGCTGACAATGTTTTTTGTTAGGATTTACATATTCTGTAAACATCCAGCCTAATTACATCAAATCTGTTTCTGACTGTACCATAGAATAAAGAAATGGACTCCTATTCAGAGCTATTATGACAAACAGAGTTGAAGGCTATTCATTGGAATGATTCATGCAGGTCTATTTTCTTGGATTATCACTGCTTTCTCTCATCATTTTAGGAACTATTTGATTAAAGATTTTTCTCTGGACTGTTGAGAAACTGCTTGTATGCCAACAATGCTACAAATGTGATTTCACTTCAGCAGTATGAAAGGTAAATCAGTTTGAATTGACTGATTTAATAACAAAATGTTGTATGTAACATTGCTTACCATGATCTCTTCTCTTTACCGTTACAAATTAAGTTTTCCAAGAGACAGACTTTTTTTTTTAAACGTTTCAATAGTACACTCATACCTAAATGCTGGAATACAAATTTCGCAACAGAATGTAAAAATGTCAAGTTTGTATCACATTCCAGAGTCACTGCAGTTTAACACAGGCTACATATGAGCTGCTTAGATCACTAGATGTCCCTGTTCATGTGTGTTTCTAGAACTCCTTGATGTTTGTACGGAAAAGCCGTTAATTTCAGCCTATAGCTCAGTACCACACCTAAGACATTCAGGCAGTCACTCAGATCTTATCCTATCTTGAGTAAACAATGTTTACAGAAATCAGCTAAAGCCAATACCACTTTGTAAATTTACAAAATATTTGTAAAAGGATTATTGGTTCTCTAATACAAAAAGCAACTGGTTGAACTTCAAGCTTTTTTGTTTTTGTTAGGATTTTCTTTTATTCATAGCACATAACTGAAATTGAAAAGGTGTTGCGATGAGTTTTTACAGTACTTCCATGGTTTGTCTCTTTAGCTGAAACAAATGGCAACTGTAATTACGCCAAATGCAAATTAACATTTGTGATACAGTGAGAGCCAAAGTGAAGTTAGTGAAGTTGGTACTGGTTGCTGCCACCATGTTTCAGCTTGGTTTACTCTCCGTCAAGCTATGTGTATTTATATACCCGCGTACATAAAGTATGTGACAATCCAGTCACTGTAGAGGTTTAGGTGTCATTTTCTAAACTCAGGAGCTGATTAAGTTCAGCAATTGCACTAATATACATATCCACTGTACGATCACTCATAAACAACCACAGAATGTACTTTATATATAGAGCTTCACTGTTAAACCAGTTAGTATTCAGTGGAGACAGTTTTAACCTTGAACTGAGCTCCTCGGGAATGGCTTATGCCATGTGTGACTGTGCCTTGTGTTGGAAAGGAGCGGACATAAGCAGCAGAGGGAGGCTTTATTTTACACTTCCTTGTTAGTTACTTTTCCAGCTACCGCCCTCATTTCCACCTGTTCCCGAAGCAAGTTACATCCGTTAAGCACACCCACTAAATATCAAATCAATTGTATAAAATAATATCTTAAAGCAAATGTGAATAGCAGGGGGAGCAGATTGCAGCAGTAAAAGTTGTCGTATCAGAGCTAAGTCGTACTGTCAGAACAAAGAAACAACTGAATTGATAACACAATACAGGCGTTTTAGGTTCCTGATTATATTAGATTCAGACTGCAAAAGCATCTTCTTAAAAGTGACTGCTTTCTTTTTCAAAGTTTTATTTTAAGTAACTGGAAGCCAAACTTCACGCTCATTGATGTTTATTTGGGGTAAAAGGTATGATTTTGTTACAGGTTCCAAGGTATGGACATAGTGAAGAAAGAAGGTGCTGGGGACTACATTTTTGTTTGGGGACTAAAAAATAAAAAAAAATGCAGCGACATCAACTAGTATTTGCTGTTTTAAAAATGAGACATATCACAGCACCCCATGATCTGCTGCAAACTTGGAACTTATGAAAACTCACTTAATGACTAAATTACTCGTATAAATTACTCCAAAGTTGAAATTTCATCTCCCATTTCGAGTTTGTGAGGCTTTTTTTTTTTTAAAGGTGTTCACAGTACTGTGTAGAGACTGATTTATTTTAGGTATCTCAAAAATTAAAAGTAAAGTAGTATTTGTAAAAAGAAATGAGTTTACTACCAGTACAATGCCAACACTTTCAGATACATTCCCATTTCACTACCAGCCCAGCAGCTTTCAGTGTACGTGACAGAAATACAAGCACATTTAGTAGCAACTTTTAAGTTCATTTCTTAATTTCATAGTTACTTTTTTTTCTTTCCTTCTCTTTGCTCCTTTAGTTCTCTACAAGTACAGCCCGGGGGAAGCAGGTTCAGCCTGCCCCAACTGGCAGCACCAACCCCCGGCCGCCTCCTTGTTCACTAACCCCGAGGTATTTCAGCAAGAACCGGCCCAAATCCTCACTTCTGTCCCCCAAAAGCACAACTAAAGGGCCTATCTCGAGAAAAAGGCTTCATCCGCACCTCGGACGCCTCAAGGGGGAGCCGTGAGGCGCGGCCCAACGACGCTCGGTCCCCGCCGCCCTCAGCGCCCCGCGCTGCCATTTTGGAGGTGCGGGAGCCCTCCCCGGCCGCCTCCCTCATGGCTACCAGCCCTCAGCAGGCAGCCCCCTCCTCAGCACGGGCAACCCCCGCTGCCAGCGCCCCCTTCCCGGCCTCTCCTCCTCCTGGAACAGCGGGCGGGGAACGGCGGCGGCGCTGCCCCCTCGCAAGGCGCCGCGGGAAGGGGGCCGCGGCATGGGGCGGGACGGGGCCGCCCCTTAGGGCCGCCGCCACCGCCCCACTCGGCGCCCAGCAGCAGGCGGAGAAACTTTCCGCCGGCAGTCCCTGCTGCTACCTTTCCCCCGCAGGGCTCGGGGGAGGACAGCCTGAGCTTCCCTGCCTTACTCCCTTCCGCTCCCCGCAGGGTTTCTCGGCCTTCTGGGGAAACCCCGGCACCGAGGGAAACTTGGGGAGTCCTTTATAGGACGGGGAGAGCACGGAGCGGCGTGTGAGAGGGGAGTACTTTCGGTAGCTCGCTCAGGCCGAGGTAAGTCCCATCCTGCTCACAGCACTCCCACGGACCGAGGCCTCTGGTGCCCGGTTCCCCGTCCTGGATCGGGGCCGCCCCACAGGCGCTGGGGGTCCGCAGTGGGGCACATCCCCGGGCTGGTCCTGCGCTTCTCTGCTTCCCTGGGCCAAGGTCACGCTCACAAGAAGATGCTGAGTAACTTTTGTGCTTGTATAGTGGTTAAAAATACTCTTGATGGCTTACTGGAAAGTATTTTAATCTCTGTGTTTTCCTAGGGCTTGTCCGAAGGTTGGGTGAACTGAGCTGTGTTGGTTTATTTATAACTTGATAGAGACCTAAGACAGAAATGCATTTCTTTTTTTCAGTAAAACGTTTTCTGGTGTAAGTAAGTTAATTTTGGCAAGCACGTTGTCTATGTTTCAAAGAATGCTGTGTGCTGATAATACAGCTGGTACTTCTCGCATCCTGCTGTGATTTTAGTGCTCTCTAATTAGAGGTGGTGATGTTGCCTCAATTAGGGACTGCATCTTCAGTTTTGGCTTATTGCTTCCACTTCTGTGAAAACATCTTTAGGCCAACATTCTGAACGTACAGAATTTTAAGAATACAGCTTGTAGGCAGACACCTTTTACAGTGTTTGCTGTGAATTGCCACACTCCGGGGAAGTTGCTTTTGAGCAGCTGGAGTTACTCCGTGTTGCACCGCGGTAGTGTACGTGTACCTCTCCGCTTCCTGCCTTGTAAAAGCTAAGCTTTCAGTAAGCACTTACGTGAAAGTTTACTAATGTAAGTAATCAAACTGCAGAACAGAGATCCCCTCCTCGTTCAGGAGAGGCTTTACAGTGGGAGTTCGGGCCTTCTCTTGTAAGGAATTGTAAGGCCTCTCCCGCCCTGCCCTACTGTTTTCAGTGTAAAAGCGCTTTAATAAAATAAGATAGTAACTAAGTATTAAATCAAGTGACTTTATTTTGTATCTTGTCTGTTTCAACAAAGTGTGTCTTTAGTGACATACCTCCTCACATTTCCAGTGTCGTAGCTCCACATCTCCTCTTCCTTTGCCTTATCCTTCTCTTCTTACCCTGCTACCGAATTGAGGTGGTGGCTGTGAACCAGGCTCTTGATACGAAGTGATTTTTCTATCGTTTTAGAATGGTTGATATTGTTCTATTAAAAGTTAGGGGCTAGTCTTTTTTTGTTGCATGTGGAAGTGCAAGATTAGGTTCAGATAAATTATTTATATGCAGTTTTTATGGGATCGATTAATGATTTTTATTTTGTCAAGACTTGAAAACCAATTCTCATTGAGTTAAGGAAAAAAGGCAGTAGATGTTCTTGCTTAATTATACATATATGAAGATTCTTATTCAATAATAACTGTTAATGCTTAGAATTATTCAAGGATGTTTTTATATGTCTTGTGGTTGCTATTGACATCCTTGCCCTTTTCAAGGCTTTTTGTTCAAATAATTACATGAATATATTCCCATTTTAAGTTTTATTCAGTTTTCGTGTATTAATCATGTTACCTGATAATTAATTACAATTCTCTTCTTTTGCAGCTAAAATGAATTCAGATCCTGATCCCCAGTCAAGTCCTCCTCAGCCACAGCAACATCTTGGAAGGTCCCAGCTGAACGCTGCTGCTGTGGACCACAGTGAGAACAATCGGAGGTCAGGACCACCCTCAGGAGATGCTGCAACTTTTCCTTCGGGTTCTGACTACTCCCGTAGCAGGGAGAAAGCTGAAAAAAATGGTAAGCATGAAAGCAATTTTTCTGCAAAATTGGGTTATGGTAAACATAAAAAGAATAAAGTACGTACACACATTCAGCTCTTGCTTTAAAGAGACACCATCAAGTAAAAAAATAAATGGCTCTAATTTCTTAACCTATTGTTTTGGAAGAGAAGTTTTTTGCTGCTTATTTTGTACATATTTTTGTGTATTTTTGTGGTTTTTTCCATCCACTTTTTCTTACATACACAGAGAAACAGGAAAGAAGTTTCTGTGAAAAATTGGCAGGAAGAATTAAATGTAATTTAGCAGAATATTAAGGTTTCAATTTAATTTCTTTAACTAGTTTGACTGCTTGTTAACTGTAGCTTTAATATGAGTTTTAATCTGGATGAATAGATACTACGGTAATGTAGACTGAGGGAATAATAAACTGATATATAAAATGGGAGTGACAAAAATAAAGTTAAGATTAGCAGTCAAGAAGATTAAGAATGAAGATACATTTTGAAAGGCAGAAGAATACTTTTTCTTCATCATTGTGAACCCATTCAGTTTCATGAACTTTGAAAACTGATCGTGGGATGAGAGAAAAGTTTCTTGCAAAAAGTAGAAAGAAAAGTATCTGGCTTCGGTGTTCAGCTGCTGAGTTCCACTTTAAATTCGGTTTGTAATCTAACACTTCTGCAAGAAGTTTGCTATTCCAGGTATAACACAGTTACTGCTGTTTAATTTTCTTTAAAATTGGACTTTCAATTCTGAAATTGTGTGCATGCCTTAATACTCATATATACATATTGCCTTCAGTAAAGCAAGTCGTAAAACTATCCAAGAATTTAAAATTATTAAATGTGTGAATATCTCCATGTCACGCATCAGATGTAGGTAAGCGATGCATGTGGTTCAGGCCAATATCGTGGCTGTGTTAGTGCTTCTTACATCTAATTCAGAATTGACTGCTGGAACTTTCTTGGTTCTTTGGTACCAAAGGGCTCATTCCCGACAGAAGAAAATAAATAAAAAAAAGTTGATACGTGAATTTCTAACATGCTTCAAGGTATCACTACAGACTTTGTCATCTCACCCACCAGTAAAACAATTCAGAGATGCTGGAGAATTGACAATTCTGACATTAATTACATGATTCTTAATTTAGGATTACTGCTAACAGCTATGTTTTCTTCCTTTCTTCATTCTTCGGTTTCTTAGTATGCTTCAACAAGAAGAGAATAGCAACAATATTAGGAATGTGGTATGGAGTTATCTTGCACTTTTTTATAGTATCACTTAAAATGGGAAGGCAGAGGTTTCTCCTGCTGGTGCCCACATTCATGCGAGATTCTGAAAATTAATACATGCTATTTTAAACAGAGATTGTCAGGTATTTTTTAGCTAATCTGGAGATTTTCTATTCTGTATCAATATCAGGCTTTTAAAGTCATATCAAGCTTTGTCTCAATCCTGTCTCTTTACAGGCCTGTGTATTTACTGATGATCTCTGTGCTGGTTTTTGTATTAAAGGTGCTTCTCTTTGTGCCCCTATAAAAGAGGACTGTCAAGAATTGATATATTTCTTCATTTCAGTTGTGACTCATTTCTGACTATTTAAATCAATTCCTATAAAAATCTTTTCAGTACTGGTAACACTGTCATTGCCCTTTACATCCCCTTAATATACTCAAGTATTTAATGCTGTAGAATGAGCTACTATTGCAATTCTATCTTGCCAGAGTCTCTTAACAGCCAAGATTTGAGTGGATTTGGGTACCAAATGTGTTCAGTGAGAGCAAGTTTTTTCATCCAGTATTTTCTTCTACAGTTATTTTAGACTTGAAAGATTTGTAATAATACTAATAGTTTCTAGAACTGAAAAACTCTCTTAAAAAGAGGTAGCAGAGAATTTTTCTCCTACCCACAGCAGCAGTGGACATCAAAACTTAAAAACAGGGATTTAAGTAGCACTTCAGAAAGAGAAGCGCAAATCCACAAAAGTTCACACATCCATATATCTGCTTATTGAAACATAAATATGAAAATCTCAAATTGAAAATTGGCACTTTGGCAGTCTTCAGAATATTCAGACAGAATAGATATTCGTTTGAATCACTAGAGCCTTTACCAATAAATAATGTTCCAGTTGCTGATAGATCTAGGAAGAGCAAAGGATTTAGTCTCATAGCCATGACGTGTAGCTCTGTTGTGTTCTGGTTTTATGAAAGGACATAGAACAGATGCTTTGAGAAGAGCTGTTGCCACTTCTTCCTTGGAAAAGTGAGCCAGTTGCTTTGAACAGTCACTATGTGTCACTAGTTCCTCCGATGACTGCAACTGATGCAAAAGAGGACAGATACGACCAACACATTGATGTACAGAAAGCTATCACAATAAGAATTATTAAAGGTTTAGAACACTTCCTCTTTGTGACTTAAGTATCTCACAATACAAATTTAAGCTTGTAGCATTTTATACGAGTAATGTAGTCTTTTATTACAGTGCTATGATTTCAGTTGGAGGAGGAGTGGTGTTCTGTGTCTGCCATATGATGATCTTGAAAGACAGTTTCACCTCAAACCTACCTGCCACGTGCCCATGTGCCCCTGCAGCCAAGGAGGCAGATCCCATCCTGGGCCTTAGGAAGAGCGCTGCCAGCAGGTCGAGGGAGGCAATCCTTCCTCTCTGCTCAGCACTGCTGAGGCCACTGACAGGGTACTGGGCTCGGTTCTGGGCTTCACAGTATGAGAGAGATGTGGAGCCACTGGAGAGAGCCCAGGGAAGGGCCACAAAAGTGATTAAGGGACTGGAGCATCTCTTCTGTGAAGAAAGGCGGAGAGGTGGGACTCTTCAGCCTAGAGGAGAGGGGGCTCGGTGGAGGACTGATACAGTCTGTTTTCAGTGGTGCCCAGGGGCAGGACAAAAGGCAACGGGCACAAGCTGAGACATGGTAGGTTCTGTCTGAACACCAGGAAGCACTTCATTACTGTGTGGGTGACTGAGCACTGGCACAGGTTGCCCAGAGAGGTTGTAGAGTCTCCTCCTTGGAGATTTTTGAAAGCTACTTGGATGTGGTCCTGGGCAACCTGCTGTAGGTGGTCCTGCTTGAGCAGGGGTTGGACCAGATGTCCTCCTGGGAGCCCTTCCAGCCTCATCCATTCTGTTACTCTTGGAATATTCTTGCCAAAATATCTGTATTTCTGATACATGCTTTTCCTTACGTTTTCTGCTTATGCATACAGTGTTCAAAGCTATAGCATTGATATGAACATGAAGTAATTTGTTTCCAGGAAACACCTATCTTCTGCTCCTGCAGCTTTATCGGTATCTTGCGGCATAATCTAGCAATGGAGCCAATGCCCCTGGCTCTGACTCAGTAAAGCACTTAAGTACAATACACATCCTCAACTGCATAGGTACTTCATTTGGATCAAAAGCCTATACTGAAGGCTTTTTCTTGGCAGTTTTTCAGTTCATCTTAGGCTAATACATCATTAGTTAGTGTTTGTTATTCCTTATATAATCAATTTCACAATAAGGGGTAACAGCACTAGTAGAATGTATTGTGTAAATCAAACCTGGATTTCATGGGAAAAAATACATTCAATTGATGAGCATAAAGTGATTTGTAGATCTTTTGTTTTGTTTTTAATGAGGGTTCTTCTACCCAAAGCTGTTGTTTTCTCTGCAAAACTTCTGCCTACATAAGTTACTGCTTTTGTGTATGGAATGAGTTAGGAATGAATGCGTATCAGTATGTTGACTCTTCTGTTGTTGTTTTGTTTTTTTAAAGAAAAACTAAGTTGTTACTCTTTCATGAATGTTCCTGGGCAGGAAGTTTACTGGTGAGCAAAGCATATGCACTACTAATTAAGGTTTCCAAAATTTTAAAACCATTGAGTCATCAGTATTCATGTAAGCAAATTACAGGAGAGTTGCCAGTTGCTTAAATAAGTTCTGTCATTGTTTTGGTAGTCTTCATCAGTAGGAACATGGTATATAGCAAAGAAGACCAATGGCTGCTTGCTCATGAAACTTGGTGAAGTTTGTTGAAACAGACTAAGACTCGAATCTTCTAAAACACTTCTGTGCCTCCCAGGTGCACATGCCCTCAATTTCTATCCATGTGCTATGTACCTTGTAAGAACACTGGGTCCTCCAAAATAGGCTTAAAAGCATAATTCTTTCTAGTGGAATTGTTTCCCATGTGTGTACCTGGATCATGGCTTTAAAAAAAAAAAGAGCACCATCAACATGTTCTCTTAGTCAGCTGAGTATCTAGATCCTGCTCCTATTAATGTTTTTGGAAGAGGGAAAGAGGCTTATGAATCTATATTCTAGGTAAGCATGATAATGATAGGATGCTTGCCTGGGATGTCTGCGTCCAAGTCATTAGTTTGAGTCAGCCATAATGGTAACTTGAGCTGGACTGACTCTCATCCCAGCTTATCTGGAGGTGCTTCTCTTTATTGTAGGGCCTAAACTGCTTTCAAGTATGCAAAGTGTCTTTCTTAAAAATTGTTAGAGAACTGTCTGCTGGTCAGCAATAGAAGAGAAGGTAAGAGGACATTCTAGGATAACAGAAGTCTGGTACGCAGTGTGAGGGTGACAATTTCTTATATGTGCATGAAAGGGATTTTATTTGTGTAGGTTTTTTCTTTTTACATTATTCACGTACATTTGCTAGCCGGTACAGCTGGAGAAAAGGAATCAGGTAGGATCTCAAAGGTGAGTTTGGGAAGTTTTGAGAGGACTGCAGAACAAAGTTGCAGTGCTTCGAGAAACGTCTCTTGGGTTAGAGGAATATTTTTCTTTTGTCCATGTTTTTGTTATTAAGGCAATATACACAAATTTTTTGCTCCAGAATTGAGAACATCGGGGGGAGGTATTTTTTACGGAGAGCTTTGAGGACAGAAAAAAGTCTTATGTTTGTGGATGAGTGGATTTCTGCATGTACTTTGGAAGGTTAGAAGGTTTTTTGTATCTCTTAGAGGATTATTTTATAAATTGTATGACTTAAAATTTATAAATAGTACACACAAAAAAACACCTTGCAAACAATTTACAACACTGTAACAGCGTGCCACAGTGCATCCCCAATACATTGCTAAATGAAAGCTAACAATAGGAAACATTGCTAACTTACAAATATTTTCCAAATGTTAACCTATTCCACGTAAGGTTACAAAGAACCTTTGCTTCAAAGCTCTGTTTTAGCACTTTGTCTTCATTTTCTGTCAGTTTGCTTATACAGGCTAACTCTGGAGACATAGTGAAATGTTTGTGCAAAGCTTGAAGAAAACTCAGAAAAAATCTTTGATTGTTAGAAAGGGAGGATTATGCCTTGAAGTATTAATTACTTAACAATTTATCTGTCATTTTATTGATGTCCCTTCAAGCTTTACCTGTAATTACTAGGGCTTCTGGAAAGCTCATTTGCCAAGCATTACTGTGGGGGAGAAAGGATTCTATACAAACCAAAGTTAATGACTGTATTTTCAGATAAAATTTTGGGAGGTAGTCATACTTTGTGAAGAACAGTGGAAATCAGCATTTTTCAGGTCTGCTGCTATTGGTGTCAGTAAGGTTCTGTTGTTTTTACCATCTGTGGGACTAGGATTGGATGCCCGTTTATGAGGAAGACTATTCCTTCCTGGCTTTTTTCACTATTTATAAACATTTTCTTTGGCAGATAAACAAAGGCTTACAGGTCCCTTAACAGAAGTAAGTCTTGCATCTTTGAACCTCATGCTGGCTGGGTATCTGGGGGTGGCTTAAGTATAAAAAAAAAAGTTTCTCCACACGTAGATGAAGTTTGTTTCTTCCTCATTCAGTCCTACCACTGGGCTGTGCCAGCATAATAAATTTTTTGGCCACTCAGTGAGCCAGATTAAGGAAAGCGCCCTGTCTGGATCATCTTCCTCCATAATTTTTACAGGTGGATCAATTCCTTAATCTGTTTTAGTATATGATGACAAAATGTTTGTTCTAGCATAGTCCCAAGGTGTTAGAAGGATAGAAATGAGCAGTAGAAGGGAAAGAGCTACATCCACATGAATACATTGTGTAATGAATGTATAGTCAATTGTTTGGTGCTGAGGATCCAGGGTTCATATTGTATCTATCTTGTAGGATTTATTTATACCAAACTTCAGCTGGTCTAAATTACATCTAGTAGTTGGAAATACATTTTTTCCATTTAGTTTCCTCCAGAAGGCATCCAGTATGTGTGTTCCAGCGTGCTAACAAAATGCATTAAATGGGACCAGCTGGGAAGTTAAAAGCACATTCCTCATCTGAACCAAGGCTCTAACAGAACGCGCCTGAACCCAGCAGCAGCAAGAACCTCTGGAGACCGGCTAACCTCTGCAAATATTTTGCAGAGGTTTTGGAGGAAAACATTTGGAAGTACCTAATCCGTACACTGATGTTTAAATAAAACTGCAGCAAATTAATGCATAGGAGAGATTTGAAACTGTGTTGTTAGAGGGGCCCTTTCCAGCAGCAGAAGGCTTACTTCCGTACAAAAGTTAGGAGATGAGACTGGAAAAATAAACTGGGAAATGAAACCAACCCTTTGCAAAGTTCTCTATTTGAAGTGCTTAGTGAGCAAGTTAACAAGGCACTATGGACCTGCAAAACAACCTTTTTTTTTTAAGGGTCGTCTATTTTGACGGTAAGGTAACAAACCGATAGTGTCTAAGTTGAAGAACATCCATTGCAGAATTACTGAAATTCTGAGTGTTGTGCAGGTTGTTATGATAACTTCAGGTCTTCACCTACAAAAATATGTGGGCTTGGTAAGGTTTATGATTGCAACTCTTTCTCATGTTGCTTTTCTGCAGGTTGATTTTCTTAGTTTTGTTTTGGTGGGGAGGGTTAGCAGTGTTTAATTTCAACTGAGAAATGACAAAAAGCTTATTTACTTTTAACTCTCCAGTTTTGGAACATGTTTGATCAAATCTTTTATTGATAAATTGGGATAAATCTGACGTGCCTGCATAGAAAAAGTAGCAGGGCTATATTATTAGTCGTGTGTAAAATTATTTTAAATTACTTTAAACGATCATTGTACAATAA
Source organism: Anser cygnoides (assembly GCF_040182565.1). Classification (NCBI taxonomy): domain Eukaryota; kingdom Metazoa; phylum Chordata; class Aves; order Anseriformes; family Anatidae; genus Anser; species Anser cygnoides. The sequence goes on along the minus strand of NC_089876.1, from coordinate 12,696,050 downwards.
TAGCTACACTAGAAAGAAATACCTTTTAAGAATAGTTTTCCCTCCACTTTTAAAATTTATACTCTCTATAATATCATCACTCTTAGTCTTCCGCCTACATGCTTTTTTCACTGCTCTCCTGACAATTTGCCTTCATTTTGTGGGGGTGCAGAAGTTGTTCCCTTTTCAATTTAATGCTATTTGATGACTTGCAATTGTGGTGTGACTAAGACTGTTATCGTATCTACAAAGCCACTGCTGCTCCCATAGGAAGCAAAGCTGAGTCCTAGACTTTAGCACTTCTCTAAACAAATGTTATTTCCTTCTCTCTCATCCCTGTTATCACCTTTCAGAATAGAATGCCTCACAGTATATGCTTTTACAAATATATTAGACTGTTCTTGGGGCAAACGGGACTGTCTTAAGATTACTGTGTAAGTAGAAGCACACTTTAAAAAACAAAAAGTGCATTATACTCTTAATTGTACCCAGCCCTTATTTTACAGTTAGAGAAGAATACAGAAGGCTTCTGAATGGATGAAAGGATTGAACATTCGTGGATGAGCAAGTAATGGTCTGAAGTAGTAAAACCATTTATTAAAACAGCGATGTTTGTTTTACAAAATGTTTCTCCCTCTCCAGTCAGTTCCTCTGTTTGTATCATATTCTATATGAACAGATCGTGTTTCTGACATGATGCTTAATGTCTGCTCTGAAGTGGAACTTCAGTCAGTCTTTCTGGAAACTTTAGTGCTACACAGGTACTGCACACAATAGCACTGAACTCCCGGAGCTTGTGCAAAGCGAGTAGGAGGATTTCTCTAGAGATTCAGACTGGCTCCTCTGAACACTGAAAGCTCTATAGTACAATCCAGTGACACACAAAAGCTATTAGAACATTACATTTTGTTACAAAATGTACAGACCAACTTTTTCTAAAAGCCCATTTATAATAGACGTTCTGCCTGCGACGAACAGTTTAAATCTCTCATTCCTGAAAGGTGTTTGATTTTTTTTCCCTTTCATTTTGATTATATGTTTACATAGCTGCTTCTAGCAATAAAATGATTCTTTCTTTTTGTCATTAATATGTATATGCCTTTGTTTCTAAGTGTGGTTGAGTTTTTAGAGAGCTTGTTTCATAGTGAAAATAAAATCTGTATTAAAGAACTGTGGACTGTTGCTTGAAAACTGGTTTTGTTGGATCTAGTTAAATTTCACAAATTTGTGTTTTTTAAAAGGAACTCACTTCCTGCAAAAAAAGAGCTACTGAATTGACTCCGAAAGAAATACCTTCTAGTGAGATTTAGCACAAAATGTATTCTGCTGTATCTGTTTAGGTCAATATGCCGGTGTGGGCGTGCCCTGAAGCTTTCTTTTTCCTAGTTTTTTCGTGACAACATTTATTGCTTGAACAGACTATGCCTGCATTATTTACTGTGCATGTGCATGCATTCTTGTTGCTTATTTCCTGTCTAATATTATAAAATCTTCCATTTTCAGCATTGTTAAACTTATTTACGCCAGCAAATAGGCTACTGCAGAGATCTGCAAGAAAATGTTATACTATAGTTAGTATATTTCACTTGTGAACTCCTTAAAGCAAACTTGTTCAAGTCTTCTAACAAACTAACTGCTTCACTTGGGTGACAGGCTGTTATTTCTGATGCTTTGGTCATGTGTTGTTTCTTTTTTACTAGTCCAAAAAGACCAGATGATTACAATACAGTCCTAGCATAGTTTTGAACTCCCCAGCAAGGCCTCCACACTCTTTGATGTAACGACTTCTTTTTCTGCCTGTAACTATAGCAAAGGTAAATACTGGAGGAGTAGAGAACAAGGCTGACGAAAGCCAAGGAGTAGGAGACGCTTTTCTTGGAACGGTGGCTTAAGAATCTCGCGCTGTTGGTCAGAGCTGGAAGATGTCAATGCTTCAAGGCAGTCTGCAAATACAGGGGGTTGTTTTTAGCTGCTGGATGCTTTTTAAGAAGCCAGACAATGATTCATTGATACTAGCTTTATTTTACAGAAGGCATTGAAATCCAGGGGACGGAGAGTGCATTTTGGGGTCCTTTAATACAAATTGAGGACAGAAAATGAATTATAAAAACTACCAGCACCCAGGAAGCTGATTCTGTTTTTGTGGATGCTTTTGGTTACCATAAACGTGGTACGCATCCCTGCTGTGTACCAGCCTAACTTCCTTTGGGACAGGATTTATAGCACGGTTTTGAGCTGTTCCTGGCTGCTACTTTTTCAAGCTAACCCAAATTTGGGTTAGATAGCTATGGTGTAATATAAACTCTAGCTTTCCTGTTGAAACTCTGTGCCACAAGTGCGTTTGTTATTATGAACTAAAGTACTTAATGATAGCAGAACAGTTTGGTTTTATCTGCAAGTAGTACTTCGGTGTCTTTATCTTGACATTAAGTATGAGATAAGCTTTACATGTTGCACTTCAGAGGCATGTTTTTGTGTCAAAAGATTTAAGAAAAAAAAAGCTTCAAGCTTATCATATAATGAAAGTCACGGAAGAGGCTTTTTCAAACAATAGCTAACCCTATATCTGTCTTCCGTCATGTCTGCACATACGGATTTATTTGTTCAGTGTTGTGTTGAGCATGATAGGAAGAGTAGAGTTTAGCAGTGAACATAGGTTATTCATACTAGTATCCTATTAAACTAAAAGTACAGTAATTTTCATTGTAATTCAGACACTTTCCTTTCAGATCCTTTTACAGTAAGGCCTCCTTGCTAAAGGATCTCAAAGCAGTAAAATGATGGATGCCTGGAGCTTCAGAGAAGTTCAGGACTGTACAGCGCAGTACTGATCAGTTGAGACATCAGTATGTTTAACGGTATATGGAGAGTTTGTTCAAGTGTGGGAGAAGATCTGATGTCAAAGATGACATTTTTTTTTTCCCTCCTTTCTTCCCCCAGTGACTTAGCTGCTGGAAAGACCTGTGGGTGAAAGCTTGTTCCATGCTACTCTTCATCAAACATGTAAATTACCCTTCCCCGTTTCATGCTATTAACTGACAAATGCTTGACATCCTGTGACTCCTTATAAGTAAGAAGCCCACTTACATAAGTAGACAGCTTACTGGATAAAGCTATTGAAGTACGAAGTTGTGTTTTTCTTCCTCTGGGTATCATTCAGCTTTTTCTTCTCTCCTACGTGAGCTAGTGCGGGAGTTAGTCTGTGAACTCTGCGTGAATGCCTGCAGAAGGTGCTATCCGTGCTCAGTATTGCTGCTGCTGGAGAGTCTGAACGGTGACAAGCACTTTCCAGTTACACAGTTTTTCTTACCTTTTTCATGTGAATCCTTTACACTATTGGTTACAGCACGCCTGCTAGACCTAGGGAGATTTTTCTACAGGCAGTGCTAGTGCTCTCCTCATCAATTTTACTCGTACGTTACTGCCATGCTAAAGGTGTGCAGGAGCTGCTGGTTACTTCTCAGCATGTTTAGCACTTTACAGTCTAGAGATTTCCTGGCTGACAGGTGAGGTCTTTATATTTGAGAGTGCTCTGTGGGTGTTTCTTCTGCCGTTGTTTTCTCCGGTAGCTTTTTAAGCTCATGCAGATAAAGCAGTTTGTTACAGCTCCAAGGTTTCAGTCTGAGTGATGGTAGTGAGTTCAGAGCTTATCACTGTGCATACAATGATAGGATAGCTTTTTCTTACTTTGCATGTACTGTTTCATCTTTTATCACTTAATCAATCATTAAATCCTTCTTCAGTTTATCATAGGTCATGTTTTTTGTTGTTTTATTTCCCCTGTGTAACACAAAATCATCAGCAGAATTTGGCATCTCTGTATATGCCTATTTTTTTCACGTCACACATAAATATGTTAAATAATACAGGTCCTTATTGTATATTAGTCTAAACCAATAATCATTTCCCTGGGAGTATGTGAGCTGTGTATTTCTACTCTTCATTTCTTTGTTTCTTAGTCTATTATTTATCCATGTAACAGCCTTCTTTGTAATTTCTTTAGAAAACTTCTGTGAGAAGCCTTACACACCACCCTTAGAGCGATAAATACAAGCTGAATCTGCCTGTCCTCCAACACTCCTACAAGGGTGGCACATCACGGCTTTTTTATTCTCATTTTACCTGGTATATCTTTTTTTTTTTTTCCCCACACTTCACAGGCTTACGTTTTTTCTTCCTTTTATGTATTTACATTGTATGGATATCAGACTTAATGGTCTCTGTTATCGTGGATCTCTGGTATTGTTTGCCACTTTCATTTTTCATCTTTAAGTGAGAAGTTACATGCCGCAATATGTAGTTCAATAGATTTTAGTCCATTTGAACACTTGGATAAACAGAGAAGAGAAACTATAGGTGTTTTTTTGTTTGGTTTTTTAAAATATAGTTTTCATCTACAATTGAAAGTAACAGTAGTTTCTTTAAAAAAAAAAAAAAAAGGCATTTGAGCTTCCTGCACAGGAGCCTCTCAATGCTATCCTCTGCTGGGAGAGGAGGGGAGTATGTGTGTTAGTAAATCTTTCACCGTGCCCTTTTCTTTTTTAAAATATTCAGTTGCCCGTGAAGTGCGTATAGTCTGCCTGACAGGCTGCTGCAACCTGTGTGCTGGAGAAAGGAATAGAAAGAAGTAACAGATTCTGCATTGAGTTGTTCTGCAAACCTTCTCCTCTTGGTCTATCATGGTACAGGTTTTAAATTTAAATGTCTTAGATTCATTGATTTTTTTTTTTTATTTTTCTTTGTTTTGGCATGAGCTCAGCTTTATAATGATTTATGCCTATTTCTAAATAACTTTCTGTGTCTTCTCCTTTATTTTTCTTTCTTTTCCTCCAATCCTGTTTTGCTTTTGAATATGACCGTAGCAGACTCTTGGTTTCTGACATGCCTAGATGAGTACTAAATCTAAAGTGCTGTTAGAGTAGCTCACTAACATCTAGGTTCTGTGCACTGCTCAATTATAGGAAAAAAAATCTTTTCTATCAGTTGCTTTATTTATTAAGTGTAGCTAAAATCTTACATTTATATCGCTCTAATGTAATACTCACTTTCTCTCCGGGAGGAATTGAGGTTGTTATTGCTGTTTTCTGGCCTTTTTGCTGCTCCAGTTTTTCTCAGTATGTCTTAATCATGTTTATTCAAACAAAGCAAAAAGGAAACTGCGTGTACAATCTTAAATTTAAAAATAAAAATCTAGCATTTGCAAGATCAACTGTGAGATTGACTACTTATCATTTTTTGGCCCGCCTTGCTGGGATACCTTGATAGCAGTTTTCATCTGTGACAACTGTCATGTCTTCTCATGACATAGTTTTGGAAAAAAAAAGTTTCTGTACTTTTCTGGCTGTATATTCAGTGAGCTTGGAAGTATGTTACCACTGGCTAGGTCTGAATGTAGCATATGTATTGTGCATATGCTTAACTTACTATTTTCAGTTGCTTCAGGAATACTCGCTGTAATAATAAAATGGGAAGGCCAATCCAGAAGCCTTGTTTCATATCTTGTCATCTGAGATCCTTTATTCTCCCAAACACATGGTTTTTCCTCCTCCTCCTGCACGTCCCTGTCACTTTCTTTTCTCAGCCCAAATGAATGCTTGTAGTCGTGATCATGCAAAGTGTGTGTGCCATACAGGTTTCCTTCGTACACTGCCTGGGGGTGTTGCCTAATGCGTTCATCTTTTGTTCCGTAGCATTTCTATGCAGCTCTCATATTCGCTTGTAAAACCTGTAATTTCTTTTAAATTTATATAATTCAAATTAATACTTTGTCTTCATTATTGCTTCCTGTCTGAGAACCTGCTTTCAGTTTTCCTCTTATCCTGTGCTCATTAGGTTTCTGCTGCACAAAAGACATGGAAGTGCCTGCCTTGTGTTTGTGTACAAATTGATTTATTGGATGCAGTAACACAACACTCTTGTAGCTGGCCCCAATAACAGCGTGAACAAAGATCATAAGCTCAAAAGGTTTGTGATTGAGATTGTAATCCCTTAACATACCAGTTTTGGTGTTGGCGTTCCTTGTTCATGGTCTTCATTCTCCTCTTTTATCTGGAGAATTCAGGTGATATAGCTGTGACCTAAACGGGGAGAAGAAAGAGCTGTGTGCACCTGGCCAGCGGGTGATGAAAGCAGGCAAGGTGCTAAAACCTTGCCTAACCTAACCTCCTTCTTCTGGCAAAGTCCATTCTGCTGGGAGCTGTGACATGCTTGTGTTGGTAGGAAATTACATCAATAAACACTTGTATTATTCAGTCTGCGTCCTGTTGACTCTTTCTGCATGAAGTAACTTGAAAGAATATTTTTGAAGGAAGGCAGTGTTACCTAGCAGTTAGAAAAGCACAGAGAAAACGGAGGTTGTTTTATGTTCTGGGTGAGCATGTATGATCTACTCTGTGTATATATAACTAAAAATCTTTCCTTATATGTAAAGATTATTATTTATGTATGTGCCTTACGTATTTTAAAGCTTATGAATGGTGATGCATGGTGTATATTAAATGCTATTTTTTTTGAAACAGTATTTGTCTAAAGCGTGTGCAAGACATCTTGCTAAATATGTCATCGGACACTGAGTCAGCCTGTCTACAGCGATGCACACGTGGTGTGTTTCAGTTGGAGATGTGACGGGTAGTAGAAGAAACAGGAATCTATTGCAGCCATCACTGATTTGTGCTAGAATACTGGGAAATAAATTTTATGACAACAACCTTTGTCTTCTGCAAAATCTTTTGCATTGAAAAGATTTCTTATCTAAACTGTAGAGGTTCATACAAAACGTTCCGTGGATGTTGAAGCATTTGTTGGGTTTTAGGCCTTGATGTAGCCCAAAGATGAGGCTTATATGTATTATTTAACCTATGATGGCATCTTCCTTTTCTGATTTATTATTAAACACTAATATCTTTGAATATCACGCACACAAATCCCCTACTATATATAAACTGGCTTTTTGTCAATTTAATTGTTAAGTGTCAGAGATGAGGGACAATAACTGCATCCTAACGTAGTATTAGACTTAGTAGTATTAACATAGGATTAGACTTCTTGAAAAAACAGGATGTTTTCCTTTAGTACAACATTTCTTCTTTCTGATCAAAACCTAACAAAGATTAAAAATGCCTGCCCATGCAAAAATGAACAATAAATTTCCATTTAAGCCTTCAGCAGCAATGCTGAACTCCAAATTGGAATCTCTTTAGAGTAACACAAAGTAATGTATAAAATTTCAGGAAGGAAATTGTCTTCAGTTTTCATCAGCTTACTTGCAGTCTATGTATATAGACAGCTGTGTTCAGACTTCTGTAGTGTGGGTTGTAAAACATACTTTTAACTAGTAAACAAGTGGCTCTAAGAAATGGTTTTGATAGCACCTTTTAAGTGCTACCAGTTAATAGTGCATCAGTTAATGATATGCAGCTTTGGCTTATTCTTCTAAATGCTGCTGTACAGCTTCAACCTTTTAAATGAAAGGCCTGAATAAAAAAAAAAAAAGGATATTTCTGTAACTTTTCAGAGGTTTAAATGCCTTCTGTAGTATAAGGACATAAATGCAGTGGACTGGAAAGTACGCATGTGCTTCATCCTTTGAAGATTACAAATCTCTTCAATTCTACTTTTTTGAGTGGAACTGAGAAAATTAAGGGATACTATATAATTTCATATATTAAGTTTGACTTAAATAGAACTTTTTTAAAATTATTCTTTTAATAATGTCATTGTTCTGATGAACAATTTGTGATTTTGAGTGGCCTGTCTCTGAAAGGGTAGAACTAGCTTGTTTTATGAATCAAGAGCTGAACCATGGGGTAGCCTGATGATGGTCACCATAGGGTCTTGGTGGCAGAGTAGGAACTAAAGGTAAATATGAAGTACTATCCTCCCTTCTGCTTCATGATCCTGTCTTAATTTGTTTCTTATATGAATGCTATGTACTGTTTTAAATTTGTGTGCTTTCACCTGCCTGCTTTCATTTGAATGACTGCAGTGCTTGTGAACCTTGAATAACTGATAGACTTCATTGGCTTATATAAATGCACCTGACACACAACAGCTAGTGAAGTCTATTTTAATTGTCATAAAAGATGCATGAAGTATTGTAAGATGAATGCTCCTCTCTTCTGGAAACTTTTATATTCAAGACAGAGTAAGATTTGACATTAAAAAGACATCATTTTTTAGCAAAGCTGGAAAATAAAAGCTTCTACTGACAGCACTTCCATTGCAGTACTACTGTGTGGGAGGAATAAACATTAGGAGGTTAAAGCACTAAAAACATGCTTAAGCACACGGGTGCTAAGTTAGAGATCATCACTTAGCCTTTTTATGGCGGGCAAGTCTTTCATAGTGCCTGTCCTCCTAGCATTGAACTGAACTGGAAGAAAGCGTCTGTCCATCCTGGTTCCTGAACACATTTTGACTGTGTACCTTTTACCTTTGGAGACTGACCTAAATACTTTGAGAAAGTAAATGGATAGGGCAGGCATGCAACCTGAGTCATTCACACCCGATCCTTTTGCTGATCTTGTAGGCCTTCCTCAGACAAAGCACAGCAAAATATTGATAGTTGTGGAAATGCTTTGGTACAAAGCTATTCTAACCTTGACCTCCAGAACTCATCACAGTCTGCTCTTCTGCCCTCACCATGTAACTACAGAACCAACCCACAGCGATAATTTAAATTAGCTATCTTCATTTATATTTACAGGTTCCACATGACAGTGCATAGACTAAGTGATAACGGGGCAGGAGGGATTGGGCTATAGGTAGAAAACAGCAGCAGGAAGCGTTTCTTTCTGCTGGAAGTCTGCTCCTTTAAAGCAAACACTTTAACAGGCTTGCCTGCGGTGTCAGCATGTTTTACTTTCTCTTCCCAGTGAAGGTGGCAGTCGGACTGTAAGGTAATTATATCACCGTACTGAAGAAACAAAGGAGCAAAATGGGAGTGCATTAGGGATTTATATTGTAATAAATGGGCTTATCTAACAAACTTCATTCTGAGCAAAAGGTGGAAGGGATCAGAGCAATGCTGTGCTCCTGCGCATGCCAAATGGAGCAGGAGAGAAAAGAAGCTGCTTGGCCTGTGTAAACGGCCAGAGAACAACTGATATTGTTGGGGTTTATATGGGCTTGGCAAATTGCTCTCTCTGACTCTTGTGTGTAAATTCCACTTAGTTAGCAAACACTTCTGACCAGTGCCTCCTTTATTGGTTCATCCAGAGTGTCACAAACATAAATGGTGTTTTCTTTTCAACACGTAGAAAACACTGAACGGAAAAAAAAATAAAAATCTGTAGCCAAGATTGTTGCTGCTGAAATTCTGATTTGAAAGGCTTACAAATAAGTCAAAGCACAGGAAGCAGCAGGGCAGTGCTGTGTTACCCAACTTTTTTCATTTGGGTGGGGTAGATGAATGAATATTATATTCATTTCAAACAATACACTCTTTTCTGTAACTTCTGCTTTATTGTTAGCAGAGGGCCCCTGCAGGATGGGTGCTGGTGTGTGTGGTGCCATCCGGAAGACAGGTTTCTGACTTGTGTAGGGTTCAGTGCTCTTGGTTATACATCAGGGCAAGGAGATTAAGTAGTTAATCTTCCTGGGATGTTGTTTGCTTATCTTACAATAATATTTTTACAGCTTTCTGAAAAGAGGGAGTAGTAAATGAAAATTATTTTTCATTATATGCCTTGTTTAGCCAGACAACATGTTATAATCTGGCATTAGTGTTTTTCTAAGTGGAGGCTGGCAGACAAAACTGTGGCATGGTGACGGAGAGAACTTACTTCATGGTTTGTTCTTGTTAAAATAAACCCGTTTTAATGAAAGAGTTGGCTTGTAGCCTGTTCTCGTTTGGAAATAGTCCCAGTCCCAGTGATATTAAAGAACGTAAGTAGCCCTGTTCCTTGGGAGATCATCTGGAAATGAGTTTATTTCTTCCTTCCTCCCACCTTTTGAAAAATCAGTGATACTAAATGGCACCTCGGCTAGCTGGGCTGCTTACCAAGCTTCTCGCATTATTGCTGCCCATAGTAGGCAGAGACTGAAATCTGTAGCTTTGAGCAGGTGCCAGAATGCGTCTCTCAAGTTTTTTCCTACATTTGGAAACTGTGCTTCTTAAGCATGCTTTCTCATGCTGTCTGCCCTAAATACGTAGCTGCCAAGCGTCATGATGTGGTTGGTGACCTTACGGGTTAATGGGGTAAGGCTCGAGCTTTGGAGCTTGATGTTGAGTTTGGATCTGACTTTCTAGTTAAGTTTTATCTTGGCTAGTAAACAGGATAGCAGACCACTGATTAAGAACATCTCTCTCACACTCTCAGTTGAGTAAACTGTAAATTATATTGTTTTTCTCCTTATCGTTTTTCCAAACTAACTTCAGATTATAAATTCTCGTGGGTGGGGTGGGGAGAGGGAGTAGCTGTCACAGGCTTTGTTAGCTTTTGCATTAAACTTGCTCTTCCTTCGTAAAATTGTTCCCAGCATGACATTATTTACAAACCCTGGATATCAGATAAAGCTATGAAAATTTTTCGTGATGACTGACCTGTAGAGCAATGTGATGCTTTTGAAGAAGAAAAAATAAAATGTTCATCTGTATGTATTCAGTCAGATAGGAAAGGAGAAAAAAATAGACGCGAGTGTTGAACTGGACTCAGTATAATGAATTTTATAAGCATTTAATCATTTTGTTGTTGTTTCTATGTACTCTGGGGACTGAGAAGCTGAGCTTTCAAATATACTGGATAAGTTTTACAGGCTCTTTGATTTTTTTCAAAATGCCTGAGAAGGCTCCACTACTAAATAAGCCATCAGTCAGGTGAAGGACTCAAGGGCTATCAGGAATAAGAATAACAACAGTACAAAAGTTTATCCATACTGCAGGTTCCATGTGTGCTTATATTTACTGTAATGAAATTCCTTCTATTGAGAGATTAATCCTGTGGAAGTAAATGAGAAACTGTAAACTGTTTACCATCCTGTGGCAGGTAAAAAATAACAAGTAACAGTGCCTACACTGAGGTGGAGAGAAAATATTAGTTAATTTCCACTGCTGTTCTGCTGTTCTTGTAAAAAGCCTTGTGTTGGATTTTGTAGATATGATCCTGTAATTCTTTGACCAAATATAGTAACGATTTAGAAAACTTCAAATTTTGCTAACAAACTTTCTTTCTCAAATTCATTTAGAGGCCATGAAGGAAGAACCTGAAGTGCTCTTTGAGGAGCTGCTCGAGAGGGCTAAAGCAGGAGAACCAAAAGCACAAACAGAGGTAATTTTATATGCTCTTTGTCCAGTGCTGTTTGCTCTCAATTCCAAAAATAGCATTACCAGCTTTTAGTAGAACTCTTCTCTCTTCCAAAGACACTTAGTTGAACAGTATCTGTTTTGATCATAAACTGTTCAAAGAAAGGTGAGAAAGGTGATGGCAGGTGGTTTCTCAGCCTTGAGCGTTGCTGCCTACTTGGGTTTCAGGTGCCACTCTTGCATAAGCCTTTAAGATGAATATCAAAATGGGGTGGGGGGTAGGGGAAGGATTAGGCTCAGAGCGTGGAGAAGCCACAGTGCTTGACTTTTATTTTTATATTGCTATGTACCAGAATTATTTGTGGAGGTAGTGATTATTAAATGCTGTTTGGAATTTTGGTGTTGGATTTAATTTTGTCATTGGAGCAAAATTGTTTATCAAAATGAAAGCTGTGTCAACACTGTTGGTTCAGTACTTCACTATGTACAAAGACTCTTAGGCTGGACTCTGTGGAAGAAACCGTCACTGAGCTGCTTCAGCAGGAACATCAGAGGTTGGTTTTTGCTCTGTCACCATTTCTGCATTGAATTAACATGTTTTAGAAAAGAAGCCCTTCGTGGTTTATTGAAGCTATCTATATTTAGTTGTGTAATGATAGATCCAATTAAATGGTAATGGTAATTCTATCCCTGTATATGTTGGTATTTGGGTTTCCCATAGGTTTCAGAAAAGTTTTCTTTCCTCTCCATTGCATTGTGCTGGTATATTGGTCTAGTTGATCTAGTACAAATAGCCTAAAACTTCAGAGAAGTTTTTGAATTCCTGCTTAATTTGGCTGGTGACTGACTTAAGCATTCTTTTCCAGCTTTGGCTTTGACAAGGAGTGCTCGTGGTCTCCTACAAGCTCATTGGTGTTTTGTTGTTTTTTAACCCAGAGATCACTTTTCAAGAAAAAAAAAAAAATAATAAAAAATATTGCAATGCCAGGCTCTCTCCCCACTTCATCTCAACTTGTTTGAGGGCAGGCTGTCCTTGGAGCTGTAACGTGAGACAGTAAGGAATTCCTCACCTCTGAAACAGCCAGCGGCTTTGCGGAGGATGAAGCTTTAACCTTGAGGGGATTGCCGCTACAAAGTCCACATCTTGGCTCTATTCCTCCACACAAAAGAGCAAGTCATAATATATTCTTTCAGGATATAAGTTCCATCTGAGTAAGAAATTCCTTGTGTAATCTAAGCCTATGATGTGTGTGCATGTATCTATATAAATAATAAGTTTTTACCCTTCTCCTTCACTCCTTTCCTTTAGCTCTTTAACTGCATACACTTTCTATTTCCACACAATAACAGTGTTTTTTTCAAAAAAAGATCCAGCGTACAATTTTGCTATATTATGCACTCAGGATAATTGACTGTCTGAAAAGGAACCCTAAATACAGTTGTTTCCCTTCTAGGGAGCCAAATTTCTTCTGGCACGTGGAGAGGGAATTAGCTTTTATTTTCAGAAAGCAAAAATAAAATATATATATTTCATACATGCTTCTTTTTCTATCATGGAACACATCCCTTTAGAATCCAGTCAGACAAATGTATTTTAACTTGTTACCGTTGTAGGATTAAGAGTAAGAAGCTGAGATGGCATCATTGTGCTTGTTGCTGATAATTACCAAATCAAATGTAAGGAATCACTCAGCTCATTGGCGTGTAGTTATTTTTGAATAAACTCATAGTAATAACCTTGCAATGACTATGGAAATAAATGCACTCTGAGTGGATGTCAGCCTACATTACCGTAGCTTTATATAATTCTTTATTGAGAAATAACTGTGCAGCGTTTACAAAAAATGAGACACCCACAGATGGATTCTGTAATGGAGCAGAGGCAGCTCCGTGTCTAACGAGAGGCTCTCTGCAAGGGGACTGCATAAGAGAACTGCTTCAGTTAGCGAAGCCCAAAGGTGAGAGGCAGGCAACAACCTTTGCAGAAGTACAGTATGAAGATCTGTGTTTAGCCATTACCAGCTGTGACTTCATTTCCCTGTTTTACTTCATGGGAAAGAGAAAATCCATGATTTATCACCTAAGCAGTCTGAGGCTAATACTTTTCCCTGTCGGTTCTTCATCATTTGATTGCCACATGCCAGAGCTGTGTGGCCATCCTCGGGTGGTTCCACGTAGAAGCTTTGCTATGGAAGTGAAAAGCAGCTGCTGCATGGGGCTTGTTTAGAAGTCAACCTTTCAGCAGTATTTCACGGAAAGGCTAGATGTTTGTTATGGGACGTGGAGGTGTGGTTTTGCTACTAAAACATTCAAAAATGCACAAAAGCTTGTCATTTTGTAATCAAAATGAAGGGCAAATATTTTCTGCTTGATCAGATTTTGGGAGGGGTATCTGTGGTTTGGTTTTTTTTTTGAGGGGGGTTAAATAATTAAATCTTGATGCTGAACTTCAAATCAACAACAAAACTATAGGAAAAAAAATCTATCATAAAACCACAGTATTATGCTTTTTCCTTTCCCTTTTTCCTTTCTGCTTCTTTATGTTGCAATACAAGTTTTTATGACCGAGAGATCTTCATAACTTGAAGGGGTTGCATCAAGTGCTGCTACTCTTGAAGCTTTGCTCAAAATTTCAATGGCTATAAATATAAACACACTCAAGAAACAACTTCTTGTCAGAGGATGTTATTTACCATGCAGCTTATTTCAGGAAGCAATTGCTTGAACAAATAGCTGCAGTTGGGTGATAATTTATCAGGCAATTGCGCTATCAAGATTGAAATCTTAAAAATCCTGTCTCAAATACTCTTCTTGGTGTGCCACTATACGTGTGCAGTGCTTGTTGAACTCTGGCATGTATTCATAAAAAGTGTTCTGTCTTTTGTATATCTTAGTATTGGATAGCTTTGCTGCAAATACTGTGGGTTTAATCATTCTGGGGTCTACCCAAAAACTAAGTAGAAGCTGTTTGAGCACCCACTTTGGTGTTGGAACCCAGTTGCAAGGCTGAAGGCTTAATCTTTAATGGTTAAGAAAACAATAATTTGGTGAGATCAATGTGTTCTATCTGTTTGTAATAACTCTATATTATTAATCTTTCAAAGGTATTTCTGTAGTCACCTTTATTGGTAATATCAAAAACAAAGTTTCAGAGAAACTGTCAAACAGTTATTTTGTTTTGTTTTGTTTTTGCAGCAGATACTACCGTGGGTTTATGGAGCAGTACTCTATTTCCAGTTACATTCTTGGTGTAATTAATACAATACCTTAGAGAGAGGAGTGCAGTGAACTAAGCGAAAACATTCCCAGATTCTGTGGACATACAAATAAAATGTCCAGTAGTTTTGTCTAATTTCTGCCACTTAACACTTTGGGGTATGATAATCAGGAGTGTTTTGTGCTACTGCATGAGTGTGTTTACGTTACCATATATTGCAATTTTATAGCAGGAATGAAGGTGGTGTCTTACTTTTAAAACTGATATAGGCAATTGTTCCATAATTTCTGTAATCCGAAATGGTAGGGATTTTACAGGCTATATCATTTAAATTGCTTAATGCTTAAGCAATATTAGTTTTATTCCATTCGCTAATTAATCACGAGTTTGCTTTGACCTTCAGTGGCTAAACTGCTATAAGTCCGGCATTTCCTTCCTGAGCCTTCCTTCCATCTCAAGGCCCTCTGCCAATTTACTTCGTTTGAATTTCTGAATGTTACTGGCACCAGTAATTACACTTAATTATTGTATTTTTTAAGTAATGTTAACAACGTTGTCTGACCATTTTTATAGAAAGAAAACAATCCAAGAAAAGACTGCTGTTAATACCGTGTGTAATACCAGAAGCTCTACCTGATCCTTCTAGGTTCCCAAAGACCAGTGGCAACTAATTCATTGACCTAGTCAAATGTACTGCGATTCCTTCTTATTTCCACTTCTGGAAAGTGATTTTTCTCTGCAGAATATCAACTTACAGCTATGTTCTTCAGTGCTGGGAGCAAATGTTTTGACCTTTTGTTCAAGAGAATTTATTCTAGCAGAGGGAGGAGGAAGACAGAGGCTAGAGTGTATTTCAGGTTAACAGAAGGAATTCTGTTTGCCGCTTGTTCTAGGTGGGAAAACACTTCTTGAGATTAGCGGAAGAGGAGGATGAAGAACTTAACAATTGTAGTGCGGTTGACTGGTTCATCCTTGCTGCTAAGCAGGGTCGAAGAGAGGCCGTCAAATTGTTACGTAGGTGCTTAGCAGACAGAAGAGGTATGGGATCTCTGAGACTTTTTGCTTGCGCTTTCTCCTTTGTCTGAAATAATGCTCACTACGTTTCAATACTGAAAAGAGGGGTTAAAATATGGTGGGAATGTTCATGGAAAAATTATGTGAGTAGTTCCTGACAGCACATTCAAGTAGGTAATTTTAAATGCTTTTATGAGCTGAGATTTGTTTTGTATTAATTGTTTGCTTGAATTCCTTCATGGGATTCATGCTCAGACTTTCTCTCCCCACCTTTCGTTGAATCTTCTTTTACTTGACCGTGAAGATCATATGTAACCATACGCCACCTACACGTCTGCTGTTGTTTCATTCTTTTGCCCCTTTCCAACCTCTCTCCTAATTGGACTTTTTCGCTGTCTTCTCCCACTTCAAGATTCACACCTTCCTTCATGCTGCTTCCCACGCTTGGAATGGGGCTCCTCTTGTCTGCCAACTATCTGAACTCGTATTTAAAAAATAAATAAATGATAATCTTTCTGCTTTTAATGTCAACCATAGATATCTGCACCATCTTTTGACTTATCTGTTGTGCTTCAAAAATTGAAAAAGACAAAAGGATAATGCATGTCATGCACAGTTTTTGAAGTACGGTTTATACTTAATGTAATTTGATTTTGATAAGCAATGGGCACAGAAGTGCATTTGAGTAACTTACTTTTAAGGGGTCAAGAAGTGAATGAAACTTCAAAAGTTTCAGACTAAACTGAGAAAAATAAATTGTGGGCAAATCTGTCATTTCAGCATGGGTGTGGGATAATAGTATCTAATATATTTTTCTTTTATTGAGGCATCACTTCTGAGAATGAGCAAGAAGTGAAAAAATTATCTTCAGAGACTGACTTGGAGAGAGCTGTGAGAAAAGCTGCCTTAGTCATGTATTGGAAATTAAATCCAAAAAAGAAGAAGCAATTAGCAGTTTCTGAACTACTGGAAAATGTTGGGCAAGTTGACAACGAAGGTTTGTTTCTGAACCAATTGATGGTATTGATGAAATATAAGCTTTCAGGCTAGAAACCTAGAGAGTTTTACTTCTGTCTCATGCCTGATTTATAAATGTATGATGTAGTTGAGAGAAAGTAACTGTCCTAATGACTAACTATTTTAATAAACGTGTTCTCTGGACCGGTGAAGTTATTTCCTAAAGGCCTGCCAACTCTTGTTGTAGGTTGTGATTTGATTAAGCCCTTATACAAGTGACAAAATATTAAAGATACCTTCATTCTCAGCACTGTTGTTGGAAGATAGATGTTTTATGATGTTGCTGTGTTTAACTTTTTTCTTTAACAATCAACCTTATATTTTGCCAGATATTTCAATTTGCAAATTCAGTATTTAAGACATCTGTCTCATTCGGCCATTCTGACAATATGTTACCTGCCAATGATCTTCCCTTTTTTCAGTATAGTAATATGGATATAAAAAGCTATATAGCCACTTTCTGCATGTGTATATATACATTTGTCTTGTGCTAAGTTTGACGAAATACTATTCTCCAGATATTGCAGCTTTAACAACCTTCTGGTTTTTGTTTGATCGCTTTAATTGGCTGCTTTGACTTTCCATGAACTTCTGTTATTGAACCAGGTGGTGAGAAGCAACCCGGCCCAGTCCCAAAGTCAGTGCAGAAGCAGAGGAGGATGCTGGAGCGATTAGTGAGCAGTGAATGTGAGTGCATTATGCTTCTTTCAATCGTTGACTGTAGTTTAGTTTCTGTTTAGTTTTGCTAAGCAATTCTGTGCTGCCAGAGTAAGGCTGTATAGCAAGTTTGGGTTGCTGTAAACTGATGGTGTCTATTCAGTATGTGTGCAAGGTAAATGTAACTGATCTGCATGTGAAGTTGTAGATGTTACCATTCTCATCAACTTGTCAGTGATTAGTATGCTAAAAGGTGTTTGCATGTAACTTGTCATCTTTATGTTCTTCCTATTCGAGCACTTAAAAGGCTATTCAATGCTAAATAAATAAATTGCACTCTCAGTATTTTTTTACTTATGAATTGCAGTAAGCTTTCTGATTACAATAAGGGAATGAATTATGCAGTCTTTAAATGTGGACAGATCCCTCATTCTGTTTGCCTTGCTTCTGTTTGCCTTTCCCTCATAAATAATGCTTGTGTTTTTGTATATGTTAAAGAATTTATATGAGAAAGATGTACCAAGATACTCCTTTCGTAACTTAAATAGAGAGGAGCAGCTCAGTTCACGTAGTGGGGAGATCTAAACCACTCAATGCACATGGTTCAGCCTCATGTAGTCAAATACGAATTTTGTAGGGTTGGAAGGGCTGGACTTTGAATCAAGTTCTCTCTAGCCCCACGTACCTAAGAAATGCAGCCATGCTCCTGGGCCTTCAGGAGGAAAGTCAAATCATTAGTGGTCCTACTGCATATTTTCTGCATATTTGCACTTGTTGGATGGGGAAGGAACCCCTGGATATAAAACTCACTCTCCCCAATGAGTGAGAATGCAACTGAGAGTTCTGTTGTTTGTCATAGTAGCACAGAAAACAGAATGAACAGATTTAACAGAATGAACAGATTTTAACAAACTTACAAGTCTGATCCCAGTCATGAATAGCCTAAAAGATAGGGGTGACAGGTTGGGCCTATAACAGGTTCTTAACATTGGGATTTTTTATAGGTGGTGTAGTAGAAAAGGTCAGAAGAAGAATCCCATCAGAAGCTGATAAAAAAGAGCTTTACATAGATTCACTTGCAGTACGAGAGTAGATGTGCAATATGGAAAAAAAAAAAAAAAAGAACATCAAAACCAAATTAAAAGAACAGGAAAGACTCTGTCTCCACTTTGCCCAAAGTATTAAAATGCTTAGCAGAAAATTGAGGACTGGCAAAAGAGGAGTGGCAAATAAAATTAAGGATGTGTTCAATATGAATGTTTTGTGGTTTTCAGTCCTAAAGGAGATGAGTTAAGTTTTCTGAGGATTTCATGAAGAAACCAGATGATTGTGGTTACGCATCTTCCTCTAGGGCATTATCACTGGTGTCAAAGGAGATTGGACTTTGTGGAGCATTGCTCTGGCTTACTCTGAATTTCTGTGCTAATAGTATGCTTGTGCTGCTAATACTTAGATGCGTTGATTACTTTTATAACAGAAAAAAAAGAAAATTGGAAAACAGGTTAAAATTAAAGAAGGCTTTAAGTTAAGAATATGTTTTACAAACAGTGCAGCATATGTACTTTTCAAATTATGTTATCTAGCAAGGTTTAATGAATCGCTTGTCATGAAAATCTCATTTCCTTGAAATGCATTAGTTTATACAAAATCTAGATCAATTCTTGAAAAACTCTGTTAAATGTCCCACATCATATAACTAATATATCTGTAGCTTAGAATACATGCAACTAAGGTGTCATACGTGGATTGGTGAGCCAAACCTGGGTTTTGTGCATTTAAACCTCTTGAAAGATTAAATTTACATTTCACCAGCTCAGTTTGGCCTTTACCTTCAAGGATCGTGTTCATTACACAGGTGACTTCAGAATCAAGTTATGCAGCTGGCACTCCAAAGAACAGAGTATTTCAGATTTGTTAATTTTAATAGAAGTAAAAGTGGAGGAGGGACACGTGCCTGTGTATATAAATCAGGGAGTCATGACAGGGAGAAATAGTATTTTGAAGACCAAACTTCTAGTCCTATCAAAATTTCGATGAGAGTAGGGCAGATGTTCCTGTAACTAATTTGCCACTTTTGGAAAGCTCTAAATAGGATAAGGATAAAATTGCTGTGTTTCACTGTCTGGTCATCGTATTGTAAAGCAGATGTATGTGAGTTCATTGGAGTTGCATCGCATAGGTGTTCACTGGATGACACTGGTGCTCTTTCCATTCCTTAGCTGAAAGGATACCTGCTGATAGAGCATGAGTGCAAAGCAAGTCACTTGTTCTGGATTCTTCAGTAATTCAAAGTTTCAGAAAAGGAACTAGCTTCCCCCTCCCCTCCCCCCCCCCCCCCGCTTTTTTTAAGGCTTAAATGGCAGATAAAATAACAGGAGAGTAAATGAACCTACACGTAAGCGTAGGCAGAAATTGATGTGCATATTTTTCTTTTCCTATGGCGGATGGGGGAGGCAGGGAAATTTGTCATAACCAAATTGAAGAAAAAAAAATCTATGAATAATAAAGTAGAATCTACAACATACGCTTTTTATATCAATTTGAGAGACACTTGGGTGACAAAATACTAATAACATTTAAAAACGAAAAGTTTTCATCAAACACTTAAAGTAGGAGTTAAGCTGTTACCTTCTCCTCTAGAGAGCTTTTATCTTTTCATGGATGAGCAAGACAGCTGTTACTATCCTGCATTTACTTCTCTGATCCGCAGAGTTTCTGCATTTCTCTTGCCAGCAGGAAATTTTTCCTTCAGTTTTAATACATTGCCAATGCTTGGAAGATAATTTTTAAGCCAGTAGCTTGTTTCCAGATACCTGATCTGGGGTATGCTTAATGAAGGCATAAATAGAATATTAAAGCTGATGTTTGTCAATGGACAGTCGTTGCATGCTTGAGAATATACATGCCATTACACTTTGCAGGCCATCTATACCCAGTAAATTAATAACTCTTTCCTTCTCAGGATACCCCATGAACCTGTAGGAGTGCCTTTAAGGAACTTTTGTGAGGTTCTAGTCATGTCTGCTTGCTGATTCCACACCAGAAAGACCATCTTACTTCTATATATCTTGTCCAAAGACAACAATAAATGTAGATAGCCTGTTTGGTATTGGGCCTGACCTGGAGCCCACCAAGGACAAGTGAGGAGCCTCCCTGATCTCTGTGTGCCAGTGATGCGGCCCTACAGCTGGTGAATGAAAAAGAATAGCTAGCAGAAAACTAAACTGCTTCTTGGGAGGCATACCATGTGGTATTTTTCAGGGCATACAGGTTCATACAATGGCAAAATAAAAAATTTAAAAATAAAAGCAAAAGAAAACGTCCAAGTTGTGGGACTGAAGGAAAAGATAAATCGTACGTTGCCATTTTTCCATTGAACTCCTTTAACACACCTCTTCCTGTAGCAGGTATCTTGACACAAATGCCTTTTGTTCTGTATCTACAAGTTTTTATAAAATATTTGTATCTTTTTAATATTAAATGGCTTCCATAAATACCGTGTTTTTGTAAAAGTTGAAGAAAAACAGACTCAAACCCACTAATCCTCTGGTGTTAAACTTAGTGAATCAATTCAGTTTTCTGTCTCTTTAAAATCTTAAACTAGTATTAAGCAAGCCAGCTTTGGTATCTTTTTATCAGCTGACTAGCTAAACTGACTGTGTAGGAGGTGTGTTACAGATCTTTGTCATTCAAAAGTCTTTCATATCTACAGCAGTGTCATTTGCTTTAGCGTATGGAAAAAGTTGCTGTTAATTATCCTACTTTACAAACGACATCAAGCTTGTCTACCATAGAAACTGGCTAATCCATGCTAATTCAAGGCACTGGCTATGAAACGAGTTGGAAGCAGTGTATAAATCATCTTGCAGCATCCCTAGAGATCTCTGAAGTAATCTCTTGCTTCCCTTCTACTCACAGGAGTGGGTAAGGATTTCCAGAGCTGCTGGCCGCCAGTGTTTGTGTCCTCGTGCTCCTGATACTGCACAACAGTGTCACTGCTCCCTGACCTTCCCCTTGTAGTGAGAGCTCAGGGAACAGCAATGTAATGATGTTGCAAAACTTGATAATTTTAAATTGATGTGTTTGTTACAGATTACTATCTCAGTTTCCTTCTGAACTTCCAGAGAAAGCATCTTACTTGATTTTAGCTTACTCTATTCTGAAACTCGAGACGTTTGTCTGAGGGCCTCTAGCAAAAGCCTTCATTGTGTTGTGTGTTGCCACTGAATTGCAACCGTATTATCAAGTTGGTGACAAAATGTTAGTGGAAAAGATGCATCATACCAGTAAATAAATCATGCTTCTTATTCAGATACTTTACAAATAGGCAGTGATAGAATTTTGTCTCTGTGTACAACAGAGCAAAGTGTATTTTGTGGCTGGGTATTTTAAATCACAGTTAATATAGTTTGAGGGAGGACTTTTGTATAGACAAAGCATATTAAATTAATACACTAAATTAACTTATAGTCCTGTAGTTATAAATAATTGAACATGGTCTGAACTTTTGGGTAGACCTGTGCGGTATCAAGAGTTGGACTTGATGATCCTTAAGGGTCCCTTCCAACTCAGGATATTCTATGATTCTATGATTCTATGATTTCCCATGATCACATCTGTCTGTAAGGTATGAAATTGGAAAAATGTCTATTAAACACCTAATCAGAAGTCAGTTTTCAGTTAATAGTGTACAGATAAATCGTTACTAAATCAGTACTGTTTCTGTGCAATTATTTCTTTTTGGTGTAGATGTTAGTTAAAGATTTCTCACAAAGTTACCAGAGCTATGATAACTTGTGATTAAAACTGTGTAACCTAATCCAGCAGTCTATTTTCCTTGGAATACTTGCAGATAAGCTACAGTCACTCACTTTGTTTTCCTACTTATGAGTAAAATAAAATTACCTACTGGTCTGACAAGATTTAGAGTAGTCATATTGCTGGGAAAAGCAGCTGGTTGTTTTTAGCACAGATCTCGGAGCAAGTTGCTAGGGAAGCCTGTGTTATCAGTAGTTCAGTTCTTGAAGCTCAGAGTACAACTTTAATAACAGGGAAGAAAATATCAGGCCCCCCAGGGACGTAGTCACGGCACCGAGCCTGTTGGAGTTTAAGAAGCGTTTGGACTGTGCTCTTTAGTCATATGGTCTGAATTTTTGGGTAGACCTGTGTGGTGCCAGGGGTTGGACTCGATCCTTGTGGGTCCCTTCCAACTCGGGATATTCTATGATTCTAAAATTAATATTCCAACACACATAATCAGGACAATGTTGTAGGGATACTACTTATCTAAAAGTCTGTATTTTGTCTCTTAGCTAAAAAATTTATTGCTTTGGATGACTTTGTGGAGATTACCAAGAAATATGCAAAGGGAATCATCCCATCTAACCTGATTATGCAGGAAGAGGAAGATGATGAACTGGCAGGGAAGACTCCTGAAGAGTTACCCCTGCGACTGAAGGTAAAAAGACAATAATGAACAGGTTATTTTGAAGAACTCTTAACTTGCATATTTCAGACAGAGGTGACTTGCACTCGACTCTCAAAGCTGATGTTTAGTCTCAGTAAAACAGTATGAGAATTATTGTTACAATTTGGTTTTGAACTTTACTTCGTATGTGTTTATAGCTTCATATATATGAGGAATATATTTAAGAGAGAGGAGTAATGGTTTTCCTTGCAAGGGGACAATCTAACTTCATTAGATCTCAATGAGGATTCAAATGGCCCTATCATAACAGCCACATTTTTATTACAGTTATTTTTATATACTTCAAATCTTCCTTACATAAACAGGAACAAGAAGGTGGGAAAAATTATCCATAACCTTGAAGTATAAAAAGGTTGTATTATGAAGGAATTCAAGAATGATGAAACTTGCTGTCAGTGGCTTTCTATACTGATAATTCTCTAGGTGTAGTGAAAGGAGAAGGGAAAATTAAGGAGCACGCATTCAGTACCAGTGTAAATTTCAAGTGAGGAAGCGGGTTTTTGACTACTAACTTGAGTTTGTTGTCATTGTTGTCATTTCATTGTCCGTTATCATATGGTAGGGTTTTTTGACTTTTTATGGTTTTGTTTGTTTTTTAAAAAGGGATGGGGGGGTGTCTTTTTTTCCAATATTTTGAATAACTATTATTCTGAAAGAGATGCATTTATAAAGAACAACACAGATACTTTTGCGAGTAAACAGGCTTATGCCAAAGTCATTGTGTTTGTTACCCCGCTTCATCACAATGCATAGATCTTCACTGAAGCATTCTTGGACTTTCCACTGCTGTAAATAATATAAAAGCATAAGTTCTGGGACAACATTAAAAATTGACTTTTTACGGGGGAGGGTTTGCTTGCAGTATCTAACGTGCAGATGGTAATATTTGAATAACTGTTTGGGAAAAAAAAAAAAAAAGATCCTGTAACTTTTTGTTGTTCAGAGGTTAAGTGTGTGGTTGCCAGAGGATTTGATCCAGCATTTCTTCTGTTGTCATATGACTGAATTGGGAAATGCCACAAGATAGATTTTTAAGACCATGTACAGTTACTCTTATGAGGTTAAAAGAACAGCCGTAATTACTACATATGAATACACACATGCATGTAAATATAAAGGTATTTCTGCTGTTTACAAAACAGACTTTGACAGCTGCATCCATAGGTACTTGGGAAGGATTTTTTCTTAAACCACAGCTGTAAAGACTTTCTGTAAGTCCTTTTCATTAGAACCTATAACATAATCCCTGCAGAACAGTGGTAGAGTTAAGTGCTTTAAAGCTACAGTACTCACGCCTCAAGTAATGATTTAAGATTAACTACATGGCTGCAGTTCTGTATTATCTTCGGTAAGATGTTAACGGAGCAGAGTATTTGACAAGGAAGCCATTTAATTATGTGTCAAAGGTAATGAAATTCATCTTTCCTGAAATCAAAATAGCCTCTGTGCTTCAGCTGACTGAATTAATCAAAACAGATCTAATAATATCAGACAAAGTAATCTCAGTTTATTGGCAACATTCTTTTCAAATAAATATCTTTTCATGTCAACTAAGGTTAGACAATTTACTGCTACTGCTTCAGCTATGATCATCTGTGATGTACAGATACAAAACTGCTCATAAATAAAATGCTTCTCTCTCCCTCTCTTTCCAGGTTGTAAAATACCCACTTCATGCCATTATGGAAATTAAAGAATATCTGATAGATATGGCATCAAAGGCAGGAATGCACTGGTTGTCTACCATTATTCCAACACACCATATCAATGCTCTCATCTTCTTCTTCATCATCAGTAATCTGACAATTGATTTTTTTGCCTTCATTATTCCATTAGTCATATTCTATTTGTCCTTCATTTCTATGGTTATTTGCACACTGAAAGTTTTTCAGGACAGTAAGGCCTGGGAAAACTTCCGCACTTTGACTGACTTACTCCTTCGTTTTGAACCAAACCTAGATGTTGAGCAAGCTGAAGTGAACTTTGGATGGAATCACTTAGAGCCATACATTTATTTTTTACTCTCTGTATTCTTTGTAATTTTTTCCTTCCCTATAGCAAGCAAAGACTGTATACCATGCTCAGAGTTAGCTACCATCTCCGTTTTCTTCACAGTGACAAGTTACATGAGTTTAAGCACATGTGCAGAACCTTACACACGAAGAGCATTAATGACCGAGATAGCAACTGGTTGCTTATCCCTATTGCAGGTATTACCTGGAAATTTTGGCTTCTTGAAATTCTTAGGTAAAACTTTCTTCACTGTTCCTGTAGGCCATTTCTTTGTGATAAATGTAAGTATCCCATGCCTTTTGTTCTTGTATTTGTTCTATCTTTTCTTTAGAATGGCACAACTACGGAATTTTAAAGGCACCTACTGTTACCTGGTCCCATATCTAGTCTGCTTTATGTGGTGTGAACTCTCTGTGGTCATTCTGCAGGAGTCCTCTGGCATTGGGCTCATTCGTGCATCAATTGGTTATTTTCTGTTTCTCTTTGCACTCCCAGTGCTAGGCGTAGGCATTGCACTGATGTGTCTTGTTCATTTCATTAAGTGGTTTGTGTCTCTGGAGCTCGTGAAAATCGTAGTGACTCTAGTTTTGTGTGCTGTTCCTCTGCTCTTCCGATGGTGGACGAAAGTCAACTTCTCTGTAGTTGAAATGGTTAAATCCCTTACTCGAAGCTCGATTGTGAAACTCATTTTGGTGTGGATTACAGCTGTAGTGTTGTTTTGTTGGTTCTATGTGTATCGATCAGAGGGAATGAAAGTTTACAACTCCACATTGACATGGAATCAGTATGCTTTCCTCTGTGGACCCCGATCGTGGAAGGAGACTAACATGGCACGTACTCAGATTTTATGTAGTCACCTGGAAGGACACAGAGTGACGTGGACTGGGCGGTTCAAGTATGTGCGTGTTACAGAAATTGACAATAGTGCAGAGTCTGCAATAAATATGCTTCCACTTTTTATCGGTGATTGGATGAGATGCTTGTATGGTGAAACGTACCCTCTCTGTGACCCCAAAAATGTCACTTTGGAGGAGGAAGAATTGTGTCGTCTCAAGTATTTGACAAAGCATAACTGCCACATGAAAATGTTTGATCGGTACAAATTTGAAATAACTGTGGGTATGCCTTTCAGCAGCAAAAACGGAACCAAGTCAGTAGAGGAAGATGACATAACCAAAGATATTGTGCTGAAGGCAAGCAATGAGTTTAAGAAAGTGTTGTTGAATTTGAGGCAGGGAAGTATAATTGAATTCAGCACAATTCTGGAAGGTCGTCTTGGCAGTAAATGGCCTGTCTTTGAACTGAAAGCAATCACTTGCTTGAATTGCATGTCTAAACTCCTACCTGCAGGGAGGCATGTGAAAATAGAGCATGACTGGAGGAGCACAGTGCATAAAGCCATTAAATTTGCTTTTGATTTTTTCTTCTTCCCATTCCTGTCAGCTGCATAATGAGGTCATATTGGTTCGGTGGTATCTTCAATGTATGGTGCATTTATACTACCAAAGGTTTGGCTTAAAAAGGAAAAAAACAAAAAAAAAAACACCCTGCTGTAGCAATGCTCAAAATGTATGTTAATGTAGAGCATTGGTTGAGGTTTGTAAGTGTATACACTGTATCCTGACTTTAAAACCCCATATGACCGAAGTGATGTTATACTAGTTTAATATTGTAAATGAATGCAGGGGATTGCTGCTGACTAATTGCATGGAGACTATTTTGTCCAAAATGAACATGCTGTTTGCCTGTGGTACGACACTAGATACATTTACTTGCTCGATGTTATAAGCACTTTACTGTTTAAATATTCACAACATGCCCATATGTATTTTCACAGGCATGAGTTAGAATAGGTAGCTGACAACAGCTTATGTTGCATATATTGCTTGTATTTATTTGGTGTATTCCAGAAAAAGGTGATCATATAATCAGTACCTGGTGGTGTTATGTACAGAGCTCATTGTTTCACTATTTGTCCAGAAGATAATGATTTTAAGTGTTTTTTTGAAAAGCACACCATTTCACACCTCAGCAAGGCTGTAAAAAATAAAAAAGGAAAAAAAATCTCTCAAGCTTTTATTTTGCATTAAATATTCTGTACAAAACACAGTATTTGTTCTAATTGGTTATGATCACTACATGTATGACACTAAGGTATAATCCATGCTGGCATGTGAATGTCAAACACCAGATAATAAGATTGTGATGGTACAGACAAGCCAAAGCAACTGAAAACAGTATGTAAAAGTCTACAGTGGAAACTGAAAAGAACGTCTGTTTAATGATTTGTATTGTGCAAATAAATACAAAAGATAAACTTGAATTAAATGAGTAGAACATTTGTTCATTATGCTTTGACACTTTGAGCAGTTGTTCACGTTGCACTGATAATTGTGTTTTCCAGTGAAAGCTGTTTGTTTAGGATGAAAATTTTCTTGCATGAGATACCTGAAGTTGTACTTCACATTATTTCAAGCTAGCAGTCAAATGTGAGTACATTAGGCCAAGTTTTTATAGCTATGAAATCTTAAATATACTGTGTGCCTCTGCTTTCGTTGTGACTTACTACTTTCTGAACCACTGGATGTGTGTGTAGCACATGCATCATATTATTTCCTCGACTACTTTCACTGATCCTGCATTCATATTGTTTTTGCCTTGGCATGCCAGTCATCAACTTGAGGTGTATGGGGGAAGCATTGTCAGTGAAAATTGATAGAGAAGGGGAAACCTGGAAAAAAATTAAGCATTTGGCTGTGCTCCAACTGTCAAGCACCATCTTGAACATCACACTTTAGGCTGCAGCTGGGAAGAAGAACCCAAAAGCACCTATAGCCATGCTGCCAGATTCCCAGGCAATTAGCTGAGCCTGATGTTACAGACCTGGTCATGTCTGAGCCGATCAGAAAATCTGAAGTGGAATTATGTCTTCAGGATATTTTAATTTTGAAAACTATCAGCCATTTCTTCTTCCTACCTGGGGAAAATAAATAGTGTAAGGTTTACCTGCAGGTAAATGCAAATTTTGATATAGATTGGCTTATTTCCAGCCAAAAGGAGACCAGCTAAGCTAAACTTTGCCTTTTCTCCTCCTTTTTTTTCTAGAAAATCTGTAGGCTCCTTTTGAAGATCTAAATGCTCTTCCTGGTTCTGAAATTTAGGTTCTAAAGATGCATTTTTCCTTAGATATACATAATTTTGAAACTTCTATTCACATGTTTGTCAGGAGGAAAAAAAAACAGTCTTGGTATTCAGAACTAGCATTAATTTTTTAAAAAAAGCTTTTACTCCTTGCATAAAGATGTCAATGTACTAACTTTGGTGCATTGTGAAGAAGTTATTACATGTCACAAAAAGGGAAAATTTGACTGAAGTCAGATGGAAAGGGTTGCAAGACAAAAGCATTAATCCAGGTACCTCTGTTCCCATATATAACATTGTTATGAGGCTTAACTCCAACAACTTTGAAAACTGTAGTTTATGACTTTCTCAGGAAATTATTAGGTGATACTGGCTTATAGTTGTAAGGGAAAAAAGCTCACCTGCTCAGTACTGACAGGTTAGATGATGAGCTAGATTTCTGAAACTGCTATCTGCACACAACTCCACTAATCTTTGCATGTCTGTCTTTATGCTTCAGCCCAGGGCAAACAGCCGAGTTGGACTTTGAATCCTTGTGAGAACAGGGAGCTGAGAAGTGCCCCCCTAGTGCTCTCAGTGCCTGTGTCAGCTTCCACACTGTAGAGAGGAAAGAAAACAATCCTGACCAACTCACTGTAGGAACCATAACAGCAGAGAGCCTCTGACACAAGACTACAATATGGTAGGAAGGAAATGAGTGTTTTGTTGTCATTACTTACACAGTCACTTTGCCCTCCAAAACACCACTGCTTCATTCAGTGCTGCTTAGAGGGAAATTTGGGGGGTTGTCATGAAGCAAACTGCTGGCTGGAGGCTGTTACCCTCTTCGGGGGTCAATAGGGAAACCTTGTGATGCTCTTAAAAACTAGTTAGGCGAAGACCTCCAAGTCTGAGAGGAATTAATAGGGAAAGCACAGAGGGGCACAGCCCTGTTTGATGGAGACAGTTCAATTTTTTAATGGAAAAAGAGGGTACATTAACAGTAACATCATGGATAGATACTCCATTTTCTTGTCTGTATAGTGTTCAGCGTACTGAAACCTTTCGCAAATATTTCTAAATTATAGCTGATGAAATCACTAATTCTTACGAAGTGTGATTGCAATCCCAAGCAAAGTGTTTTTGCAAAGGGTGTTTCCAACTACCTCAAATCTTGCAGGCAAGCAGAGCACAAAATAACTTTGTTCTACTGCTGTGTGCCACATCTTTATATTCCAAAACAGTTCATCTTCCTGAACTGCAAAGGAGAGAGACAGAACGTGGCAGCTGCTGTTAATTATTCAATTCTACATTTATTATTTTCTTATTTAATTTTGAAGACATAATGAATTATAAACAGTTCCAAAGATAGGTGCCCTTTTTCTAGGCTGATAATTCAATCTTTTGAATTAGTATTAATTAACTGAGGAGGAGGAAGAAGATATTACATGGCTATTGACACATCTAAATTAGGTTCAGCTGTTCTGTAAGCTCAGCTTTAGCATTTAGAATATACAAAATTAAAGTAAATATTCATTATTTGAATTCCATCCTCTAACATGTAAAAGTACTGCTTGTTCTCAAACTGGCACATTCTTCTATAAGCACAGAAGAACAATTCGGCACATATAGAAATCCTGAATAACTTAAGAGCCCACTCTGTAATGACTAACAGCCTCTTGCTTTAGGCAGGAATGCAAGGAGTTTATACTTTGCATTTTGCCCAGTGCTTCTGGAGAAAGAAATGAGTAGATATGTAGGAATTACATGTTTTGTTTTTTTATTTCCCAGAACAAACTAGTCTTCTCAAGTGTCATAAAATTGCTGTTATTAATTACAGATTTGCTTGCAATTTTTCGTAATACATGGTAATAAGGATGTTACCTTAGGGGTAGCACTGTGGTTCCTTACAAAGTTGAGCATGAGCCTTTGACATAAAGTGATATGCCACCTTCCGGAGCACTCCAATGTCCATCTGTCTCTTGGCTTCTCTATTTCCACTGAAAAAGGCAAAATGAATTTCACAATTATGAATATATTCTTAACACTAGCCAGATGCATTGCAGCCTTTCAGTGCAAGGGTTATGGTCAGTAGCAAATGAAGGGGACTGTCCTTCACTGGGGGCTGTGCTCCCATCTCAGCTTTACACCTGCAATTGTTTGAACAGCAGAGAGTTATGACAGAAGAACAGCCATTTAATGATTAAGTTAAGCAAATACTAATCCATGCAGCAAAAGTTAGTTGGAACTCACCAAAATATGAAGAGATAATATAGCTGCTCTAACAGCTAACACATACGTGCAAATGTCATTTAAATGCAAATAGGGATGGCTAGAAACCAAACAAACAGCTTTTGGTTATATGCCTTAAAATGGTTCCTTTGCTTTCCTTCCGTTACTCAAAAGCTGTAATTAGCTTTTGTTCTGGGAAAAAAAATAAAAATAAAAGGTCATTAGCATCCTGCAACTTCCTCTTGTAAGTTATAATCCAAAGTGCAAAAGATGAGATTCACCCTCCGATTAAGGAAGGACATTCTGCACTGGGAAAACTTGCATTTTCATCATCTCCAATCAAATGAAACTTTTCTTTAGGTTGTGAAGCCAGACATGAACATGGACAAACTACTTTCACCCTTCCTTTACAAAATATTTTACATTGGTATAGAAGCAAGCATACAGAATAGAATCTTCCCACTGCCAGCTACAGCAAACAGCTTCTGTAAGACTGCAGCTTCACAATTCACTCCTCAGCATTCGTCTGACAATTTTTCATGTAACTTTGTGCAATAAGTGATGCGATCTATGGCACATTCTTAGTTGAGGACTGAGTTTCTTAGAGTCTTTCCTCTGAGGGGCTGAAACTGATGGTGAGGCCACCAGTTTCTTTGCAATTCTATGGAAAAGAACGTGTGTAATCACACTTCCCAAAACATAGCAGAAAACAAATAGCAGGAGGTTACTGATAGTCAGCATTTTAGTCAAGAAGCAGGTGCACATCCAGTACGTGAGTAAGGTGGGGCATGTCTGTAGTCAGTACATACATAGTTGTTGCACCAGAGCCATCTGACACTTTAGTATGCCCACATCTTATAAAACATGCCCTTAGGGTTTTCCTATCAAAGCATTATATCCTCAGGACTAGATGTTGGCAGTCCATCCCCAACCTCTTTTCTCTGGTAAGCTTTTGTTGTGGTTTAACCCGGCTGGCAGCTAAACACCACACAGCCGTTCGCTCACCCTCCCCCCTCCCTCTCTGGGATGGGGGAGAGAAATGGGAAAGTGAAGCCTGTGAGTTGAGATAAAGACAGTTTATTAAGACAGGAAAATAATAATAACAATAATAATAATAGTGATAATGGTAATAGTATTAACAATAATAATGTGTAAGAAAACAAGTGATGCACAATGCAATTGCTCACCACCCGCTGACCGATGCCCAGCCTATTCCCGAGCAGCCAGCCCCCCCACCCCGGCCAGCCACCCCTATATATTGTTTAGCATGACGTCAGATGGTATGGAATACCCCTTTGGCCAGTTTGGGTCAGCTGTCCTGGGTCTGTCCCCTCCCAGCTCCTGCTGCACCCCCAGCCTGCTCGCTGGCAAGACAGAGCAAGAAGCCGAAAAGTCCTTGGCCTGGTGTAAACACTGCTCTGCAACAATTAAAACATCAGCATGTTATCAGCGCTCTTCCCATCCTAATCCAAAACATAGCACCCTACCAGCTACTATGAGCTACTTAACTCTGTCCTAACTGGAACCAGGACAGCTTTCTTAGCCTTAACTCCCCTCTTCTTGTTTCCCAGATGGCCTGTGGGTTGGAACATGAATTCCTCCTTAACTGTGTCGCTTTGCAACAAGGAAAACAAAGCAGTGAAGTTCTGATGTTTTCCAGTGCCTTCTCACTACTCCTCCAGAACAACAAGCAAGTTTTCCCACAATTGACTGCAAACAGAAGGTCACTAGATTCAAACACACACAAAATTAAGATGTTCTCCCAAGGCAGTGAGATACTAACAATTCAAGCACAACCTTGCAGCCCAGACATTCATAGCCTGATCTAGGTTGGTGGGTGTAGTCCCAGAGACTGATGGCACTACCTGTTTGAAGATAGCTCACTGGGCTTCATGTGAGCCTCAGCAGAAGCAATCCCCCTGCAGTGGATCTGTCCAGATTGTCTGCCCCCAACAGAATTACAGCCTGCTGCATCCTCCTCCCTTCCACAGATTCACCACTACAGAGAGAAAAAAGAGACAGCTTTATAAGGTTTGTGTGGGGAGATAGATTTAACAAGTGAGGCTGAGTACAATTAGTTACCTCTCACACCTGCCACCACTACTACAATCAGACCAGGACAAAATCAGCCTACTCCAGGGCTGTGCTGTCTCTGTTACCCTGGGTCAGCACTGGCAGAAGCTGCCTGCTGAGACGTGATGCGTCTTTTATTGATGGCACCGTGCAGATGGGATTGCTGCTGTGAAGGTTGAGTCTCTTTTCTGCCACAAAACGTTTCCCTTGCACTCTCCATAGCTCAGTGTGAAGCACAGGAATGCCACTCTACTGCTGATGGCACAACCGCTGCATTTCCAGTTAAGTTCCTTTGGTATTGCTGATGCATCTGACTTTATTCCTGCTCTTATGACAGCTGGAATTTCTCTTAACCCTTTTCCTGAATCTTTCAATTAGATGCCAGTGTGCATTTTAAGAAAACAAATGAAGTTTTAAGCGAAAAAGGGCAAGTGCTCTTTATGGACTAGAACCCACCAGACACTAAGTTTGATTTTTAAATCCCTTCATTTTGTAGTTTTCATTTCATTAGTTCTAAGGCTGGATTAGTCAGGGTTAGCGACATCTGCATCAGCTTTATGGAGACGTCAGTGAGTGATGAACAAAGGTAATTAACAATTCACATTTCCATTCTCAATTACTGGCAGATATTTAGTTCTCATGTACGATTTGACGTAGGATGCCAAAAACATCATGGTACAAGTCATTACCCAAGTGTTGATGAGTTATACTTTTGCAATGTGTGTTCTTTAAAAAGTCAGAAAATACGGTCTTGGGGAGTCTAGTTAATGTGCTCATTGAGGGGTGCTGCCTGTGAATTATATATGTTTCATTAATGTCCAGAAAGAGCAGATTTGTGTCAGGAGCCTCTGTGCACTTGTTTTCCTTTTCTGTTCAATAATTCTTGCAAGAAAGTGGTACTTTTCTGTTTTTTTAAAGGGTACCTGCCCTTTTTCTAGCAAGCACATGAGCCGTGTGGTTTTAATTTTGTGCCATCAGATGGCACTCCAGGTTCACTTTGCGTTTTCTCTCCCTCTCCTGCTGTCTCCAGAGGGCACCGGCAGTGAACAAAAGAATCAGGTTCTGGTTTTACTCCATTTCAGGGAGGAAATGCAACTAGAAAATATTTTGTGAAAAAATAGATAACTATTTGCAGACCCAGTTTAAAGCCCTCTCCCCCACAAACAGTAACTAGCACAGTCATGACTGCAGTGTTTCTACAACCCGAGACCATAATAATGGAAAAAATAACCTTGTGATAACATACTGTGTAACGATAAACTAAGAGAATATGAAACAGTGCGTGGCAATCTTCTGAAATGCACTTTCTGGCTACTTTGTTCTTTAGCAGCTTTTTGAGGAGGTTCCTTTTTCTAACATCTTTTGTCACAGATCTTGCAGTGTTAATCTGCATTGTCTGCTTCTGCTGTCATTTGCATGGTGACAACGGGCAGCCCTGATGTCCATTCTGGTGGAAACTGTCTCCTCCACTGCTTTCATGGGTTAGATGCAAAACAAACAAACAAAACGGGGCTTGTCACAGCTTAAATCTTCTTATAATCTTTTTATTAACCTCCTATTACCTGTCTGATAAGAAAGAGAGAAAATCTGCCACAGAGTTCAATTATAACTTATGTAGAAGACATGTTATTTTAAGGGAAATTCTGGCTGCAACTCTTGCTTTAGATGTTCATGCACTAGAAATCTGTGCATGGATTTGGGGAAAGCAGAAAGGTTGGGTCAAGATCACGCACCAGGTAAAAGCTGATAAAAGAAACCCTGAAAGACAGAATTTGCATATGTTATAAATGAGAGATGATAACAGGTGGGGGCTGTTGTTGTTTTGTTTTGTGTTTCAGCAGGTTGTTGCAGAGTTTTTGTTCCAGTTTTGAAGACGGCAGGATTTTTCTGCGCTAATAGCAGGTTTGGCATCGGAAAGGGCCTTGCAAATGTTGCAGTTAACCATGGGAGATGGCAGGAGCTGTATCATGCTAAATTATAAAGGGCTTGAACCAAGCCCACAGACCCCCTAACACCTCAGAAATCAGTGCGCATTGAAACCCTAGCTTAGCTCTGAGTGACCTGTCTTTATCTCAAATAATTTCTTCACTTTGAAGAGTGAGGCATTTCAACAAAGCATCTCTTCTCTAGTTCCCCCTCCTGTCCCTCCCTCCCTATTCAGCGCTGGTGACAGCCGAGATGTTTCCACGACAACAATGCATTCTGTTGCCTCAGGTGACAAACTAGAACTTCAGCAAGTAATCTCTGAGAATAGCTTCAAACAATTAATTAGGTAATGGAAATGTTATTTCAATAGGGCTTAGGTGCTTTGGCAGTCTGCTTGAACAGATTGAATTCTGATCAGGAATCTGTCCGCAAGCAAAGCTGAAAGCGCCACCCAAAGGTCAGGGTGGACGTCAGTGTCTGAGTACCCTAACAGGCCTCTAGTTTTAAAAAGAACATCAAAAAAAACAATCAAAAATCCAGGTGTGTTCCTTGAGGATGCCATACAAAGGAAATTTAGTTCATTTTGGTGCTAAATTTTGTTGAAAGCACATCCTGGCACGAAGTACATTTAAGGAATTTATTAACCTTTCACAGTCACCAAATCCAGTTAGAGGCCAGAGCCCTGTTCGTGCAGCGTGCCCCCGCACCAGCATGAGAGACGGATGATGATTCCAGCAAATGGTTTAGCAATAAATGGATTTTTCAGTCTTCTCTGTACAGAAGATGCTTTCCTAGAGTTATAAATGGATGATTCATAAATCTCTCCTAATGCTGCTTCTAGTAACAGTTCAATTGATCTTTAATCGTTATTTAAAAAGTGGGTCTCCATGGGAATGTTTCAATCCTGTTTCCTGAAGTTTCTCTAGCCCAGGGTAGCTCTTCTGTCTTGCAGCTTGGAGATAAAATAGTCTTTAAGCACAAATAAATCCACTGAGTACATGTGTGTGCCAGTTCTCATACAGCCCTGGTACTCTTTGGTAATGGTAGTTGTCCTGGCAGAATTTCTTTTTTGCTTTATTTTTGCTTTCATTATTACATTCAGTTTCTCCAGAATAGTGCATCCGTGAGGGAAGAGCAAGAAGGACAATGGCTGCCGCCTTTCCCAGCCCCGTGGAAGCCCGTGGGTTTTGTACACACCGGCTTTGCAATGCCAGGTGTGCTTCCAAGACTGGTCAGGGATTACGACCTGCCTTTCTGTGCAGAGAAATTGTAATCTGTAGGTGAGGAACTCTGCACCACTCTTACTGTTTTTCTCAAGCAGCTGCTTTTTGGGGGGCTAGGCATTTTGTTTCCAAAAAATCAAGGTGCCCTAGTACCTCTCTTCGGAGTACGCTGGGTTCATCTCGCTGTTGCAGTGTGTCCCTGCACAACAAGGACCACACAGTTCAAAATAAGGAATATGGAATGGAATGGGCACTAAAAGCCAGAGATAATTATTTTACAGGAAGCTTTTGAGGCAGAAAGTGGTGATTCATCCAAATGAAGTTTTGCAGAGCCCCTACTGCTTTTCTTATAACTTTGTCAGTTCAGGAATGAAATTCAGGCGTGTTGCAGGCGTAGCCAGAAAAATCTGCCAGCAGTGGTGTTTGGGGTGTTCACATAAAGCATGGGGAGGCCAGGCTCTGTTTGTAGCCTGACCCACATGGTATGGAAGAAGAGAACTGAGGGGAAGATGCCTGTTTCTGAAGAGTGATAAATAGGGTGTTGCCCTGAAAGGGAAGATAACAGCTGTCATTCCCATGTTTAAGCCGTACAAACCACAGAAGAGAGTCTGCATCACATCACCTCATGTGATCTCATTATTTCATATTGGGGAAAATTTCTGAACTGGAAGGTTTGTGAGGCATTGGAACAGGCTGCCCAGGGAAGTGGCTGGGTCACCATCCCTGGAGGCGTTCACAGGACGTGTAGATGTGGTGCTCAGGGACATGGCTTAGTGGTAGATGTGGCAGTGCTGGCTTAGTGGTTGGACTTGATGATCTTGGAGGTCTTTTCCAGCCTCCGTGATCCTCTGTAGGCTGATCACAGCCACGTGCCTATTTCAGTGAGTTTTCGTGGTGGGAGTTCTCTGTTCC
Organism: Anser cygnoides; assembly: GCF_040182565.1. Classification (NCBI taxonomy): domain Eukaryota; kingdom Metazoa; phylum Chordata; class Aves; order Anseriformes; family Anatidae; genus Anser; species Anser cygnoides. Next base: position 12,659,937 of record NC_089876.1, on the reverse strand, counting down.
CTCCTGAAAGCTGTTCAAAACCTTGCTTTGGCTCCTCTGAGACCAATGCACAAAACCTCAGGGTTTCTCTGCAAAAAGCAGCCCTTTCTCCATTCTTCCTTCTGCAGGAGAGCCAATGACTTGGCCGTGGGCCATCTCTCCTCCTGACTTGCCTGTGCGGGGAAGGAGAAAGGCTCGGGTCACGTTGGCACATGGGTGTACGTGCGGCAGCCGCGTCCCTCCTGACGAAGGCTGGAGCGGCCTCGTGCGTTGTGCGTGCCCCTGCCTCTGCGCGGTGCACTCTTTAACTGAAAACTTAAACGGCTCACCTGCTTTCCTAAGGTATCGCTGGTTGCTAAGATACAACCTCTGCAATCCTGTAAATCTTCCACTTGAAGCTGCTCTGTGTTGGCAAACGGGCCTTTCCTCTGCGGCTGCTCGGCAGACGGGGAGACCGCGGTGGTTGGTCCTGGGGTGGGACTCGGTGCGGCTTCCGTGAGGCCCAAGGCTCAACGGGGAGCATGCAAAGCCATGGGAGGAGGGGGTGGAAAGGAAGGCAGCGCAGGGAGAACGAGCAGGGAGGCAGCAAAATGGGGTCGGATACCTCAGGGACAGGCAGCATCTTTCTGTACCCCGGTCTTCAATAGCCTCAGGCTGCAGTTACAGCAGGAACTGCCTCCTCTGCCTCCTGTAATGACAGACAGATCCGGGGACAGTCTGGGTTCGGGACTGGTCACACTGGGCAGGCTTTGCTTAGGGATAAGCTGTGCCAGCAGAGATTTCTTGCGGCTCTGCCAAGTGATGAGGAGACATCAGATTGAAAGGTAGCCCTGGATTCCTGGAAGCTCACGAGCAAGCTTGCAGTGACAGCCCCAGATAGCCAAACATTTCAAAAAGAAGCCTAGCTGAGCCCTACTTGTTTGCAAAATGTGTGGAGGAAGGTGGGGTAAAACAGTACAGCTTAGCTTGCGTTCTGCTGTTAAGTAAGCCTTTAGCTGTTTAAGGTTGCAGAGAGTATTTTAATGCTGTTGACAGGGTGCAATTGCTGCAGCACCATCTCTCCGGGTTTGCAGAGGCCTGGATCAATAGCTGTGAGAAATGGAGACTGCAGCCCTTCGTCTCCGGGAGGTGTGAGCAGAGATGTCAGAGGGCGATAACTGAAACAGCGACGTTCTCCTCCCCGCCTCTTCCCCGAGCCAACCCGAGGTGTGCGTACGCTTACGGTGAGCGCTCTCCTGCCTCACACAGCCCGCAGTGCCAGCATTGCTTGTATCCGAGGGAAACCTCTGCTTCCTTCCGTGTCTTCCCGCTAACTGAGAAGGAGCTCGGCCCAGTGTAACCCACAGGGATGTTTGGCTGGGTTCAAGCCTCGCCAAGAAAAAACTAAAAAGATGTAGCCTGCCAAGGCTGCTGGAATATTGGCGTAAGTTCTTGACAGGGGGATCCCACTCTGGAGTCAGCGTATATAGGTAGAGCAGGGAAGGATACCACCCCCTCTACCCCCAGTCTGACACCCTAATTCCAGTCTGAATTACTTACCTATCATTTACAATTAACATTTCCCAGGATTTGTTCCTCCAGTTGGAGAAACGATGAGAAAGCCACTGACCCTCAGAAGGAGGCTACAGTATTTTGTTATTCTGGGGTTCTCCCTGCTAAGGACTCTTACTGGGGCGCTCTCAGTTTGTTACCTGCTGAAGAATTTGGTCCTGTAGTTGAAGTTAGAGCTGCTGAGCTATCTTGGGTCAGCATGCCCATGCTACTAGTATGACTAGTGCTACCCTGCATCCTTTAGCAGTCACTACAGTAGGTTTTATTCTTTTTAGCAGCCATGTTATACAAAGTATATATATATATAGTCACCGTGATCATTAAAATAATTGTCTGATGGAATTGTTCGTTTAAGTATCTTGTCCTACTCATTGACTGTCTCCGCTTAGCAAATGGCAAGACAAGTAATTATCTGTACCCTGACGGGCTGATCTGTATTCAGGGGAGCTTTTAGAGCTGAGGGAGCTCAGGAGTTTGCTCTGTCAGGTGCTTCACATGAAATGCTTCGCGTCTCAGGCTTGACTTAGGCTCTAGAAGTGCCTAAAGAGTTGTGCTCACTTTCATGTCAGTAGAAGTTTGATCCTAGTCCAACTTCAGAGAGAAGGAAAAAAAAATCTCTGCTAATAAAAGCTTTCACTCTGAAAGCAAACCTTTCCAGCATGCGTGTCAAGCTGTCATGTACCGAACATCCAGACTGTTTCATGGCTTCACAAAACCAAAGAAACATACCCTGTCCCAAGCGTCTTATAAAATTAGGGCCAATTTTTTGAATCTCTACCCACTCTAGTAATCCTGTTGCCTTTTGAGGTTCTGCCACACGGGCAAGATAAGTGAATTCATGCTCTAATTTTAGACTTAATGCAATTTGCTGAGAAGACAGCAAATGGAAAAGGATTACTACTGGGAGTGGGAGCAAATTGATGGTAATAATGTTACTGAAAACTGGACGTAGAAGGTGAACAATCCTTATACTTCCCCTCTCACCAGGGATTGAAAACCACAGCCTTGGCAGGAACCAAAGGACGTAAGGCTGCCTGAGAGCAAGACAACTTGCTGGCTGCACATGGGGGAAGCAGGTGGCTCTGCCAGCATTTCCCCACACCCCCACTCCACGCAGCGCGAGATTGCCGTATGCGGCTACTAAATCTGCTGGTGACAATTTTGAGAGCAGGAGAGCTAGCCATCTGGCTCCTGCTTGTCCTGGGCATTTAGGGATGAAAAAGGAAACTGGAAAGGTAAATAGTGAATTGCTTCATGTGCTGATTTTCAGCCGAGATTTCTCTCTGCAGTGCCTAGACATATTTGCCCACCTAAGTGAGTGGGATTGACTGTGTCTTCCCAGAAAGGGGAGAAGGGGGTGGAATTAGCGTGTGAGCTCTGGGAGAGCTGTGCAAAGCAATACTCTGCCTAATCTAACAGCTGAGGCGATGTATTCTGGTCCGCATCCAGAAAAAGGACTTAACCTTTCAGGGTGTAACTCACGCATGCCAATGCCCAGGAGGCATCTCCAACCCCGCGGCTCCGTGAAGAACACGCAGGAAGGGTGAGAGATTCAAAAGAAAGGCCCAAGGTCTGGGGCAAGCATCACAGTTGCCAGGGGAGGCTCGGGCATCGATCTGGGCTGGAAGTGAGTCCTTTCTTAGCATTAAGTGTGTGCCAAACCAGCTTGCTGAGGTTTGGCCCCTCTCCCAGGTAGAGGGCAAAAAGAGAGAGGTGGTGACAAGGAGGATGCTCCTCGGCTGCTCCTCAGGTTCTTCACCTGGGCCAGTGTCGATCTTACCCTGATCCCTAACTTACCTTACCTGCTTACCCCTAACTCTTCCTGCTTTGTAAAAGGAGCTAAACAACCCTCTCATGTCTAGCTTAAAAATACGCTGTGCCTTGAAGCCATCTCCTTATGCCTTTTTTGTCGTAGTTTTATTGAAAAAGCTGGTATTAACATATTTATATTTTTATTCAACAACAGTTAGCTAATTTGTGCAACACAAAGAATGCAGCCATGAACAACAGCTTTCAAAACAATCAGATTTACCGACTTTACCATCACTTACTCTACACCACTGAAAGCTCAAACTAAAAAGAGAAAGAAAGTTGGAAACGTTCACAATGACGATGTTAACTTTCCATACATTCAAGAAGACCAGGAAACCGAGCTGTAGTAGCAAAGTCAAAGACGTGAAGGGAATACTGGTCTTTGAAAGATTTCTATTTATTTCCTCTGTAATCACTTCATGGTATTTTGGTTGGGTAGTTCATTAGTTTTATAAAGCTCCAAAGATATATTTACTTATTTAATTTTAACAAGATCTTTTTGGTACCCAGAGCTGTAACAGAGTAAGGTACTTCAAATTAAGAAAAAGAAAGAAAAAAGGTTGTATTAAGATCTGCTTTATAATGTTATCTATAGACTCTTACTTCAGAATGTTAAAAGCTAAATATATGTTTTACAGTACTTCTAGCTGTAAATGCCAATATGAGCTCATAGCATTTTTTTTTTAATCTTTATTTTTTGAACTGCAAAGATTAATGAGGAGGCCAAAAGTCAAAGAAATCGTATGACACCCTTGAAGCAGTAGTTTGGCATTAGCAATTTTTCTATACAATTTACCACATTCTTAAACCTTTTTACAAGGAAAAAAAAAAAAAGCAGTTTTGTTAAATTTCATTAGAATAAATATGTACATATACTGTCCATGCCTGCTAGAGCATACAGTATTTTATAAACAAACATTCCTCATTCCCTTTAAAACTAACCTACACATTTCATACCGTATGTGTTTAGTATGGCTGGAAACTGATGCACATGCGTTTGTGCTTCTACACACAAAATTTACAGCGTTGATGTAGAAAACTTCAAACATACAGATTTCACGCGCTGCGTTAAGATGTCCTATAAAAGAGCTGTAGACTTGGTTTTTCTACTTCTTGTAAGCAGATTTTCACCCACCCTTTCTCCCAAACCCAAATACAAAAGCATGCAGATCTCTTTATCAGTACATTCTTCACTCACCAAAGAAATCAGTGCATAATGGCTTAAAGATTTTTATTTTTATTTTTTTCTGAGGAGTTTTAATATGGGCAGATAAACAGGTCATCTCAGTTGTGCTCTTGTATTCGTGATTTGAGAAGAAATCCTTTGGGATATCAATTTTTCTGCCAGAGCTATTAGGGAGGCAGACAATTTTCTCCTGGATGAAGAGGACTTCCTGCCCACTACGCTTTTCCCATAAACTTCCCGAATGAGGTACATCAATTCCTTGTACTTTCACTTGCCATTTCCATCACTATTCATTTGGAAATAGTGATAGATCTCTCTTAGAGCTAGATTTCACAGAAATGTATTTACGTGGAAGAAGGTTTGGTTTGGAGGGTTTGTGTTTTCCTGTTTCTCCAGAAATACCTTTGTCATCTAGCAGTGGACTTAAAAACTTTAAAATTCACTGAGCAATGCTACATCTCACAGTACCTTTTTATTATAGTGACAGAGATTGTGGCATTGTCTGTGTTCCCCAAATGCCAGGATGAAAACAATTGTGCTGCAAAAAGCAAACAAGGGATTTTCTGAGGTGTCTAGAAGTGATGCAACTTTGCTTCCACTGGCATTTTTAGCCAAGACTTCCAGAACTCCAACCCCCCCAAACGATGGTGTGGGTTTATGTATTAACTCTGCCAGGCCGTGTTTGAACAGCCAGTCCCCGTGGAGTAGTAATACCAAGGTCTTAAATAGTCCTCCACCTGGTGAGGATGCTAATTATTGTTTTAAACAGAGCAAAGAGATTGATGGAGAATGAACTTCTTAAAATACGCTGGCTAGCTCTATCAATCTGTCACTTATTCACTTGGGAAGTTAAAGCACACAGTTAGTAATGTGACTAAATACTGAAGAGATGTTGTAGAGAAGGGAACGAGGCAGGTGAGACAGGACAGCCTTTCGCCAGCGGGACTTTTGGAGGCCCTTTCACCGTGCCATGTGGCCTAAAGGGATGCAGCTATTCCTTCATTCACTCACAAACAGACTTGGCTTGGTTGAAAGACAGAAAAATGTTACTTGAAAAAAAGTAAAATAAAATAAAGCAAAAAGCTCTAACAATGTGGTAAATGCCGTGGACTGCAAAAGCAGGCAGTGCACCAGAACAGCGTGGTCCTGTGAACCACTGAGACCCTCGAAAGGACTGTCAGGAGTTGAGGAGTCTCAGCCCTCCTCAGGAACGCTCCCCAAATAAATAAATACCCCTGTTTGGTAAAGGAACCGATACAGACCACAGTACTGGATTTGCAGTCGTGCCTTTTACTTATACAGTTGCAGTGATGGGAAATAGTTGGCTTGCCACCGATAATGATACAGGCGGAGGGATGAAAGGATGCAACCTACAAATCCCACCACAGAAGCCACAATTTGTGTGAGGATCACATCCTTCTACAATTCTCAAGAGGCTGGTTTGTAAGTAGAGAGGGATATTGATAAATCTAGTGCATTTCTGAGTTCACTTTATCCTGAAATATGTACAGATTGTTTGTCGCTGCTATAGCAATGATGTTCTCGGTTGGGTGCCACGCCGTGTGCAAGATCTTCTTCGTAAAGTCCAAACTGTCAACGCTGATGTCATCTTTCCTCCGTTTGCCACCGACGCAGACTCTCCGGGGCTTAAGGATAGCTCGTGGTTTGCTGCTCTCTCGGGATGCCTCCAAGGTAACATCCCGCTTGGTGTTTCGGTCAAACATTCGGAAAAAGTTGTTATATGCACCTGTCATGATGACGCTGGAGAGAGGGGGGGAAAAGACATGATTAAACAGGAGGTTGGGGGAAGTCTAGTGACGTGAATGGACAGAGACAGCTGAGTGTTGACCTTAGAATAAGGTGGCTTCTGGTTTCAGAAACAGTACAAAACATGGGATTTTCCCCAGAGTGAATGGTTTTCTCCCCTCCAACGTATTCAGTGAAATTTCCAGTTACCCCAAAACTAGCTTCTGTAAGCATTCACACAAAAAATCATGTCAGGGCCCTGACATCATGAGACTGACTTCACAGGACAATAAATGCGACACGTTCACCTAAGTTCTTTTTAATTACCCTCCAGCTTTTTACAAGCTTTTAAGGGTCATAGTTCCAGGCTTTTTTCTTTCACTGAAACACTCTTTAAGAAAAAAAAGAGCTTTGCAGAAGTAAATTTATTTTCAGAATAAACCCTTTTCCTTTCTGAAGCCATAGACCCATTAGAAAGTGTAGGCGCTATTAAAATTTTTATCTACAATACTTCTTAAAAATAAATATATTGATAAATAGGATTCTTTTATCTTCCATGTAAAGGTTGACTGAAGCATCAAGCCAGGATATATTTCTGGATCTGGGAGAAGGGGACAAAAAGCATACCTCGCCCTGTATAAAAATTACCCCATTAATCAGCTTGTAGCTTGAAATAATGAATTTTCAGTTGCTTCATTTCCCCATTCCCCAGGGGGGGATATTTTGTCACTGACTTTAATGAATTCAGGATTTCATCCATGGCCCTCAGGTTATTGGATTAGCATAATCATGGATCTTAGAGCCTTGTTTGAGAGCTCATCCCCTGAAAACTTTTTCTCTATCTGAGTCTAGGGCCACACTCCTCTCACCTTTCCCATGGGAGCCCAAATACAGTGAATTTAGTGAATTTTTGCGCTTCCATTCCAGAAGAGGAACCCACCCTGAACTGTCAGGTCTCCATGGGAGAAGCTGTGCTTTTAGTTCTAAGAAAGACTTGGGCAACCAGTAAATATTTGCCTTTCTGGTACAGCCCAACAGAGCATATTTAACGTGCCTCGCGTTTAATAAACTCATCTCCGTGGCAGATGACAGCCGCGTTGCTGGAGCATTTGGCTGTGGTTTCCCCCCTGGGAGGAGCCGCGCAGAGCTGCAGGCTGGCCCCAAGGCAGCTGCATATGAACGGTGGGAGAAGTCAGAGCCAGAAACTGTGCTCTCTGCTGGACGTGCTAGCTGGTGAGAGCTGGCGCCCCTGGGTTCAGGAGCTGTCTTACACCACATGCATAGACCCAGCCAGTGTTGCCGTGATCTCATTGGGGGCCATCAGTAGCTGCTGTAATACCGATGAGCGATACACCCCAACCCCACCAACAGAGCTGCGGCGCTAACTGCGGTTGCACTACAGCTACCAAATGGCAGCAGCTCTGCTCCTTCAGGGCCTCTGCAGGGTGACCGGCTCAGGGCAGCTGGATGTGCAGAGTCACCAGCAGGACTGGCAGCTCTGCCCTGCCCTGGTGTTAGCTGGTAGCACGCAGCCTTCCCTTTGCTCGAGGGCTGCTTCTCCTGCTTGCTGCTGAGCCCAGGGTGGCCAGGGGAGGCACTGCCCATAGGTGGTTACGGCCAGCCCTGGCTGACTGCAGCTAGGCTGTCTGCAGAGGGTTTTTTCCCCTCACCTTCCCCGCTTGCAAAGGCCTGGCACAGTTCTGCTCATTAAGCCCACGCAAACAACCTCGCATGCTTTAAAAAAAAAAAAAAAAAAAAAGTCAGTGTGACAGCTTGATAAAACGTACCCCAGAAGCTGCAGAAAGCCTATTGATCAAGATTAGTGCCCAGTTCAGAAACTGAATCAACAGCAGTAAATCTAATGTTTCACTCCTTCCGAATCACCGTGTCTTGTCATTAGGGCTCCTGCTGCAAGGGTTGGTCACAACACGCAGCAGCAGAGGTGAATCTGTACCTCAGCGCTCACACCCACAATTAGCGATGCTGACAGGACTGTGGTGGGGTTAGCTGGTTGGTTGGTTGGTTCTTTTTTTTTTTTTTTTTTCTCCCCTCAGGCAAAATTTTGAAACAGGCTCCCAGAGCAGGGCACCACGTGCCATGGGCTGCAGAGCTGCGCTGGCTGGGACTCGGCTCCCCCGGGAATGAGGAGCCTGCACCAGATGAAGGCAGGCGCCATCGGGGAGCAGTTTTCATGCAGGCAATGTACCAATGCACCAACTGCACGGCGAAGTGCTTGTCAAAAATATCTTTTTTTAGGTTTTGCTTGCAGTAAAGCTGCTTTTACAGTCCATTTGCTTTTTAATTTCTTCAACTCACATATTTTTAAAAGTCTGTTTCCTTCAGTTGGATTTATTGCGGGGCTTTTTTTTAACATATGTAGATGACTACTTTTCATGCTGGCCCTGTTTTTCTGTAGTTTAATGGCTCAGTAAAAAATAGCATTATGTAAATGAGAAAGTGCCCGTTCGTGTTTGAGATCGCAAACCCAGATGGATTATAACCTTACCTGCCGCTTAAAATAACAATAAATGAGAGCGAGAACTAGATGTAACCCTGCAATTTATTCCCGTTCAGGAAAATATAATATACAATAATGGAATGTATGTGATAAGGAGGATTATAAATATATATATGTACAAGAATTAAAATGGTAGCTGAGTCTAGGAAGTGCCTACCCAGTATTTCCAGACTGCGTGCTGGGCACAGCAGTGCTACAAGGAGTGCCTGCACCCCACGCTGGTTCAAGAAACCGAAGCCTCCCAGCCCAAAGCTCCCCACACGAACTCACGGGTGTGGAAGGCAGCAGCCCCAAAAAGCTCTGCCTCAGCTCCTTGAATTTTGCTGCGAAGCATGGCCAGAGTCCCACCTCACCTGGGCAGGGGCGTTTGGGGCTCAAAGCACGCAGCGGTGGCCCCTGAGGAGCAGCAGACTGATGGCTCAGGCAGAAGCAAAGCTGCACCCTGTGCAAACCACCACAGCCAGAGGCAGGAGGATTATTAAAAAAAAAAAAAAAAAGGGGGGGGGGGGGGACACATACATACACACACACTAGCAGCACCCCAGGCCAACCCCTGTGCTGCCCTGGGAACCAAGCCGCCCTCGGTGCAGCACACTGTGAGCACGCTCCGCCTGCTCCTTCAGAGCTGCTCCAAGCAAGCACGGAGAGTTTCTGACAATCCTGCGCGCATGCTTTGAGCGACAACACGAGCTGCGAGTAATCCTTCCTGCCTATGCTGACACTGCGGCATTTTTCCTTACCAAGGAGGCAGTCTGAGGCAGCTCACTGCCACGCTTAAGTCCCACAGCCCTGGGTCACTTGGGCACTGAGCCTTACCCCTCATTTTTTCCTTTACAAGCAGAACAAATATATTCTTACAGGGGGTAAAGGAAAAATCCAGTGCAATCCTACTTTCATTATATTGACTTTTCTGTTCACTCCCTCCCTAGTTGCCATTCTGTTCTCTCTTTCTATTCCTCCCCTTCTAATCACGAAATTGCAGTCTTTACCACAGTTTGCAGTTAGGTTTTCCTTTGCCATGTCCTCTTATTCCCCTCTCTTCCATTTCCCTTTATCCTGCTTCTCTCCTCCCTGCCAGTGATGTGTCCTCCCCAGCTCTGCTGCCCTCAGCTCCCTGCTCCCTCCCGTCTCTTCTGCTTCCCTTTGTCTTTTCCCTTTGTCTGTTCGTTTTTCCTTCCTCTTTGCTCTTCATGTTATTCCAGGGGGTTCCACTGCTCGCCCATCCCTTGCCATCTCCCTCTGTCTCCACGTTACCCTTACAGACAGCTTGCTCAGCTCTCAGGGGCTTCGGGCTGCCACCCGTGCCTTCTCCTTTGGGCTGCAGGCTGAGCAAAGCAGCAGATGGGCAGATTTACTCTCTCAGCAGGTACAAACGAGTGGTTCCCGTGCCCTTGAATCTGGCAGAAGTTTGGTAGCAGTGGCCCCAGACGTGTCAGGGTGCTAGGAGCTCAGCAGAGCCTGTCTGGCCATACAAAGCCTACCAGATCCCCAGGGGATGCGGGGGGGAGATGCGCTACCGCTCGTCTATTCCACGTGAATACTTGCTATGGGCTGTAAAAGAGACTTTCGCGTGCAACGTGCACATAATCTGCTTTTGAGCTGGGCACTCAGAGCACAGAGCCTGAGGACCTTAGCACAAAATCCCAGAAACTGGAGCCCATTGCAGCAGGAGGGGCTGTTTCAAAGCAGCACAGCACTAACTGCTGCCGCTTAAACCAGTGCCCACTGGGCGCAGGTTTCTTCACCCATACCCTGCTGATCCGGTAGCCAGTGATATTTCAGGTAAACTCTATTATTTAAAAAAAAATAAATCAATCAATCAATTTACCATCTGTACAATTGTCTGGAGCAAAGGACTTGAGACTAAGAGTTCTTCCTACTTGCACTGCAAGAAGAATACACAGCACTAAACAGGCAGACGTTTACCTACGGAGAACTATTTTATTTTGCGTGACACCAGTAGTTGTTCCTCTAGGGTTTCATTTAGGGCCAGAGTTTTAGGGTCTACAGCAGCACCCCAGCAACTACTGATATCTTCAGCATCTTTAAGCACCTTAATACCATAAAGCATCTGGCTTTCAATATTTTGGTTTTGGTAATGACTCTGTTAAACAAAAAGCTTCGGTATGTAGCTTTCCTCTCTAAAACATTCTGCTTCTGTTGGAAGGTCAACACATTTCCTATTCCACCAACCTCAAGGGTATCTGAATAGGCCTACAACATTTGTACTAAACAGCAGTGGGATTTTCTTCCACAATACTCTGTAAGCACTGACATGTCATCAGACACGTCAGTCACTGAGGACTGGGGTACCTCTGTCTCCAGACCCTGCGGTAAGTCTCAGCACAGAAAGGGGACATTTCTTTGACCTGAAACCATGTCCCCAGTTACACTTTGAGCCCTACGTGTACAAGAGCTCAATACCACACCTGCCAGTGCAGAATAGCACGTCTGCAGCCTTCTGGGACTACCATGCAAAGCCCAACAGACCTTTTTGTGGCAATCACCTGACCTTATGAGAAGAAAGGATTTGTCCCAGGAAAAGTCTTCAAAATATTTTTCATGGGAATAAATAATGCTGAGATTTATTACGACAAAGGGAAGGGAGGGAGCACCGCTGCAAACAAGTTTTCTCTCACCACTAGACTGCTGTATGCGTTATGGGGTAGGTCTGTAGGCTCCCTGGGCGGTTTTACTCTATCCTGCGCTGAGTGAAGCAACTGACCTCACATCCTAAAGGAGCTTCTTTAAACTCCCTGGGGATATGCGATGGAAAAGCTTGAGGTTCAGGGCTGCAACACTCTGGGACAGTTGGCTGGGATAACACTGGGTATAAGAACAGGGAATTCCCAAGTCCTTCCAAGCTAATATTTGACATGCCGAGCCTTGATAGTGAAATGATATCTTCTAGCTCCCCAGCACGGAGCATGCTGCCAGATGGGAATAAATGGTTAACATTTGGTGCACTGGGACCTGCCAATCCCGCCTGATTGGAGTGAAGGCTGACGGGTTTGCACCGGGATGACTGACAGTTCAGTAGGAAAGGGCTGACTGAACAGCTGTACATGACTCCATTCATCTGCTTACAGCATATCACTGATCACAATGGTATTCAGAAGCCTCCCTGGAAGGGTTCCTATACACCCATTCATTTGAAATCTTAAAAAAAAAAATAGTAATTAAGGTATTCATTTACTACCATGTAGAATATACTACACTTTTTTTCTTTTACTGGTTTCTTCTGTAACACACGAAAAGTTCCGTAAGTACTAAGTTTAGAGGTAAAACTGAAATACAGAAGGGGTATGGTTGGCAATGAGAAGGGTCTTGTGGGTCCTTATTGAAAGTCTTGACTTTGGAAGTGAATGGAAGAACAAAATGCGATTGTTGTACAAAGCAGAGCTCACACATTCTCCATAGTCACATAAAGATGTATACATAACAAAGATGACATGATTTTAGTGTACTATACTCCACCACAGATAATATGTGCTCATCTGCCTGCATTACTGTAAGACCCTTGCTTGACTCCCTCCCTGACCGCAGTTCCTGCCCAAGCACCTAGTGATTAATGTGCCCTTCAGCAAATGAGATAGGGTCTGTCTGATCGTATTAGTTCCTGTTCATTGGAGTAACTGAGCATCAATCACGTTCTAATCAGAGCCCACGTACATTGATTTTTTTGTAAACGGCCTCACCATCGGGTTCTATCATAGCCTAGATTAACTCCTTAATAATGACAACATTAGTAAGAAGTATTTTCTGCTAAATAATAAACACGCTTTCATTTTTAACCGAACAGTCCTGTCGCTTTAATTTGTCATTGTAACTTTAAAGTCTACAAAAGATAAAAATACCAAGTTTAGAAATGCAATTATTAATGTTATGTATATGAATTAGTGTTATAAATGTTATAGTACAGCATCTCTTGCGAGTACTGTTGTTAACAGGTATTGCTTACCTTTAACAGTAGGTCTTTTTAAAAAATACATACCAAAAAGACCAAATGAAGTGACCTTAATATTAAAACGAACTGTTCTTTAAGGGTTACTGGTACCCAAATATAATTTAAATTATGATCTGCCAAAATCAAAATAATCTTGCAGTGTGTAGCAAAACAATAAAATACGTGTCAAGCACAGAAGCAAGAAGCTGAGAAAAGTGAACATGAATTTCCTCACCTCAAGAGATGAACATCAGTGCCGATATATTTGACTATTAAAAAGAAAACTAAATTAAAGTGAGCCCTTATCTTTTGTCAAATGTTGCCAGCTACTCCACTCAACAGCTTCTTCCAATCAAGAGCGGTGTGTTGTGCTTAGTGACAGATCTGGTAATTGTGCAAGACTAACAACCCCCCGATGCTTGGGCAGTACAACAAATTAAGCTCTCACGGTGTAAGGCTCCCACTTAATAATTACTCACTACGTCGATCTTTCTGATCTGTCAAGTAGGAACTAAAATATTACACTCACTTTAAATCCTGATACTGAATAAAACTTCTGTTATTACCAACTATCTGGATAGCGGTCTCACTTATCAGTGTGGATGGCAGTACTTAATTCGACTACAAGAGAAAGACCCTGAGCCTGTGAACATGTAGCTGCCCATCCTGCATGACACATTGGGAATTCCCTCTAAGGAAAAACAAAACGGCCTGAAAGGACCTGAAATCCTCTGAGTGTTTGTTGAAGTTTCAAAATATCTGAACGATTTGATTCCGTGGTTCTTTAGTGCCAGGTTTAGGCAGGGATCAGCCCCACCTGTATTTCCAAGAAAGGCTTTTATTTTGGTATTTCCAGTAGGAGCAAACTACCAAGTACATCCCACGTAGGCCCAAGCAGTAATCACCTCCTGTGCTATTACCATTAGCGTTTAGCTCAGCCAGATCCTCTTCCTCCCTACAAATACCTCCTTGGTGTATGTAGTAGAAGCAAGTATAATCTTGGCTCCTCTTTTGCCAGGCTGATCCAAAACCAAACTCTCCCCCTCCTCTCTTCAGAGCAGCTGCCCATTTGCCTGATTAGCTCATCTGCCTTGAAGATGAGGCACAAAAAATGTGTAACTGTAGTCCAAAGGTCTTTCAATAAGACCCCAACACAACATCAGCACTGCTCCCCTCTCTGTTGGATATCCCAGTCTTGCCCACCCAAGGATCACGTTTGCCTTTGTCTCAGCTGCCCCACGCTCTGTCTCACAGTCCCTGCCCAGCCTGGGGGGGCAGGCCTGCTTCAATGCAATGAGACAGACTGTTTTTCCCAAATGCGAGGCTAAGTGACCTGAAGGCATAGTTCCAGGCTCTCTGTGAGTGCCAAAGTGATCAGCAGCACTTGCCGCTTGGCTTCCAGCTCTGCTGAGATGAGAGTCACAGTGTGCCATTCAAAATTGGCTTGTGCACTCTCTTTCACATGCATCCTGTAGTCAGCTAATCCCTTCCACAGCCACCTAGTGCATGAATGTCCCTGTGAGTTGTTTCCAACTGATAAGATGAAGGTTTGTGTTTTCTGTCAACTAAAATCCTCACCTTGCATCATATGCTTGGATTTCATCCATTTTTATTGTCTTGGTCCTGTAGACTGCTCAGTTCTTCCTGTACAATGTTCCTACTCCCCAAAGTACCACTGCTATTTGCTAGGATTAGGGCACTGGCAAATTTAATCCTCTCTCTCACTTGTTATGCTAGCATCTCTCCTGAAAATATCCAACAAGATACTGTGTCTTGGATATCTTGGGTAAACATAAGGAAAGGGGCTGCTCTGACCAGGGGTAGGCATCAGAAGAATCAGTGGGAAGGCGGCAGAAGTTTGCAGAGCATCGGTGGGTCCCTGTGACTGCCTGTCCCCTCATTTCTAAATGTCCCCTCATTTCAAATGTCCCCTCATTTCTAGTAAATGAACGGGGTATCTGAAGTAGCTTCTGCGTAAATGCAGGATCACACAAACCTCCTTAGTGCATTGGTGGGGCAGTGTAAATTAGCAGCATTCATTTTATTCTTGCAGCCTACTTACAGTTTTGGTGAAGAAAGGACTGGATTTGAGTTTTTTTCCCCTAAGGCATGAGCCAAGATTAACAAGAAGGATGGAGACCCAGCTGCACCAATATCCACACACCTTTCATCAGCCTGAACACTGATATGTAGGGAAGTAAATTTATGTGGAAAATAACCATATATCATACTGTATTTGCTGATTGTTCCCCATCATGTGGGAGCTCTTTTGCTAAATGAAGACAATGATGTACGTAAGGGTGGATTACCTGTCCGATCCATTCCATGCACATTCAAACTTGTCAAAGATGCAGTCATTTTCGTAGAGGGAACACAACTTGCTCCTAAGGTAATCATGGACCTGTTTTGTAGAAAACAACTGCTGTTATTCATGAAACAAAGCAAAACATAACTCCCAAACCAATCCCTCGATCTCTGCTTTGTCTCCCACGTTCACTTTCCAAATATGCTGCACAGATTGGTAACTTTGCAGCAGATACTGTGTTTAAACTCTAAAGAAGCTATCTGCGTCATCCCCCAACCCAATTAACCAGGTGCTACAGAATTATTGTTGCAGGAAGGCACGAAGCATACCTCGCTCAGCAGGCTGCAGACCACCCCTCCTCAACACACTTGTTTCTTGCTTGGGTGATTTTCTCAACGCTAGCCTAATTCCCAAAGACGTTTCACCAGCTGATACCCTAGATGTGCTAATTAATGTGCAAGAAATCTAATTTAAATTGTAACAAAAATGTCATATTCCAAGATAAGTGGATTATCACTTCTTGCAGCAGAAAGAACCTGGCTCTATTAAAAGGACCTGTAGTGTATGGTAGCACATACATTTGGGTACGGTATTTCGGAAGCATAATACAGTACAAGGTTGCAGATACACAGGCTGCAAATTAGAACACTAATTTAGCTCAAGGATACTTCATATTTGGCTGAGACTTAAAAAAAAAAAATTGTAAATTTTCACATACCTACTTGAAAAGTGAGATTAATCAGTAGAAGACCTCTCCTCTGGGCTATATATATATACCTCTGCTGAGCAACGGTTATCAGAAACAGACAAATCTCATGCAAACTGTTCCATCCCTTTGCTGGATTTGATTAGTTTTCCTTCTGGATGATTGCTTTAATTTCACAGGGAAATAATTAGCTAGAAAATCCCTGCGCAGGAGAATTTACTAACGCACTTTCATTCCTGATGTTTTCTTCTAGCTGTTGTGGAAACCGTAACACCAGGCTGTGTGGATGACCTCTAGGAGCACACACACCAGTAGGACAGCCAAGGGCATTACTGAGCTCTGGCCACAGAGGTACTGGCTGTTGTGTCCTGGCAGACTGCTCCTGCTCAGCACCACCTGAATTAGGGTCTCCTGACTGTGGTCCTTTCAGCACATGCTCAGCATCCTCCTCTGGCCTGAGGACTTAAACATTTCTGCTAGCAACTTCTATCAAGACCAGAGTAGAGACAATGACCCTTTGCTAATATTTTATTTAAACTAAACCACCTTCAGAAGTCAAATTGTAAAGTTTACCAAGAATATTTGTAACATAAGGCTATGGAGGACTATACATTTTAGTTATGGATCAATTTTCAGCAATAAATGAGTGAACACTGAGCTGTATATCAACAGATAATGTCTTAATATGCAAATGGTAGATGCAAATAAAACATTTCACAACTACATGCATTTACTCCCATAGGTCAGAACACTTTCAGAAGGTCAGAACATGGAGAACTGATGCAGTTTCTTGCACCCCCTGTAATTAAATCTTTCCATTTTCTCTTTACTTAAAGTTTTTTTTTTTTTTTGTCTGTGTGTGTTACCCACGTAATTTGTTACAGAACTGGAGTTTTTTCCATTATTATGTTTGTAAGCTCCCAAGACTTGGAAGAAGTAGCAAGGCTGGGTAAGGCAGGCCAAGGAAGTAGATTGCCTTTGCCTCACTGACTGCCATTTCCAGGTCTTCCTCTTCACCATTTCCAGCAGCCATCTGTCACAACCACCATCATGCACACACCCTGTGCAAGGAGTGTCCGACTCCACAGCTTAGAGCTGTGCCTTTCTACTAGCTCTACCAAAAAGCATTTTGCAGTTTCTCTCTCAGTTGTCTGATTTCTTCAAGGTCTCAGCTCCTTTTTCTTGACTGCCCCTGCCAACTTGCACTGCTGCCAGGGACAAGCAGCTTGCTCTCCACATTCACCCTTTGATTACCACATTTGACCACATTCAGTCCCTCAGAGACTATGGAGAACTAACTGGAGGAAACACACAATTTTCACTTTGTTTTCACATTCATCTGCCACTACAGATTGAGGGTAAATTCAGATTTGCTTTGTCTGTACATATTGTTCTTACCACGTATGAATAATACCTGAATCCCAATCAAGTTCACTCCTAACCGATCACCCCAGGCATCCTCCTTTTCTTCATTGCACTGTTTCAGGTCAGACCTTCCTGGAATTATCTAGTCATTTTGTGCTCCGGAATTACACAGCGATACGACTACGTGGGGAGCTGTTTCACTGGGGCTGCACATTCACTATCAGGAATTGTGCTGATAAGTGACACATTAGTCCAAATCCCTACACAATAAACCTTGCCAAAAGTGGATCAAGCTATTATCAGCTATGAATATGTTCATAGTTCAAGGTTGCTGAGAGCAGTTGGACTGTGTGAATCCTATGCAGTCCTGTGCCTATGGCCTCTGAGCTCTGGGTTCTCCTTCAGTCAGCTACAGCACTTGTCAAGGCACCACACAGGTATTTGAGAATGAAAGGCAATCCATTGGTTAAAGTAAAGCAGCCAGAACACAGTTACATTTTCAGGGTTTTCTTGCTATTTTTCAAAAGCTTCTGACTATATTAAGCAGTACTGAAAATTTTACGTCGTATTCTTTTTCCGTATCTCAGCATGGAGAAACATAACTTTTTAATTGGCCCCACTGTTGGGTGTCAAACTGATTTAAAGGTAGCCACCTTGTTACATGGCTACCTACATGATGAAATAAAAGCAGATGTCAAAGTCAAGGCAAACAGATTGGCTTGACCAGCTATTCCTCTCCAGGGAGAAGGCTGCCTAATCCATTAGCATAAGTATAAAATAATGTATTACCTAAGTTCCTAAAAATCTGAGATACAATTCTGTTACATAAAACACAGTCTCACCCTTACCCTCCCACTCCGTTTTTACAGCACACCAACATTTCTAACACATTTACCATTACAAGTATGGCCATTTTCAGAGCAAAACCAATTCTGTAGTTTTAAAGGTACACAGGCTCAGACTTCTCAGTGCTAACAGGAGGTACAGTGAGGAGAGTCCACTGAAATGCAATGGGTGTACTGGGAAACATTGCCCACTTCGTCTACTAAACACTAGCTAATAAACACCTCCAATGTTACTGATGTCAAATTTTGGTTGTTTTGACATTTTCTACCACCAAAGTCTCCTTCCATGTTATTTGAAAAATAACTTTAATAATAGTTACTGTGAACTACTGTACCCCACCTACCATTTTATAGACACAAGGAGACAGAAAACAGGGATTGCTTTATCAGTACTGCAGCACTGTCCCTACGTAAGCGGTATGAGCTAGATGAATGACATTTTTCCTGCTTTGCATACTCTTCTGTAGGCATCCTAACATTTTTTTCTCATTGCATTTTCACAGCAAGCATTTTCTGTGTCACAGACATATTTTCCCTCTTCAAGGCAGAGTCAAAAATGTAAGCTCAGACCTCTATTGCCAACTAGAACAGATGTCAGAGTACAAGCTCAGCGCTGGCTGGAGCCACTGGCATTTTGTCTGGATAATATCACAATGAATTCAGGCAACCAGATGTGTCTGTCTGGCATTCACAAATCGCTGTGTCAGTGGTGATGTTAGGATTTAACAACGATCCCTTCTAGAACTAGACACAAGGGAGGAATGCATAGATGAAGGTTTAAAAAGAAGTTCTGAAATGACAAAGGTGTAAACTCTCAGCAGTCCCAGAGGGACCAGGAAGCTAAGCAATTCGCAAAATCCTTTCCTCAGTTTCTTTTAAATGTTAATAGTGGAATACATCATTTGAAAATGGATGCCAAAGTGATGAGATGATTTCCCTTGCTGAAAGCATTTTTTTTTTCAAAAGCCCATTCCACTGTTACTCTGACTCCCTAGGAGTTACACATCTTTACTAATGCTGAAGTTGCCCTTTTGCAACTACAAGGACGCCACTACAAGGATTTTAATCATCTTGATTAGCAGCTCTTAACTATGCGCTCCTCAGACCAAGCAGTGAGAAGTTTGGGAAAACCTTCAGTGAGAAGTTTTTCTATTGTTACATTTCAGTAAGCAGGAGACACCTACCTGGTATGTTTCTACAGGCTTTGTTTCCATGTTCAGATCCCAAACCTTGACAGTGAGGTAATCTCTTGTTAGCATATATCTACCGCTGTGACTGAATTTGACATCTGACACTGAAGAGATAATTTCTGAAAAAAACGATCTGTTACTGGGGTCTTCTGGTTCTTCATAAACTGTTTAAAGAAAAAGAAGCAAGAGAGAAATTAGAATTCTGTAGAAGGAATGCTTTGTTACACAATCTGTGCTGTGTATTTCTTGTGAAACAAGGTAATCCAGTGTACCGATGCACATGATATAGAATTAATTATATGCCCAGCACCTTAATCCTTTTTCCTTTATCTTTATAATGCTTCCTTTATCTTTATATAAAAATACAAGTAGTAATCTTTGAATTTTACAATAATTAACCTTATCACTGTGCTCCCACAGCATCACTCTGGGAAATCCCATAAATATACCAGTTAGTTGACTACAGCTACGGAACAGCAAGGCAGTTCATCCACGGTCACCTTCCCAGGGGTCCCCACATCCCATTTCCCGACACATAAAGAAATTCAGGGGCTCCGGTACATGAAAGGTGTCCATGTGGTCTCACAACAGCCTTGGCATCCCCAGGAAGGGTGGTTACTCAAAGCCTGCCCTGCCTGCCAGAACCAGCTGGCCTGTCTGCAGGCACCTCACAGCTCTTGTCTGAAGGCACCGGAGACTAAACATGAGAATTTTGAGAAGCAATTGCAAGCTGCAATTACCTCCTTCCAATGAAGGGAGCAGGGAACAGACAGTGATTTACCACGTGCATACATGAGCTGTTTAGTTGATGTGCAAAAGCTGACAGTCCTGGGAAGCACTAAATTCACTGCACGCTCTGGTTAACTGCTCTGTGCGCTGCACGATCCGACAAGGCAGGGGATCATGAAATATTGCTTGGAGTATTCCATACGGGGATACTTAGCTCTTGTAGCTAGAAGCAGTCACAGCACCAAGCCTACATGGGTTTGAGAAGCGTTTGGACAACACTCTCAGAAATATGGTCTGATTTTTGTGTGGTCCTGTGCTGAGCCAGGAGTTGGACTCAGTGATCCCTGTGGGTCCCTTCCAACTCAGATATTCTGTGATTCTCTGAGATCAGTAATCCCTATTCAACTGCGTATAATAATAATAATGATACCTTGATGACACAAAATGAATCGCAGGAACTTGAAACAACTGGTTTTAGTAGACCCCACTTCATCAGCTACAAGCCCACTTCTAACCAGCTCTCTTCATCCTTCCCCCAAAAGCCTGCACTAATTCCAGCCCCGGAAGGTGAGGAGCCCACAGGAAGGGGGTGCTGCTGGTGTCAGGTCCCCCAGCTGGTTGAGGTGAGAATTAATTCCTTAACTCCCGCCAGGAGCCTATAGGACTTCTGTTGTCTTTTTGCAGATCTCAGTGGCCCAGAGACACAATTGACCTCATATGGTGAAGCTTAGCAGAAAGTCAGAATTTGGGGATCTTTCAGTTATCAGTAAAATCAATGCAGTTCTGGCACCTACATCTAGAATATTCTTTGAAAATTGGCAATTTGGTGAGTGTCACTTCCAAGTTTCAAAAGCAGGTGAAGGAAAGCCATTAGATGACACATGAAAACGTGCTGAAAGTGGAACAACTTTCAGCTGTCAGTCAAAACAGACTTTTTTTTGTGTAGTCCATTGGAATATTTGTTCTCGGTTCATTTATCTATGGCTATGATTCAGGCTGTTGAAAGCAACAAGGTTCCAGTTTCCGTCAGGTGAAATAATGTTCGGCAGAAAGCTAAGGGTGAGTATGTGGGCGAAGCATGTGGGGTAATGCAAAAAATTATGGGCAATTTTCTTTGGGGGTGGGCAGTGGAATGCAGCCCGGCATGCACATGAGAATAAGGTCTATATTTGAACACGTACAACACATCTAGATGGCAATGTACTTCAAAACGGGAGGGGGGGGGAACTTTTCAGACAGACTGTAAACGAACAACTTTAAATAGTTTTTTAAAAATTTGCCTAGACATTCTGCAAAGCAGATATTTTGCAATTATCCTGTCAGATTTTCAATAGAAATCTGACGAGCACAAAGCAATTATCATTTCTCATACCTCTTCCCTTTAATCTGTCCAAACTATGCACTTGGCTGGCAGGAATTTCATCCTCCTAATTATGATGTGAAGTTGCTATTAAAGCCAGGAAAGGGAAAAAAAAAAAAAAAAAAACTAACTGAACTACACCTTCATTTACAGCTTAGATATATTTTTTCAGCTCTGTGTGTCTCATCCAACTCCCAGTGATTAGAGAGGAGTAATATTTGTACCTGGATGCTCTGTATTTTGTTAATTAATGAGATTAAACAATTTCATCCCTTATCTGCACTGTGTATTGCTTTTCTAGCCTTACCACAGTAAGTATTAGAAAGACTTAGATTAATTAAACTGCAAAACCTACTGCAGGCATGAAAGCCCTGTATCACTACGGAAAGAAATGTAGCAATTTTAGAGGTGGAAATTCATTGCAGATAGCTCCTACAGTCAGCACAACCGAACCAGGAAAATTGTTAAAGGAAATTAGGGAGTGGCTCCCAGTGACACGGAGAAAGCGCAGCAACTAGCAGCGTGTGGCTGAACACCCAGATCAAGGCACTGGCCTCAGGAAATGAAGGTGAGATAGAGCATCCACAGCTCTTTGCTATTTCTGGTTTAGCAGCAACATACAGGTGCACACAGACTGCAGAAAGGCATAGTGGAAGTTCAGTCTGGCTAATAAAAGCTAAGTGAAGACAGAACAGCAGCAAAGACCACGTAACGAAGCCTCTAGTTCAGGCAGGCAATACAAATTCTGCCCTGGCTTCTTCAAGCTGACAGGAGGCAACGTGGTGCTAGCCCACTGTCCACAAGGTCAGGTTTGCCAGACTGCACTGGAAACACACGTTCTGCTCACTACAGTTTATATTTACCTTGGGGAGGCTGCTCTTACACCAGGGAACCATCAGCACCCAAGGCACAAGACTTCAAATTGAACGTACTTTTCTCTATCTAAGCACATCTTGTCAGACTAGAATCTGGAATCTGAACTTTACTGAGATTCGATTACAAATTCTATTACACTCCTCCATTAATTTCTTATTAACTTCTTAATAAGTAACTTTTGTCATAAAAAGGGTATTTAATTTTCATGAATATTGTTATTGAAAGCATTCTCAGTGCTCATTACATGAAAGATGAAGCTACCTGTCCAGCTGCCAACTGATGAACTCACAGAGTAGTGTGCTCAGCTTTCACATGCCACTGCTCAGACTTAAATATGACCTCGATGGCAGGGGCTGGGGAACAGAGAAATACCAGGGGATGACGGGGGGAAACTGAGTGTCTCTAAGTTCAGCCAATGCTGAAGAGGAGCCTCCAAGGCAGACACCATTCCTGCTCCTCGCTCCACAGGCAGAGACATGAGGAAGCTGGGAAGTCAGCTTAGGGAAATAAAAATGCTCTGTCCCTCTCTGCATGCCTTTCTGCTCATAAGTCAAAAACCAGCGTAGCTTTTCACAGAAGTAATTCCAGATTTTGGGTAGAAGGGTGGGTCGGGTGAAGAATACTTGCCAGAGCACTCTTTTCCCAGATCCTGAAGAAAGTCTGCAGCACAAAAATATGCCCCTTCTTTCTCAAAAGGAACTGCCATCTGCTTAATGAGCTCTCAACTCACTTAAAAATATCTTAACATGCTTTGAATTTCTCTGACCTAATATACGGAGACTCTCTTTAGTATCAGTGGATAGAAAAGGCACTGCCCAGGTGTGCATTTATTGTGCAGAAATACATGCACGTCTACAAAAAAAGCCAAGAACAGTTAGGGTGGGTAGGAAGGTCCATCTCTCTCAGCTTCCCTTCCAGACAGAGGCTAAAAGCAGATGGCTTGGGCAGGACCTACTGACATTCTTGGAGCTCTCATCAAGCCGGGGAGTAGCACTCTGGGTGTAATAGGTGCTGCCACTGAAACTTCCCATTTGTTTTAACATGGGCCTGATTACACAGACCTGGAAGGTATACGGTTTGGAGAAGACACATCCAATAATGAAAAAATAACCCTAATCTTCTAGTTAAATTCTAAACAAGAACTAATGGCTAACAAAAACTAAGGGCTGCACATGCAAACGTAACCTTTCTTAAAAATATTGTTTCTTATTTTTCTTTTAATTGCCAAAAACACTGATCACATGCAGACTGGAATTTCTCACTCCACTCAACACACACCATACAAACCACAAGGTCCACGAGGGGTGAATGCATGCTTTGAAATCCCACTTCAGTGGCCTGGAGAGAGACCAGGTATCGCCGATACTGCCTTCCTCTTCAGCATCACTAGCTACATTTCGCTGCAGTACAACATTCCAATTTCTCAAATACGTAACTGTGGCAGATGAAGGAGGGATATCAAACTGCTAGCAACACAGGAAAGTGATAAATCAAACAGCATCACCGTGCACACTCTGCTGAAGAGCAGTGGGTAGATTGTAGCTAAATGATATTTTAGGAGCCAACCAGCCATCACCCCAGCAATAGCCAAAATGTAACTTCAGCCTCAGAAAACATAAAAGCTCATGCTCTCATAACAGGTTTCTCTCTGTGATTTTTTGGTCCCTCTTCCAAAGGCGCACACTTTTGATGGAGTCATTGGGATCTGCAGACTGCAGTACCACTGAAAATTACTAATTTGTTTGCTGGCCTGAGCTTTAATCATTGCAGGGTATAAATTCTGGCATATGTGAACTTTAAAAAATAATAATGCTAAAAATGGCTCATGTGGTGGGTGCAGTGTCATGATCCAAAATAGCACACACAATGCTGTATTCCTCAACAAGGAAAATGCATACTCCTTTACTTTATATCAGAGGACCTTGGCTAATGCCTTGACTTAATTTTCAACACTCTTCTCACTTCCCCTTTTCCTCTTACCTTCTTTCTTTTGCCTGGATGAAATAAAACCATGAGCTCCTCACAATGCTGCTGCAAGGCAGATGGTGCCCAAATTCAAATGTGAATAATGTTTTTCAAAGCACAAAGAAGAAAGATCTATTTAAAGGGAAAGCAATAACAGTATCTGAGATAATATGGGGCAGGGGTTAGAAAAGCTATCTATCTAATATAATGAAAGTTTATCTGGAGCTACTTTTTATTTTCTACAGGAATTTATAAGTGTATAATGGATTGATGGGATAAAAGAAATGTCAACTGTATTCAGTTAAACAAATCTTCCATCGCTTTTAAAGGGGAGAAACATAGAGTACAAGGTTTGGCAAAAAAAATTGTTATCAAGGCCTGAGCACTTGATGATAACTGAAAGGGTTTACTGTGAAATATCAGTAAACAAAACAAAGAGAGAAAGAGAGCTTGCAAGGGAGAAGACCGTGATAATGCTGCACACTCCTTAAGGCACAAAGATATGAACCTTGAAAATTTCTGTTACTGCCAGCCAAAAGCAGAACTATAGATAAAAACAACTTTTTTCTATTACAAAGCCAAATAGATTTAAAAAGAAAACTAAAGATGAATCATGCTTACATATATTTCAGAACATGTGATTATCTGAAAGGAAAGAAAAAACTTGAAGATGGAAGCTTAGCAGCTCCAGAGCTGATAAGAAATTCCATCACTCATAGGATAAAATTATAAGTGGCCTTAAAAAGCCATTCCCTATAACAGAAAAACAGCTACTTTCCTTCTATTTAAGAACAAGCATAAACTTTCAAAAGTTTTTTTTTTTTTTTCCCTAGAGGATACTGTTAGTATTAAAAAACAACTGGATGAAAAAGTGAGACTGGACAACTGACTCCTCACTGCTGACTGCTTCTCCTGTTAAAAAAGCCCATTGCAGTGACTGTATTTTCACGTACAGTCGGTGCCCACCCCTATAAGAGCCATTACTTAGATTTAAGGACCCAGAAATCCTGCACCGTGAAATAACAACTCTCCCTCTCCCTCCAAAGACAGCTCATGGATATACAAAAACCTCCAGCTCCTGTTCAAGGGCCACATCTACAAATCAGTGAAGCCCGTTTGAGGAACAGCAGAAAAAAGGCAGTAGGACTTACGAGGGGGCAGTGGTCTGTAGAGGCCAGAGCCAGGGAAGATGCTGGAACAACAAGAGCGGGAGAACAATTTTCTTTGTCCAAGCATGCAAACAGCCTGCAGTTGGGCTGAATTAAAGACTTGTTACAGATAGCACCTACACACACAGTAGGTGTATTTCAAATGGACACACGTACTGGTGGTGGATCAGGTATTCTCTCAGTGGGCTTGAAGCTTCATAAGCACAGAAAAGAGCTGCAGTCCCAGCCCGAACAATTTATCACCTAAATTAAGGATTTCCTGCATTCAGATCCCAAATTAAAATGGCTGCAATACCTAATTGAAATGTACTGAAAATGGCACTTGGAAATGAAGGAATTCTGCCCCTCTGGACAGACCGGCCACAGCAGCTTGCAAGAGGGACAAGAAGAAATATACAGTCTTGAGAGCTGATAAACACTTTTAAACATTCTTACTTTCTGGACTACATGGTTATACTTATGAAATGTCTCCCATAAAATATGATTCTAAGCTGAAAACCTTACTAAAAACTTAACTATAATACATTTAGATGGCAAATTAGCACTGGTCCACAGGACAGCTGTGATTTGCCCCACAGTTTCATAATTTAATTTCATAAAGCTTAGTATAAAAAACCTAAGCTAAATTTCATGAAATTTATATAAAACTACTAACATGTTCATTCAGCTCCACAACACACTTTCTGCTATTTTCTACTTCTTACTATTTTCCGACAGAGAAAGCTTTTTTTTTTTTTCTTTTTTTGGTGCCATTTAGATTCAAGATGTGATCATATCCTGAGGTATGTGTAGCTCTGGTCTTATCTCTAAAGCGGTAGGGGACTGAAGAAGACACAATAAAAGGCAATAACAATGACCAAAAGCATCAAATAACTCCATGCAGGGAATGCTAAATAGACTGGGACTCCTCAGCCTAGGAAAGAGTGCTCTGAGACGTCTGTAATTGTGGCACAGGGAGGATGAATAGGGAAGGACAGCTCCCGTTGTACACTGTCTCTTCCAGTCAACAACTAAGGGGTCACCACGGGAAACTAGGAAGGGGCAAGTACAGAACAGGCAGGAGCAGACCACACTATGCCTAATTAAGTTAGAGAAGGTTTACTGATAGATATTGGGAATGGTAAAAATTATACACAGGTTCAAAAGTAAATGCACAAATTCAAGGAAAAAAAATCCATTTGAGCTCTGCTAAATGCAAATAATTTCACTCTTGCTAGAGACCCTGAACCCCAGGTTTCCAACTGCAAACTGCAAAGGGCTTATACATTTGCTCTAGTATATGCTTATACAATGCTTGTACATTTGCTCTAGTCTTACATTTTTTGTTACATTTCAGAGCCAGAATACACTGCTGGAAGGACCTCTGGTCTACCCAGGTATAGTCTTTCTACACGATTTGAAATCTACTTTTGGATTTTGTACTGAAAAGTTCCTGAGTTTATTATGAGTGAATAAAGATCAGGTGCAAGGCTCCCTTTGAAATTCATGGTCTCTTTATGCCTTTTTAGTTTCGCTGTTTATGATAATAGTTTGATTTACCATTATTATTTACTTTATCTTTCACTACCTCTGAGTCTTTTATTGTCTGGCATTAAGCCAATCCACTTGTATATTCACCTCCTTCAGAAATTCTCTTTCAAGATCAGGGTATATTGCTAGTGTGAAAATCTTGCCTTTCTGTTTTACAAGGATTAATACAGATATAGGTGTATGGGATTTTTTTTCTCCACCTTCATAAGCAACTTATAATACATTTATCTGATTAGACATGAAGTATAAATAACTAACCGCAATTACTTAACATTTCGCATTATTATAGCCTTATCACTGTATTCGCTCATCCCTTTTTAAACTGAAAAAGTAATTTCTTTTTTATTACTTCAATTTTCTATGTCTTTTCATGAAATTTGGAGAGCACCTGTTCTCTTACATGTCATTTTCCTTCTCTGAGTAAGGGTAAGTTTTGGAAGCTATTCCTAGACTTCAAGGCCAAAATTCCACCTACCGCAAAGCATTCCTTTATCCAATGACCCCTTATTAAAACTGGGCTTCTCATCAATACCTCTAGAGAGTCTGACTTTTAAAAGCGGAGCCCGAAATCAATATTTAAGAATCTGTTTTACCATCTGTGGTGAGTTGCTGCAGCTTGTCACAAACCACAAGGGACAGTGCATTAGTGCTGAAGGGCAAAGCCAGATCAATAGCTAAGGATCAGTGGGTGGGAGCTTCGCTATGGAGCTGCTTCTATTAATGTAACTTTGCCAGTGAGTTTGTTAATAAAGAGAAATGGTGCTAAAGAGAGCAAGGAAGTGAAAAAATGTGAGGCTAATCTGGAGGATCAAGCTTCTTTAAACCTCGGTCTCACAAAGACTTATGTGCATGTTTAATGCCACGTGTTGTGAGCAATGCCATGGAAGGTAATGGGACATGAAACTACTCCTGTACAGACAAATTCATGCATAAGTCTTTCAAATCTTGATACATAAGGTTAGCAATAAATGTTTTCTTTCCCCAGTGAAACA
This sequence comes from Anser cygnoides, assembly GCF_040182565.1. NCBI lineage: Eukaryota > Metazoa > Chordata > Aves > Anseriformes > Anatidae > Anser > Anser cygnoides. Next base: position 12,632,167 of record NC_089876.1, on the reverse strand, counting down.
GGATCTTGAAAGAATAATGTTGGTTTCAAGAGACATTGAAAAGCAGTATTTGTTGCTATTAAAAAAAAAAAAAAATTAAGCAAACAAGACAGGAATTTTAATAGTCTGAATAATTAAAGCAATCTTACAGCAATTATTTGCTTTATCTGTGTGTGGTTGGGGGAGAGGGGTTAATGAAACACCTCTTCAATCATAAATCATTTACCATTGCTTCAGGCTTTTCTCTTTCTTCTTACTATTTGATAGCTAGAAGTACATAAATCAGTCTTTTTCTTACTCTGATTTAATTTTAACATATCTTGCACAACAATATTATGTCTGCTACATAGACATAATCGTATTTCTGTAGAAGCATTTTCTAATTTTCATTAGCCATGTTATGAATGTCTTTATTATACATCCACATAAACTGAGCAGAGTAGAAATTCTGGAGCTCATGCTAAAGTCAATTTTCCACCAAATTTCAATGATATTCCTGTACAAAGAAGGATCCCAACCAGGATCTAGTTTAGTATGTGTGAAATTGGAATAATAGATCTTTATGACAGTCATAAGTACAAAGTTATCAGGATACAGGCACATTTTTTCATTGTGGGTATAAAACCAGCAATGAATATATGCCTTCATAGTGCATCCTTAAAAAATAAATCTAGAATTAGGATAAGGAGAATAAACTCTTATTAAAGCATGCGGTCAAATCATTAGGGAAGCTCAGATAAGTTCCACTCCTGTCACATGAAACATTGCAGATTTTGCCTGAAGTGGACATTACTTTGACAGTGGCTTCTCAATGCACAAAGGGAGAATGCTGGCTGTCTCTCTCTCAGATAACTTGACATGAAACCAGATGCAGAAATAAAAAGCGAATTTCCAATGTAAAGCTCACATAAAAGAAAAACAAGTTGTCTCTCTTCCAGTCATACAATAAGCATCATTCATTTGGAAAGGTCAATATTAATTAGCAAATCCAGCAGGGATACTCTGTCACAGGCTTTTTTTGTGCATCTGGTTGTTCTCTGTTGCAAATGAAAGATAATCCATATTCACTCAGAGGTCTGAAAGCTGTCTTGTCTCTGTAATTGCAATCTCCCTTAAAAGGTTAGTAAATATCATTCATGTAACTTTTAAAATTCAACACGTTCAAGCATATTTTCTTTGATTTCTGTTTTGGTTGCTTCCACAGTTCTGAATTCTTAAGTTTAAAATCAAAAATAAACTCAAAAAATAAAAATAAAAAAATAAAAGATAGCCAAATTCAGTTAAAGGGCAGACCGACAGAATAGTGGTATTTATCCTAGTGGAAGGGCTGACATTTCTTTCATGCCTGAATTTCATTTAAAAATGTGGTAAAGGGCTCTCATGGAAAGGAGAGGGTCCCACCACATATCTGGGTCCCAAACCAAACCCCAGATTCACCCTGCATTGCTCTGAAGACCAGTCTATATGTTTTAGATATTGATTATCCATGCTATGGAACTGGGGAAGGCACAAGCTCAAATGCTTTGCACCTTTCAGGAAGAGTCTAGAGACTGTTAGGATTGTCTGTCATCTCTAAGTGCTTCTCTGCTCAAAATAATGTGAAGGACAGTCCCAAAGTTTGTATTTTAAAGACCACCATGGCACACAAAAGAATAAACATGAAAATGCAGCTCCTTCTTCCTTGAAAGATTTTGATGTAAATTTTGCACATGGGTAATGGCTAATTAGAAATAGTGTTTTTTTTTCTTTTTAGTCTGCAAAGATATATTAAGAAATGAACACTAAAAAAAAAAGCTTAAAGCAACATATGACATTTAAGTAGATTACAACTTCTGCAGTATGCAATAACTGTAAGATATTAAGGCTATTAGACAGAATATCAATAAGAGTTATACTTGAGTGACTTAAATTTGCATGTTGCATAAATATAAAATTTCCATTTTCCACTTAATTCTGAGTTTAGTAATTCTGATGAACTTCTGAAAAAGCTTTTCATTCCTTTTTGACTTCACATGCTTAAGCTCAGTTTTCTTTCACTGGCTGCTTTATTAGATGATTTGCTGAAACAGCAGTATTTACCTATCTAGTCTACAAGCTGTTTGGACGAATGATATTATCTCCATGCACGATCAAAACCAAATTAGAAATCTTTTGTTAGTCAGTTGTGCTTTAAATTGCTTCAGTCAGGACAGTCTTACTGCACCAAAACTTACTGCAAGTCCTTAGCTTGTCTTCCGTGTTAGCTGAATTCCTTGAATTAGGGACAGAGTGGGTAGTTCCTCTGTTTCTTGGATGCTTCTAGCTAACTGCTCTAACAGTAATACTTTTTTAGCTGTTAGCTTCCCTTGTTTTGCTACTCTCAGAGAGTCCCAGTATACTTTCTTTCTGCATTGCACTGCCACACATTGCCTGAATTATACCTCAAAGGCAACCTTATTATTCCATGTTATGTAGATTAAAATTTTAATATTAATTTAAATATTAATATTTTCCTATAATATTTAAATAATTCCCTATTTCTTGCTCCTGGAGTCTGACTTCCACAACTATTTTAAATCTTTACCTATAACCCTGCGGATTGCAAGAACACTTTCTTCCTTATTCCCATCCCTCTAATATTCCAAATAAGCAGGGACATGCATCTTTTTTCTCTTCCTCTCCAGAATATTTTGATGGAATTATCTCCCACTACTTGTGAAGTCTGATAATAACATGGAGCACTATTATGTATGTATCTCTCCTACAGTTACAGATTGGGCTTTCCTGGATATCCATTTGTAATGGCCACGTATATTTTACTTCTGATTGCTCACCCAGAATTGCATGATCTATTAAAGAGGTGTTATAAGAAGCAGTTCCAGGTAGTCTATTAGAAAAACAACACATTCTATCACACCTTATCGGTATCTCAATGACCATTTAAAACTCAGCTACTGACCTGATACTCTTTCAGTGCCTTATGGATGGATTTGGTGGTTTGAGACAGTTTTTCTAAGGGACAGAGGTCCCCCATTAAAACTCATCACACAAATTGGCAGCTTGTTAATAAATCTCAGCATAGGCACCAAGGATAAGCAGATACGGAGGAAGTCTCTTGTCTCTTCCATGTCAGAGCCATGAAAGATTAATATGGGAAACCTTGTAATGTTGCTGTCACTAATGCAGAACAGAGAGATTTCACCACTGAATTTAGCAAACCAGAAATCTTCAAGAACACTATAATTTATTAACATCCTGTGTCAGTGACTTACACTACAGATATTAAGCATGTGATTTATTTATACAGTATAACACAGTAATTATTCATGGCACACTCTAGACTTGTAGAAATGGAAGGGCCCTTCCTCCAAAAGCTGCAACAGTTTTTAGCCAGACCACAGAGATCTGGATAACAAAGGGCCTGCAAAAAGAGTAAAACCAGAAGTTCACAATATATGCTCAGCATCCAGGTACTTTTAATAAGTTTTACGTTGAACCTTTTTTTCCATAAAATACAAGTATCTATTGTAGTCTCAGAGCAGCATCTGAAGTACAGATCACCACGATATGAGACAGAGTGAAGAAAGCAGGGTTCCATTGCAGAACGTGAGGGTTTATAGTGACTCTAGTTGTACCAATTTTATTTGAAAAGTCACATCAGTCATGAGGAAAGGTGTGAAGACAAGCTGAGCTAGGAGAGTAGGGTACTGATCATGCATGTGCATCATGCAGAAAGCAATGGTAAAGAGGATCCAGATGCACTGAGAAGGGACTAGAGAGATGATCATGCAAATATTTGATTTCCCAAATTGCTCATTTCTATATACATATCCTTTTAGGTTACTACAGACTTTACATAATTAGTTTTGCATGCCGCTGAGAGCTATACTGAAACCACTCCAATCAGCAGTACATGAGCCTACTCCTTGTAACGCTTTGGAAGCTCTACCATTAGCTTCTCAATTTTGTACTGTACATGCTCTATGCACTCGGCTTCTCAATGAGCTTGACTTGAGTTCAGTGCAGCAATGCTACATTAAATGGCTATTTTCTAACTCATAGATCTGGAAAATAGGGTTTAATCAATGACCATTAGACCTCACGCTCCCTTCTGGGTTAAAATGCCTTCCTTCATCCACGGTTACTGTATTGTTGTTTTAATAGGTTATGATTGGCATTTGGCACTGAGGTACGGGGGCAAGTAGGCCCTATTAGCAGGAAGAAATGAATGTACTAAGGAAGAAAACAATTAAGTGGGAAAGGATAACTCACAACAATGCACCAGATCACATTGTGCTTGCATTTCACTTCATGGTATTGAATTCCCCCTGCAAGTATAAGGGGATAGAGCTAACAAACATAAAACACTTGTCTGCTTAGGAAATTGTCCTGAAAGCTTATTTTCTGTAATTGGAGATCTCATCCTAAGAGGTTCTGAGCGTATGCAATTCTCCTTGCAGCCAAAAGGTCTAATCATAAACTCTTTAATACATCTGCTTCAGTTAAAAAAATAGCTTTTGTGCAACTTGTATGTCACACTTAAATCTTTAAACATTTTCCTTCCCCTCTCCTACTAGTAAGACCCACCTGCCTCAAAAGGTTCAGGCAGGAACTGATTGGTACAAAAAAACCTCTAAAGTGCTTGAATGACTCCTGAATTTCCTTCCCAGTGATTGAACATTTCCAAAGACACCAAAGACCCACTTCTGTGAGATGGAAGTGTCCTAGAAGCCCCAGACCTAAAGGTGGCTAAAGCAGAGCCACCACAGCTCATTAGGTTCTTAGCTCCTCATAGGAAAGAGCCACATGACACACTGTCGTTGTCTGCTGTTTTTCACTCTTAGGAGAGCAGGAATAAACATTGTTTGCAGAAGGCAAAATGCCTGGGCTTGCCATAGTACTAGTGCGATAATCTATACTCTGTCAAAGAGCTACAAAGAGCTGATAGCAAGATGTTACAAACACACATTTTCCTTCATCCCTTACTTTCAGAACAAAGACAGCCTCACATTGTACTTCCTTGTTCTTACACAGGCTTCAAATACAAACTGTCATGAACTGGTGGCTCTGTCTCATTCATACAGGATATATAAAATCACATTAGGGCAGATGACATCTTCTATGACAACACAATACTGTGGGTGTTTTTTTGTTTGTTTGTTTTGAGTTGCTCAATATTACTTATTGCATTAATTATTTTCTCTGTATCTATACAAACACATTATTGATAAAGTATCACAGAAGTCTTGAGGATGGAAAAGACCTCTGGAGGTCATCTGGTCCAACATTTTTGAATCCAGAAAACAGAGAGTTTGAATGACAGAATTTTCTTGGTGCAGAATTTAGAACAGTAGCTGTGTATTCAAACCAGTAGGCTCACCTACTTAAATACGCCCCTCTCCCAAATAATTCATTTCTTAGGAATCATCTGTCTTTTGCTAAACAGTTGTGGATTCTTCAATAATGCCTTCAATAAGAATCAAAAGGGTGACCAGTCACAGACACAACACTAATCAACCTCATAGATAATACTTGTATGGATGAGAACATTTTTCTCCATTTTTTTGCTGTTTTCTTTTCAACTGTGCCTGCAATTAAGAAGCTAACACATTGGGGTATTCATACATCTCCAAGCTGTTCACAAACAAGGAGACTTCAATGACACCTGGAGGTAAATATAAGGAAGGACTTACGCTTGGAATGTTTGTCACAGAGTGCTGATGCCCGCATGTCACAGAGTCTCAGGGAGCCTTTGCTGCTGCTGTAGACAAAGAGATTGCAGTGATGGGGATGAAACTCCGAGGCTGTAATCACTTCCGTTAGGTCCTCCATGTTAGCTGGCTTTATATCTACAATGTCTGAATGGAAGTTTCATTAAGGAAAATGGAGTTGTCTGCAGGCTAACTATGACTCTTATCGCCTTGTTGAAGGAAGCATGGCTATCTAAAAAGCGACCATAAATGTAATACTCTTAGATGAAGATATACTCATCTGTTTGCCCCATCTAGATGAAACTTGCAGAACCCCTATTCAACAACAGTTTTAGAGCAGATGTCATTATTGGGTCAACATTTGCCTATACCGTGTACACAAGGACTTCCAAGAAATAGTATTTCAGTATTTCAGATTTGGAATTCTCACTTTCATTAAACTAATAGAGAGTAGGTAGCTAAATCTCCTGTATTTGCTATTGACCTTACTGCTCTAGCCCAGATAATACTTATTGATAGGGAACAACGTATAGCTCTGAGCTGCTCACTCTAGTAAAGATGCACTGCATTTTACAATCATGCAACTTAAGCTAAATATATGTGTGACTTAAGTTAAAAGTTTCAAACAAACATACATTTTTGAAAAGGCAGATGTGGACAAAAACAAGCACTTACGCAAATACTTTTGGGTGATTATCTACTAGTATAATATACTTTCTTAAAAAATAAAAATTTAACTGCAACATAAGATTGTGCACAGTATTGATTTTGCTACTCAGCTTTGAACACTTGCAAAAGAAGTATCTGAAATGGCTTTCTTCTTTTTTTCATGTAAAAGATGCTCACTACTGACATCAATATGAATTTTTGTGACTGAAAAGTGTACATATGAATCATTTAAATGGACATAATCTGGAACAAGAATACATTGAAGATGTAGTTTTCCAAGCACAGACCTGTCAGGTGGACCACCAGATATTTTCCACCTGAAGTACAACTCGCATAAGACCTCTCCAACGCATACATATCCACACATACATGTTACCTGCTTTGGTGAGCTTAAAACCCAGGGAGGACCTAGCAAGCATGTATTTGGAGGAGAAGGCCAGCCTGTGGAAGACTGCTGATAAAAAAAAGAATGAAAGAGTCCCATGAGGCAGCAGTAAGAAAGCAGCAGGTGTAGAGGCAATAAAATGAAAGAAGGATGTATATGTAAAGCAGTATATTTAAATAAGATTGTACGTTTTCATATGGCCCTCAGCAATCCACTGTAGATAAGCCATCCAAATGTTAACAAATCCTTCGAACACGAAGAGTAACACTACCCTATTTTACTGATGAGGCACAGAGAGGCAAAAAATTATTTGCATAAGACCACATGGGAAATGCATGGCAGAACAAACCCAGATCTACTGAGTCCCACTTCAGTGCCCTAAACACAAATCATCTCAGTGCCTGGATTCCCCAAACATAAAATTTGAATCAGCTGACATTCAAAATTTAAACATCTCAGAGGATAAGATAAATGAGAAAAGCTGTTTTACTGATGGCGAGAGAAACCACATATCATGATACTAAGCTGGTTTCTGCTCCCACTGTTCCCACTACCCAATGGAAGACCTTTAATTGATTTCTGTGGGAACAGGGTACAGTCTATCACCAACGTTATGCTCTATACTTTGATCTTTCTCAAACATGCAGATTTAGAGACATTACAGTGAAATTAAACATAACAATACAAAAGATTCATAGATAATTACCTTGATTTTGCATAGACAAATACATCACACTGATATTGTTTGCTTCTTTGTTTGTTTGTTTGTTTTTACACCAAGTGCTTTGAAAAGGAAAATATCAGCAAAACTATGAATACCTTGTGGCATTTAATAACAGCTGGGAATTAATTAATGTTTCACTTCAACTGCATTCCCACTTACTTGCACTATCACTTTTGCGTCCATCTCCAAGAATCTATCATGATTAATATTAGTGCAATGAATATTAAAATGTAGCTACATTGATTTAGCTTCTCTTATAAAGCATCACTAAATATTCTTGAAAATTAACAGGAAAAAATAACCTTTATTCAGTTATTGGTATTTGTTGAATCTGTCTCAAGAAATATATTTAAGTAAAAGCAATTGCTTTCAGTGATTGAATTGCTTTCAGGAGTTCAGAGAAATTATAGTAACTCGATACAAGAATTTCACCTCTCAGCAGAGAGATGAATAATTGCTGAGTGATGAGAAAGATATAAAATATAAATAGAGTATGTGAAACAGTCATGGTAAGTATCATTTTTCTGGATGCTGAAGACAATATTGATGAATTTCCCTTCATTGTATGAAATGAATAACCCTATGCTGAATAATGAAATTAAGTATTCCATTCTCCTGCCAGAAAAGCATAAAATACTTGAAACAGACTGCATTTCCAGATGTGAGCTAAATCTCCACTGAGAAAGAACCTCATTGCCTAGTGAGGATCATACAGCAAATGCACCACAGAAAACTCATTGTTTCATTAGATTTAGAAAAAAAATAAAACAGTAACACTTATATCAAAGAAAATAATCAAAGGAATAGAGAGTTGGGGAAGAGACTTACTCCAGATACATTTGTAATAATAGATGGAAAAACAGACTTTGCTTTGACAGCTACAGAGCCCAATGTATCAAATGAAGAACTTGTCACACAAAAGAACATTTTCCTCCTCTCATGATTTTTTGCCATCTATTTGAAAACAATCAAGTACAGCTTGACATGTGATGTGTGGGAACTGTATTTAAACTAGCATGACATGGTAAGGGCAAGCATCTCCCATGAGACACTTTGCATTTCTATTTTTCCATCTTCCCTTTGTGTCTTTTTCCCCCCTTTTTAAGCACAATGTCATATGGCAGAAAAGTATTTTAAAAATTGGACCAGAGAGCGTGCTTCAGAAAGAGGCCATTTGCTGAAATCAAAGAGCTCAATGAAGAGGGAATTTGGCAAAAACTGATCAAATGAAAATTCCATTGCTAAAGGGAAAAATATTCCCTTTAGCAGGCACAGAGCTGTCGAGCCACTTCCTATGCTAATGGTTTCCTAGCAATTGTATCTTGTGGAGGGATGTCTTGGCTTGGTCACAGTCCTTCTCCCCAGTTGACTTACATCTGAAGTAGCACAGTCACTTCTGAGTCCTGTTGTACCACATCATGTGGTCCATTTCCAGGCTGCGGAAAAAACTAGGATCAAAGCTTTCTAAGAGACCAAAACACTTAACAGTCTACTGGTGGCAGTACACAGGGATATAATTCTGTTGTCCTAAATAAAATAAAATAAAATAAAATGGTGTTCCTGTGCCCGAACAGGGTAGGAATTTCCCTAAGAAAATGAGAAAGGTCTTCACGCTGCTTTCACTCCCGCACATACATGACAAGGAGGCATTTCCATCCCTGGTACGTACTCGCACTGAGGGAAGGCTGAACTGGTGCCTTGGCAGCTACTGAGGGTGCATTGGCAGACTTTTAAGTCATTAACATTAAAACAAGGAAAAGAAACTATCTTGTTGCTCAAAAAAATAAAAGAGGTCTCAGTTCCTCCTAACCAAGCTGTTTGCTATTTACACACCACGACTCCCCACCATTTCCTGGCTCAGTGAAATGGGATAAAGCTAGGAAGAGGCCAGCAGATGCTCTTCACAGCAAAATGGAAATGGAAAGTCACACAACAGTGAGAAACGATGTTCTTACAGTTGGGTTAGTAGAGCTACAAGACCAGGAATTAATTATATTAAAGGCAACAAATCTCAGGTAACATAATCTTGAGCTTCGGCTAAGGCTGACTAGGTCGCCTCTACCAACATCACTCGACAGCGGAGGCAGACCACAGCAGAACTAGCAGGCAGGACAGGACCTGACTGAGAGGGGGAATGAGGCTATAGGGAAAGATCTGAGGGAGGAGAGGAAGGGAAGCAAAACACTGCAAGAGGAAGTAGGAAAGAGCATAAGGAAAGTCATGATTAGCAATCTGCGAGAGCACACAGTATGAGGGATGCAAACTGAATGCAGACTTCAGTTATATTTTTTGTTTAGTTCTAGTCCAGTGTTTTGTCTGCTGTTGTGCAGCTGATATTAAAATGAGAATAATAAGAGGAAGATGATTTGTTCCACTGCCTTTGGGCCACTGGTCTACCAAAAATATTCCCTTCTGTGAGACGTCCGTCCATAAATTTTCTTTTAGGGCAGGTCACAAAGAAGGCCCTCACCTTGATCCAAAATGTACATTGTTCAGCCTTCTCCATTTGATCAGCTAGAATATAAATGAACACACCTGCTTTATGTTCATGCCAAAACGTGTATAACAAGACTGTGGAAAATACATAAGGTTCCTGCTGAGCAAAAAAGGTTCCAGAATGAGTTTCCTTGTATGATAATGTGTACATAGCAGTTTCCTCAAAACAGATTAAATTCCCTTTGAAGTGAACAGTATGCATAAACAAACAGCTGCTTTATCTTCTAGAAACCATGAAGGAATACTATTAGAAACTGAATTTTGTAGAAGCCAAACTTGCAATTCAGAAGTTATAGCACATAAAGGACTGAATCTTACATCATTATTTTGGAATCATTTTTGCAAGGCCTGCGGGTTCATTACAGGAAGGAAATCATTGGTATACTTGGATTCAGGCTACAGAAAACAATTTAACTGAACCCCCTTTATTCAACTGCAATGCAGGGCAGAGGCTTTATTTAGAAAGCCAGACAGAATTTTCCATAATAACTTTATAAGAAAAAAAATGTCCTCATCTTTCTTATTTCAATATATGCTGTTTTGACACTTCATTTTTACCCCTGAGTGGGACTTGGTATTTTGAAATTTGCACACTTTTCCAAAAAATAAAATTCACCATAACACATCTTCCCAAACCTGGCTGTTCCCTGTGTTTTTCACAGGAGGTTTTTCCAGCTCCTAATTTTGTCTGCATCTCACACCTACATTCTAGCCTAGACCTAGAAAGATTCACTGACTAGGAGTCGAAATCAATAGCAATTCATGGAAGCTGCCAGGGCTTCACTTTAGGGTAATTGATTGCTGTGGTCCTGCTGAGGCTCTACACTGTTTTAATATAAGCATTTCTCCGAGTGATTTCCTCTGTTAGTCATTTAGTGCACACCATTTTCTTTATAAGGAGGGAACTGTGATGCTTACAAATCAAGCTCTACCAGTTTTACACTTCCTACATGGTGGTTATATCATTCCTACACCATGCGTCAACTGAGAGAGTTAGTTCCAAATGCCCACAGTTTTCTTGCAGGTTGTATATTTCTGAGCAGCAGGCACAGAATCAGGCCTCAGTATGCTTGATAACACCATGATGTGATTACATCAACTTACTATGAAAGAAAGAAGCAAGCCCTAACTTTTACATAGTTACCTCCTTGCTCCTTTCTTTTTATTTCTTAAAGACATTGTTTATGTTTTCACTGTTGAAGGACAATTCCACTATAGGCATGTCACGACTGTATGGACACCACTGGATAGAGTGCAGCTTTTGAATCTCTAACTCTCAGACCTGTTGTCCAAGAGTCAAGGGTCTCTGGAATGGATTATCAATAGGTTAATGAATTTGGCCTTTTCATCCAATTCCAGTCTCTTACCTTAGGCAGAGAGATGACCTGGTATTTATACTCTAAGTACTCCTAATAGCCACAATGTCAATGCTTTTTATCATGCAGCATTCTTCCACTGCTTTACTAAAAGCATGTGCTATATGGGCTTTACTAAAAGCCCAGAGAGTTGCAATTACATTGTCTGTACCATTTGACTCTTCTGAACCACAAGAAAAGAAACTGCTGCATAACAGTGCTCCTTCAAGATGTCTTGTACCTAATATCTGCTAATGCAAGGTATTGATCCATACTTGAAAATGACTTAGCAGTAAAATGTCAGCCCAATTCCATTTTTACTTCCATGGTCTTTACAACAATGATTCTTCAAGATATTGTACTGGAGTTGGGAAATCTGACAACAGTCCCACACTAGTGGGAATTTGCTGATGTGGATTGGCAAGAAAATGTTTCCATCAAAGGCATTTAGATGGTGCCATTATGATAGTACAAAGGGTTCTGGCTGCTTTTTTCTGCATTTTTTCCTCATCAGGATTATGAGATAGAGAAATAGTAAAACTGCTACAGGCCTTTTAGCCCTATGTGGAAAGCCAACTCATGATCAATTATGTTAGGTGCTGGGCAAACACAAAGCAAAAGGATTGCTCGTAATATAAAGAGCAAGTACAAAGTGCATACAGAGACTAAGTAATGTTAACAAAGTTCTTTGAACTTCTGAGGTTTCTTATAACTCAAATATTACAGCCTAAATTAGATGAAAAAGAGATGTTAGTGGCAGAAGAAAAGCCACAGTAATAGCCAAGAGGCTGCAGCAGCGATGAAGTTTTCAGCTACTCAGCTAGGACTAGTCATGAAGGAGAATTAGGCAGACAGTTAAACGAGTAATACAATTAGGTAAACAAGTGATATAAAAACTAAGGTAATGTTGAGATCTAGCTTACCCAGAGATAGGCTGATATATTCAGCACATCCTCTGCCTTACTGATAATAATAAGCATTTATATGACATAGATAATATGAGGGTCGTGTGCTGCAGTGGTGCTCCTTCGGCAATGGCATCACACATACTGAGGGCAACACTGTTGGTGCAAAAGGTGGCCCATGTTTCCTCACAAGCTCATAGCTACAGCTGCAGCCAGATTCGTGTCCAATTTAGTTCTCTACTCATGTTTTCTAACACCATAAAACTTAAAAACCCGTGAAGAGCAGAGAAGTGAATATTCAGACCCTTTAAACATGTTTAGAAAGCAAGATTTCATTGGTTTGACCGGCAGCTAACAGGAACCAGAGCCCCTCAAGACTAAGGGACTAACAAGATTCATCCAAGCCTAAACAGGGAACCAGCGATGGACCTTAAATACGTTATCCCAAACCTCTGAACCAAAGGTGCCTTTCCTGGGCTTAGTCTCATATTTAATTCAGAATTGGAGATATCCAGTAAGAAATTAAAAGTAGTGAAAGGAAACATTTTCCATTTGTTAAGGTCAAAGCAGAGGAGAGTCAGTATCAGGGTCAATGCTCTCTAGATAAGAGACTGAGGCATGACGTGACAAAGTTTTTTGAGAGGTTTTTCTGTTAGCATCACATTTGTCTTTTGGAACTGCAAAGCCACAAATGACATGCAAACTTTCTCATACGTAGACCTGTTCATACACATTGCAACCATTGTTTTACTTAAAGAATAATGAATTTAGAAGTAGCCACTGGAAATTTTTAATGTAATTTAAAATTGAATTTTCAGCTTGCTTTTTACAGCAGAACACACGCATTTTCTTCTGTAGACACAGTCACGTCTGTTTTAGCTGCAACCACATGCACTTTCAAATTTTCAAGAGTAAAGAAATTATTTTTTGTATATACAGGCAGCTGAGAGCAAAATCAAGTGGATGAGTCAACAGAAGAAGAATGGTCTTTTTAAAGGCACATCTGCAGTTTTCAGCGTACAGTACTCAATCACTGAAAGGTCTCAAAGTGATTTAGTTGATATATTTGCATGTTAATTAATTATGATTTGTCTGAAACTGTTGTGGAATGCTTAACGTTACATTTGAAACATAGCAGATACCGGTCATGAGATATTTAGGTATCAACGAGATATTTAGAAAAGAACTGAGAGGGACCTACTTGGTTTGCTGAATGCAGTCTCCCAAAGAGTACAGAGAAATACCACATATATAACTCACTGAACTGCATCTTTGAAGTTGCCAGGGATTGCCTCCCACAGAACTTATGGGAAACCAGAAATAAAATGTCTTCTTTTTTTTTTCCTTTCTCTCTCTCTCTTTCTCTCTCTTTTTTTTTTTTTTCAAGAATAGCCTATGCACTAACAGACAATACCATCAAGAAATGTATTTCTTGATACTTATTAGAATCTCATGCAGCATAGGAAGACCTGCCTATTAAGAGGCAGGTGCAGAATTTCCAGCTGGAGGGTATAGACTCTTCAGAGAATTTTGGTGGGGATACTTCCTTTCCTACATGCAATTTATTCTTCCACATACCTTGTGGAAATCCTCAGTGCAGCAGTATTTGTACCATATTACAGTAAAATAATTCCATATTTTAAATGAATTTATATTTGAACTCAAAGGACTAATTCTTTTGCAGAATCTAGCTACCTAGAAATGTCTTTTAGAGCATAATGCTCTCCCCCTCCCTGCATGTTTGTTATAGAAGTAACCAAATAAAACTATCTTTAAAATATCTAGATGTTTCTGAAAAAGTTACTTTAAAAATAGTAATAAAAGCTTCAATTTAGCATTTATACAGGCACTTCTGCATTCAAGCATCTTTGCACTGCCAAGAAATCCTTGAAAATCAGCAATGTGAAAATGAAAATGAGGAACAGATTCGGTTCTCATGAGAATCTCCAGAGTGAGAGTTTTCAAAATCATCTCTATTAAATTATATGACACCTATTAAAACCTTTTGGCAGGAGTATTAGCTAGTTGCTTAATCTATGTGAAAGGATTTACAAAAATGCCCATCAGCTTTGTCTCTAGGCACTGCAGAGAAATATGGATTCTGGAAGTTTGAAACATCCAGGTTACTCTCTGAGGCAAAGGAGTTCGATATTCACAGCGGTCTGTTTGCTTGATCTCTTTTCAGAACATTGATTCCAGACAAGCCACATAACTCTATTCAGTATGAAAACAGTCACAACAGACATATCCTTAACTCTGGTCCTGTCACTTTGTTTAAATTAACATGACTTTTATTTACAAGAGCATTTTCTTTCCAAAGGCCCTAAAAGTGAACTCCCTAAATGGAAAGTATTGTAATTTCATATGTAATGGCACTACTTCAGTGCAATCCTTCCCAGTGTGTATTATGATAGCAGATGAAAAATTGAAATGTCTACATTAATAAGAAGTACCCTGGCTACCTCAATAGCAAAAAAAACCTTCCAGTGTCTCGGGTTTTAAAGACTCAGACAGAGCACTGAGGTACAGACTACGTGGCTTTCAATACCTGAGATGACTGCGTGGGCATTTTTATTATATCTCCATTCTTCTATGGAATGCTTTTCAAGTTAAAAGATTTTAGCTGATGAACACAGCAAGTTACATTTTCTTTTTTATATTAATACTCCACAAAAGACTGTGCTTTGCAAGGTTAATTTCAAGTCCAAACTCACAAGGGAATGAGAATAATTAGACCCATTTAAGAGAATTCTCCCCTCTGGCAGAGCTGATTGAATTATTTATACATTATCTTTTCATATAATTGTACCTGGAACTGTGTAAATGTTTTTTTTCTCTCTAACTTTCAATAAATTCATAATACGTGTGTTTCAGGTTGGACACACTGCCTGCACCTATGACAATACAGAATGGTTCATTTTGAAAATGCTTCAATGAGACATTAATCCAAAGGGAAACAGAAGCATGCAATTTAAAATCTTCCACATTGACACCATACTGATTAAAACTCATCAACTGAAGAAATAAAATTAGTAGGACAATAAATCTTGGACTGAATCTTGTTACCCACTTCCACAGGAATAACTTCATTGACTGCAGTCATGTTATGGTAAATGTGAGTGCTACTTAGCTGAGTATCATTTCTGTGATGAGAGCCTTTAGCTGCAATTTAATACTCTTACTGTGGTTTCTAAGTCCCTCTCTGCTGAAGGATCTCAGATTCCAGATAAAACCTGAAAAATCTCATGGCATAAACTGCTAGGGTGAAAAAAATCTGTCTGATGATGTTAACATCAATTTCAGCTCTTCTAAGTGCTGTTTCTCTCTCCAACAGTAACAAACTTGAAAAAAATTTGAGATCACGGGATTTTAAATGGCATTTCTGGTACAAAATGGTTATTTGTTTGCTACAAGCAGAACAGTCCCAAGTAGACTGGAAAACAATTAACTCTGTGGAGATCTATGAAAAGACATCTTTGTACCTATTGTAAAATTCTAAGTGTCTTTTATAGTTGTGTCACCTCACTCACTCTACAAAGATACGAACACAGTGAAATCCTAGTGCTGTTCTTCAGTGTACTATTAAAGGGTTCTGACATGGCTTTTATGGGCTCAGGATTTCACGCTATGCTTTATCATCTGCTGCAACTCCAGACAATTTTTTTTTTTTTTTTTTTTTTTTTTTTTTTTGCAATTCACTGTATGGTTCTAAAAACCAAAAGTATTTTAATGCCTCTGGCTATATTTTTCCTTACCTCTGCAGCAACTACGTAATGGGTATGCATCTCTATTTGGGGACAACTGCATTAGAGAAGATGGAGGCCTAGATAAAGGAGAAATCCATTAAAAGAATAACTGAATCACATAGTTATTCATTCAAATTGTGTGTGGACAGGAGTGATAAGTAAGAAAATTAGGTATTCTGATTAACAAATTAATATTTTTATTAAACAATAAATCTGCAGTGCAGTAATTATCCCAAGGCTATAGCTATGCTCAAATCACTTTAAATTAACTTCTCTAAAAACAATTCCAGAAAAAGGAAAAGACTCATCTTTGCCAAGAATGCAAAGGCCTCAGCTATAATTAGTTTTTCACAGCCAGGCTCAACTCTTTCGATTTATGTACTTTTGGAGGACAGCTAGATAGGGAATATTTTCATAGTTCAATCCCATGCCCTGAAGACACTGATATCTGATCCTCCAGCCATGTATTGTTTGCTTTCACTACAATGAACATTTCAGCAGTCTGGCAGAATGGTCTCAGACAGTGATTCGATGCTAAAATACTGTTTAACTAGCTCTGATCTCTCACCTTTAGCTATCAGATGTGATTTTTCATCCAATTCTGTTTGACTGGCTGATAGTCAAATTCTTGAGATATGAGTCAACTTAAGATGATGAGAATAGTTAAAATGCAGTGGTTTCCCACAAGGATCATAAGGTATCCTTGGGCAAGAAACAAAATCAAACAAAAGTTTCAAAGACCACTTTTGCAAATTTATTCATCATTTTCATAGCTCCCAGAATCTGGTATCAGAGTCCCCTAAAAGATGAGGAGACTTCACTGTATTTCTTGAAAACAAATCACCCTTAAGGTTCTTAGAGTCACTATTCACACAACCTTAGTGGTTAGAATTAATATCTATTAGTTGAATCACATCAGTTAGTTACAGATAAAGTCCACAATTTGCACAAGATAAACACAGGACCGTTTTGGCTCTGAAAAGCTTAAAAACTGTAATCAATTATGATATTCTACAGTACATGATGATCATGTCAAAAATAATGCTGTGTCCTTGTGTCGGGCATAGTTTTACCTCAACCAACTCAATGCCTGAATTCTTCTGAATAACAGTATTGTAGAAGCTATATCTATGTCAGTGGCTATAAGACAAAATCTTTTCAGTAACTCTAGAAATGCAGTTTCCTCCTGGCACTTTACACAAGTGACACAGCATTTTTCTTACAGATGAATTTGGTGAGAGTTTATGAAAGGCCCTGTTACTATCAGGATTCTATATGGTTCAGAGAAGATAGCAATTTACAGTTATACATACTTAATTTTTCATTAATTTTAGTCTTTTCATTAATTTTAGTCTTCAACTGACACTAAAAACACTCGTATGATTTACATAAAATAATCCCTACTGTATTATTCCTAACAGGCAGCAAAAACACACATCAAGGATTTCCCCAGCTACCACGTTTCAAAAAATCCTCATTTTAGTAGTCATATGAGATATTTTGTTGAAAGCTTACATTTCTTGATTTTGTGCCATATTTGACTACAGTGGTTATGAAGAACAGGTGCCAGACGCATTGTTTAATTACATACCCATGGAGTCAGTGTGGTCCCCAGTCTAGCAGTCAGAGAATTCTTTCCTCTTTTTCTATTCTTCTTAATTATTATTTATCTGTTATTACATATCTAATTAGTGTGGACCCCTACAGAATATAAAACAGTTTAAAGAAAAACAGGCTTTATTTGATCATTGATATCTAGTAATATTGCTCAACAGCTCCATTAAAATGATGATAGGGTTTTATTCTAAGTTATTTCTCCTATTTAATCTGTATTAAGTCTTTTTATGGTGCATACATAATTTTGATATTGGAACTCTATCTAGCTTTGCTTGTACACATCAGTAATTTTTGGTATGTAGTTCATATTTCAGCTTAAACTGAAAATTTTTTAAACTGAAAATGATTATTGGACTTCATCAAAATCATCACATTTTGCAACACTAAATTAGGCCTCAAACATATAAAGTAAATGCTGATTGACCCATGAAAAAAAAGGAAGAGAGGACAAAGCACATTTCACTACAGCTTTTTTTTTTTCTCCAAAACACTGATTAAAGTTACTTTAACTCTTACCTTCTCTAACATAGATTGTCCCCTTCCTAGCTCTTGTATCTCCTGGGATGATACATAAACTTTTGATAGTTGTAAATTCAGGCTATTCCAACCCACCTGACTACAAATCTGTGTCTTGATCTCCAATGGGGTTTATTTTGGGTAACATTATTCATGAACTTCTCAGCACAATGCAGAAGTCCCTCTCCCAACAACTACAGAAAACAAAAATATTTTTACTTTCATGCAGCCAAGGGTATATTTCTGAATAAGCTCACCAAGAGGAAAAGAGAAGAAGAATATCAGAATGTGGGTGGGTCAGACCTTTAGACAAGAAATAACATACATACACTTCACCTTGACAGTGGCAAAGCATCCTTCTTTCCTCCTCAATAGCTACTGCAATCACATCAAAGAGTATAGCCATGCTTGCTTTTCCAGGTCCATAATACTCGTTGAAAAAGCCCTAAAATATTGTTGAAGAGCCCAACTTCCGGCAATCATTTATAAACTTGATATATTTGTTAAGCTTTGAATGATCAATATGGAAAAGGCATGGAAACTCTACTCAGACAGGAAAGACACCTCATGGCTCACTACAAAACAGAAGTTTATCCTCTCTTTTCCAGGCATCTGAAAAAGGCAATCTGAATTGCATATAATTAAATGAGAAGACTCTTTCCAGAAATTATGGGTTATTTTTCACAATTTCAAGAATTCTCTTAAGAACCCTTAAGCACCATCGCATGTATACAGGACAGCACTTTCGTAAGGTCCTATCAGCAGCACTTTACATGGTTCATGCTGGAGCTGGTTCCTATTTCTGAGCCTTGAGATTCAGTCAGTGACAGTATGTGACCTATAATTTTTCACCATCTGTGGTTCTTTGCTAACATAGAAAGATTCAGCATTAGGGATAAGAACTACAGTACCTGCTCCCGATCTGTTAATGACATGCTAGCAAAACTAAATACTAAATCACCTCTGCGTACACAATCCTCAAATTAGTGGGTGATTTTGTATCTAAAGTTGTATAAGTAATTTCAAAATCACTTATCACAGAATGGATTGGGTTGGAAGAGACCTTAAAGACCATCCAGTTCCAACCCCCCTGCCATGCGCAGTGAAACCTCCCACCAGCCCAGGTTCCTCAAAGCCCCATCCAGCCTGGCCTCTTCCAGGGCCAGGGATCTGGCCAGGGTCAGGGAACACTTCCAGGGATCGACAGCTTCTCTGGGCAACCTGTTCCAGTGTCTCAGTACCTTCACAGTAAAGAATTTCCTCCTTATATCTAACCTAAATCTACCCTCTTTTAGTTTAAAACCATTACCCCTTGTCCTATCACTACAATCCTTGACAGAGTCCCTCCCTACTGTCAGCTCTTATTTTTACAAGGCCAGTATTACCCCACTGAAAAAAAAAAAAAAGAAAAAAAAAAAGAGAGAGAGAGAGATTAAAGAATACATTACATCAATCCAGAATCTAAGCAGCTTGTTGAAAATAGCTTTTTTTCCCCTCAGTTATTCACATAGCAGTGTTTTAATTAGGAGAGCAAAGCAACCATTCTTCAACAGCTACATTCTAAACAAACTTGCCAAACTGTACAGATAGTTTGTCCATACAGCAATCCCTTCTGCAATCCCCTACTTCTGACTTACAGATGTGATTTTAGCTTTGCAGACATCTTCATTTTGCCTTTAAAGAAGAGAGACAGAGAAAATGCATGTGGGAGAAGGGGGGACCCTGGGAAGTAAAAAATACAAGAACACCACCAGTTTGAGGAAAAGCTACTCAAATTTTGCTGGTAGCCACTCTTGCTAGAATATGGCTTCCTGGTACAGTATGTACCTTTTAATCACATGATGCAGGTAGCAGAAACTTTCTTGATAGAATAGGAAGTGCTAAAATATATTATACATTTCTCTCAAAAGAAGAGAAATAATGTCTGCAAACTCTCCAAACAGAAAGTGTACGCTTGAGGAAAACCGAGCTGGGGTGGGGGAAGAAGCAGGTTCTCATGCAGTGAAGGCAATTTTTTGAGAGCATGGAAAATGCATTGTGAATACAGCTTGTGCACAGTCATCGCGTCTGAGGATTTTTATAGAAGCAACTGTATCTCACTCAAGGGCATAAGCCTGCCGTCTTCCAGCTCCATGAACACCAAGAGAATACTGCATATTTGTTTTCAGCTTAGCAGTCAAATACATAGCACCGAGGCAGGTAACAGGAATTTTGTAAGACTAGATATCTTCCCCAGCCTGTTGGCAGCCCCCAGAGCATGATGTTAAAAGCCCCATGTTATTCAGGTGCACAAGGGGCTGCCACAAACTTGGTCTCCATCTATGTACTGTGATGTTTTGGTTTTACTACTTCTTTGCTTTTATTGTTGTTGTTTGCTTTGTAAGTAAATTAACTTCCCCAAGATACAGTGCCTAACGATCTGACTATCCACGATATGCTTCAAATGCTGGAATATATTAGACTATAAGAAGGCGCTATGGTGATTTGCTAATTAGCTTAACCCTTTTGGGACACAGAAGAAGGAATTTTTTATTAAAACGGGATAACACTGGACTATATTGATCTGACTGAGAAATGAGTATTTTAGTCAAGATGAGTCTCAAGATGAGTACATGCTGGAAACGGTGATGTTGTTTCCATAGCAATGCCATGACAGCCTCCAGAGTGAAATAGTGTGCTACCAGGAAATGAAGGGAGTTCAAGTGCTATGAGCTACACAGTTCTATGAGTGATCCAAATACATTCTCATAAAGAATGTTTAGTGCAGCTAGATAGTCCAAAGATTGTTGCTGATGCGAAGTAAGCCTTATCAGTATGCTTCCAGCTGTCCTGTTTTCTCATTCACTACACCCAAGATGACTTATCTAAAGGTTTAAGCTATGGGCAACAATGCTACACCATTTCAGACAACATTAACAAATACAGCAACCTTTCCCTGACTTCCTTTCCACTGAAGAGTATCATCTATAATTAAGGACAGTGAGACCTGCTCTCCATAACACAACCAAACACATAAAACCTTTCAGTGAAGAAAAGCCTCATATGCGTAATTATTTACCAGCTGACCTTCCCCCTTCTTTTCCTCTCACCTCCTCTTCTCCATTGCCTCCTCCTGCCCAAACGATACAGAGCAAATCTGCTTGCAAGTGGGAAGTAACGTACAGAAGTCTTGCATATTCCTCATGAAAATTTACACAGCCATAGCACAAAATTCACTTGTCTGCTTTTCACCCCAGATAGTGTTTATGCTAATAAAAAAGCAAACCAGAAAACAACTAATTGCATCTGATTTGCCTAAGGCTTTATCTAAAGCACATATTCTGGTCAAATTTTGCAAAGCTGAATTACAATATTTTCCAAGGGGGCCAGCAAGAGAATTAACTTACGATCTGCATTGCTTTGTCTTTTTGTTTTCAAAGAAATAAATAATTCCTAGTGATTTGTAAAACTGCTAGAATAATGGTTATAACCCAACTGTTCTCAAAAAAATCTACAAGACAAACTATTTTACTTGAAAAAACAAACAAACAAAAAAAACCAACTAGAATATCACTGCTAATCTGACTGTGTTTCTCCAGCCTTTCCCGTGTAATTTGTAAAAATGTTCAAACACGAGCTGAATGTCCAGAAACTCCACCACTGTATTTGTTGTGTCATTGTCACAACCGGCCTCTTGGGTAAACAGATTGCAGTTCATTATATGGAGCAGCGCTGTCTCTGAGGGAAAGTAGAAAGACAAATACATATCACTGCCAGATCCCTTATTAACAAATGCCACTTTGGACCAAAATATTTTCTACTTAGTGTTTTACATGTAAACATGTACTTCAAGGAATCAAGCCTGGAGTGGAAAAATCAAGATGTTTCATTTCCATTTTACATCTAATAAAAAGGTGTGAGGCAAGCATTTTTAAAACTGCCTGAGCCTTCTCCTGCCTGTCCTCCTAGCTGTGTAGCAGAAGGCACCAAGCCCAGCAACATTCATTTATAATTTAAACTGTTTGCTTGGCAGAATTTTTTCATCTTAATATGTCTAGTCCTAATTGCAACTTGCATGCCTGATGCTTTTACCAGAAGCTAATCTACTTCCAGGAGAGTTTTATGTAACTGGGTTTTCTGTAGGACAGAAATGAATTTTCTTTATTGGACAGATTTCAAAACCTAGTAGAAAGCATGCCCCTGCAATTTTACAAGGCATTATATGGAATAATAATAATAACAATGATTAAGAAAAAAAAAGTGGAAAATCTGATACATGTTTACCTTACTCATTCCCTTCTTCCAGTTATCTTGATTGTCCAGTAATTCCTTGTTATGAGCAATACTCTGAACCTATTATTTTGGCATGCCTACCTCAACTTTTCTGTTTGTCAAAGATTTAAGTAAAAGTAATCTGCCTGATGATCTGGGTCAGACAACAGAGTACAGGTACAATCTCTACTGTCTGAAGCAGAAGTGAATACAGTCTATATAAATTTATAAGAATAATCAGAAATTAGATAAAGATAATTTTTAAAGATAAATATAAATTATAAATAAAGATAATTTATAGCTTTCATAAGCAATTTCTTTAAACTTTCTGCCTCAGCTTCCTCATCCACAATACAGCAGACAAATCCATCCATCTACCAACCTTTTACTCTTTTGTGAAGATAAACTGATCATTATATATAAATTATTTGAAAATAAAAGGCTCTGCATAAATGCTAAGAATTGTTTACCACCAACACATTCACAAAACTTCTGTTCTGATTGTATCAATACCCCCATAGCAGTCTTTTATTTTCAAGGATTACACACACTTGGGGTTTAAAAATTCATTTGGGGCTCATATTTCAGTCAGTAAGCTCTTAACCATGGGAAATGCCTTAATAAAAACTCATGTTGTCCTCATGAACTATAATAAATATACATATTTTTTTAAGTTGTCAGCAATATTTCTCTTGACAATCCATATTTTATAAAACAGCTTTTAACACAACAAAAGCAAAGACATATAAGTATTCTGGAGATTAGATAGATTAGATAGTATTCTGGAGTGTTATCATACACAGACACACAGAGACTGCTGTGCTTGTTCTGCTTTAGAAGAAAGGAAGAAAACACACAGTAGGCACCTACAGAAGTGTCCAGGACAGACACAAGACTGGAGGTTGAAGCTACAGTGAGAAGGACGCTGTCAGAAACTATGCTGCTACTCCATACAGGTGTGCTGGCAAAAAAAACCTGTCCCACTCTGTTCTCTTCTATGAAATGACAGAAGTACAGTTGCTTGGATATCAATGGCAGATACTGCTGTGCTTTGAAAGACCACATATAAATTGGTCCAAAAACCAATCTTATTAAAGAAGGCACCATTGAGGCCACTTAATCTAGACAGCTGAAAGACAGAAAAGGACTATCTCCTCAATTTGCTTCCAATTTCACATTATCTACAATCCCGAAGGGTAAAGGCACCTGTCATTTGACACTGCAAGGGCACAAAAAACATTTGGTTTTTGTTTTTAAGAACATCAATAGTTGTTTGATTTAATGATTTATTTTTTTTTTCCTGTGACTTAAACAGAGCATGGGCCAAGCTCCATAGATGAACAAGCTTATGAAGGAAGAAACATGGAAGACTGCTACGGACAGGAAGAACACCCCTTCATGTTGGTGTTCTCTTTCAGGAATTTGTCCCCAGCAGAACAACAATTTCCCTTTAACATCTAATAGTCCCTCATATGCCTCCATGGAGAAATATTCTTCTAATTCCTTTCTAAATACAAAACGAACAAACAAACAAAACAGCAGAAATCACAAAAAGGAAGACAATATTCTGAGCTGGCCTCATAACCTATTTCTTGTCTTGCTAGTCCCTTTATGTTCTGCAAAATGCAGAGAATCACTTTTCTTGGCTCCCTTCATTCTGCTCCTCCTGCAAGTCATCCCACTGCAGTGCAGGGGCAGCCTCACAGATGATTGGAACGATCCCACAACACAGCTTTCAGGACGATGCCAGTGCTTGATACCACAACAACTGCACTAACCCCAAACACAACTCACATGAAGCAGCTGAGCCTAACCCCCAAACTGTGCACACCTCAGACATAACAGTTTTGCGAAGAAGGATGATGGAGAACAGGGGAAAACAACACAGTAAGGACAGACTTTTCAGCAAAAAAAAGGTGGAGTAGCTCAGCATAAAGTGTCTTCAGGAAATAATGGTATAAATTATGCTAGTCAGGTGGATAGTTATCATTTGGTCAGCATCACTTTCCTGTTTACTTGTCGTTAACCAACTCCAAGACTGCTATTTTTCACACAGAATTCCCTGAATTTTGCAACCTCTTAGTTTTATGATATCTGAGCATTTTCTGTTACAAACACTGCAGGGTTTCTGATAGGTGTAAGGTATTTTTTTTAATCTGCAGAAAATATTTTAAAATGGCTCTCTTAAGCCCTGCTAATGCTATCAACACTGAGAAAAGAACCACAATAAAGGATACTGAAGCTTCTATCCGTGATTGCTAAATGCCAGAGGTTAATCCTGAGATCATCTGCTGACATGTATGTCTCACAGTCACTGTTGACAGATATTGAGTTGACATGATAGGTGTGACCATTAGCAAAGATTCTCCGGGGAGTGACTTCTACCATCAAATCCATAGGTTTCAGTACAGGCACCTGCCAAAAAACAAACCAGAAAAGAGTACGATTTTAATTTTTATTTTTTTTGCTAGCATGATGAGAGTCTGATGGAGAGCAAGCATTCAAAGATAGTGAAATTATAAAATTTCTCAGTGGTGTATGCAAATTGAATTTCTCTATGGATGAACAGCTGGGCTAGGCCATCCTTGCCAAGGGGGAAAGAACAGACACAAGAGCCATGGAGAGCCAGGCAGAGTGACAGAAAGCTTGGACCGTTGGAAGAGAGGCACTGGCAGCTGCCACAGTGCAGGCCAGTCTCACAGCAGGAGCTAGTGTCCCACCTATGCAGGAGGTTGTGGTTCTAGCAAGCAAACAATGAATTCCTAGTATTTGATTTTCCTAAAGAGTTTGTTGTTTAAGTCACTTACAGTATTTCTTTTGATGTCTCTATCGCATAAAAAAAGACAAGGGACAAAAAGGTTATAATCTCTGCAAAACGTAATCAATGAAATCTTACAAAACAAAGCCAACTGACCGTTGCACCCTTGTTATTTCCCTGTGTGTCACTTCAGTGTCATGTTTCAATATCTAGACAATGCCAATCTATTCCACATTGGTAAAGCATTAAACACAGACAGGCTTTGAAGCTCAATTGGGACTATTTAATGTGGTTGACTGCATCAGAAACAATCTATCATACATCAGTCCACAAGATCATTTAAAGAGGAACACAGAGAAGTTAAAGCTTTGAGTTTAACTTGCTACTAAAGGAACAAAACAATGGTTCTCTGAATTCTCAGGTTATAAGCAATCCTAAACATTTTTGTTTGCTTAATCATACCGAATAGGTATTTCATCCTACTTGTATTCCGTTCATGTAGATCTTCAGACTTTGGAGGTTTTTCTTCACAATAGACAATATTGGTTTGGTTTGGAAGTGGGAGTTGACTGTTTTTAACATGGATGAAATAGCAGCATTTATACAACATAGCCTTCTAGTTATAACCTTTAGCCACTTCCTTTGGAAAAACGCCTGAAGTGAATTCAGCCATTAAAGTCTGAGAACAAAAATCTATTACAACATCATACATGCTTATATGAGCTCCATGACTGCATTCATCAGCAATGCAGAGCCCTGCATTCACTGGAGCACAAACTACTGCAAATCCCACTCTTCAGAAAGGAGATAATTCTTTTATACTACAGTAATAAAGATGAGACTGAACTTCGCTGTACTGTCTAATTCAGTTACTCTGAATGAGGTGAGTACACTCTTTAATATTAAGCAGACTGCTTCCAGCACACGAGGTTCCAGAATCCCATGTGAAAGTATGTTAAGTCATGTTGAGATAATTTTATAAGGAAGAATAAAACTGATGATATACTGTGGAAACATTTCTGTGCTGGTCACTAATCATAAAGCACTTGTGTCTTGAAAAACATGCTATAGATTCAAGTCAGCTAAAACTTCAGTGAGAATAATCATATATATTCTTAGCACTACTTACATATTTAAATCTTTTACTGAGTAAGACATAACTACTTTCTTCGTACAGGATCAACTGGATTTTGGACAAAGACAACAGCTTACCTGTAGTGATGTTACCGTAGAAAGATCTTTAAGTTTTCCTTCTTCATCTTTTAAGTTGTACCCCTCTGGTCTCTTATCTCTTTCAGTAATTTTCCATAACTTGATTGTTTTATCTTTAAAAGAAAAGACAGCTTTCTGTCAACATAGGAATTCTGAACGTGGTTACTTCCCGTTTCACAAACTATTCCTTAAAGAAGTTTCTGCACCTTGGCTCAGCCAAATCCCACACTGAAACAGTCTGTGTCCCTAAAGGTTGCACATCCAACCAATGTTGCCAACTGAAAAAAATACTTATAAAGAAAACCCCATACCCTCAAGTGAGTCAGAGGGTTCTGTTGGTTGACAGACCCTGCAGAGCACATGCATATCCAACTCAGCAGTTTGCAGGTGGAACGGACCAAAACCACTCATAGCTCACAGCTGAATGCCAATCCTGACAATTTGACTATGCAAGGAAACAATCCAGATACTAAAGCCAGTTTGCTAAGTTGCTTCTTAACTATATAAGAAGAGAGACCAATGATACCTGCCTGGCCTGTTGTGGGAGTGGGCAGTGATGTATTGGTACAACATCACGAGTTCCAGCAAAGAAAACATTGTGTGAAATAGAAAAAAAATTGCCCTCCTAACAAGGGAAAGCAGCAGAAATAACTGCTAAGAAAACAGAGAGAAATGTGTTGCAAGGGTAAGAGAGAAAAGGGGGTAAAAAAATGTATTAATCTCACAGAGAATGGAACGAAACCTAAGTTCGCCCTTTTTGATGATGGATATGATCATGACGCATGATGACAGAATAAGGATGCCTCCTTAAGCAAGAGGATATGAAGCCAATAAATAGATGTTTAAAACATTTCACATGGAGTTTCTTCTCAATTTAAAGCTGCAGATTTCCCTGATACTGTCTACTCCCAAGTCCAACCTGCCAACCCTAGGCAGAAAAATAAATGCCAACTCTTCTCCTGAAAAAATAAAAATAAAATTAAGGAAGGAAGGAAGGAAGGAAGGAAGGAAGGAAGGAAGGAAGGAAGGAAGGAAGGAAGGAAGGAAGGAAGGAAGGAAGGAAGGAAGGAAGGAAGGAAGGAAGGAAGGAAGGAAGGAAGGAAGGAAGGAAGGAAGGAAGGAAGGAAGGAAGGAAGGAAGGAAGGAAGGAAGAAGAAAAAGACCTTCTAACAGTTGTTTTACACATCTGTTCATGGAGCAGTCAAAGACTTTCCAAAGCTTCTGCACTTCAGGTGCCACCACAGCCTTTGCTAACCTCCATTCCTGCATCATTTTCATTTTGTTCCCTTTCCTTCCTTCACCCCCATTTCATCAAAATTCTTTCCCCAGTGTGGGTGATCCAAATACTTCTTTCAAATGCTAGTGCAAATTATTTTAAAGGCAGTATATATGAATACACGAAGCATTTCTCATTTCTATAGCAACTTCAACTTTGACCATTTTTTATTTTAAAAATCAATCAATCGCTCCACTTCTCTGAGTGTTTTTATCATTAGGCATCTCCTAAAGATATTGATATGCTAATTTTCAAGCAACAAAAATAGTACAGTTGATCAATCTACAGAACAAGAGGTTATTTCAATTTGCAGTTGAAGAGCTCCATATAAACGTTCAATACATTTCATTTGTATCAGTCACATTGATTACTAAAAATATATATAGGCTACATCACATACTTGGGATTTTTATTACGCTACATATTTCTATTTAGTGTTTTTCTGCTTATCTAGCCTAATATTTATAGATGCAGCAATTATAAAATAAATAAGAAAAATGAAAAGTGTATTTTCCATTGTTGGACTTGTATTGATAAACCCATCCCTTTCCCAAGGGAAAACTGGCTATTAGTGGTTATGGATATCATGTGTTGGTTTTCTTCTTCTTCATCTGCCTTCTGGACTTTAAAAACTCCCTAGAAATTTTAAGCATGCTTATGTTTCACAAAATATAGAAATATCTTTGTGAGGTTCAGTATTCCTTCAGTCTCAAGGGTGCTGTGAAGTTTAAATTAATTAATGTCTGGTAAGAAGTCTGAAATCCTCAGATGAAAGGATCTGTATGGGTCACATGCTGATCTACCCAGCGAACCAGTACTTTCTGGTACAAAAGATACCAATGAATCTTAATAATTTATTATTACACTACAAAATTAGTTCAGTTTACAACGCATAGCAGGAATTTGCTAAATGTGAGCACTGCAAATCCACAGTGGGATTTGAAAGCCTTGGTGGCTTCCTTCTGCCTCCATTAATTAAGACGCTGCAGTCAAAGCTTAGCTGATAACTTGTTGGTAACACGTGAACTAGAAAGGAACCAAGATCACCTCTGATAGAGAGGTGACGTGCAGGAACAGACAGAAGATCTCCTTAGAAGGATGGAAACATATTTGTGCAGGTGCAGACCTGTCTTGCTCTGTAAAAGTTTTATAGGATGCTGCTTCACGGTTCTCATTTTTCTGACCAAAACTGTGCTTAAGATCCTAAACTAGAAGAGCACTACAACTTCAAAAGTCACATTAAAATACCAGGCCTAGAAATGGGTAAATATAAGCCAGTATTCAAGGTGTTTCTACAACTGGCCCCATGCGAGCATGTATAGCACGTAATGTCTTCATTCTCTACAAGTTAGGGAAAATTCTATTATCCCCTCCTAATAGGCATGGAATTGATATACACTGTAAATAAATTCTCACAGAAAGTCTATGAGACAGCAAGGAGTTCAACACGGGCCTTCAGTATCCTAAAGTTAAAACTGTTTTCACCAGTATGCATGTGATGAATCTTCAGACTTCAGCCTTACTGTGCCTGAACACTAGGAATCTTCCTTGACACAGAAAAACATTTTGCAATCCAAAGCCAACTTCCACAGGCTATGCCCATGGCACTGCTTCTGTTCTCCTTACCATAAAGAGGTCAGCCAGGATGCTCCAGAGTTAGGAAGAAGGGAAAATAGAGGGCAAAACATTTTGCTGGATATTGGGCTGTCAGCTGGATTAACCCCTTGCAACAGTGATTATTCCTTCCATTCTCCCCTCCCACCTTAATATTAATCAGAAATTTGATATAAAAGTCTACTAGACCAACTGTAAATGTAGCATATCTGAGGACTAGGGTGTATTGCTCAGCATTTCCAAAAACAAACTTTAAAATGAAAATGTAGAGCTTTACTTTTAATAATCTGCTTTTGTATCATGAACTCGGAAGAAGCAGTTCTTAAAGTTATCTGAAGTAGAGGGATATTCCAAATGAGGGAAAAGTGCAGAAGTAAACTCTCAAACTCCATAATTAGCTGCATTAAATTATCACAAATCAGCTAGCTATAACAGACACATTGTCTTTCAAATATTGCAACAGCGACCCCCAAAAAGTAAAAGGCAACTTTAAGAAAACATAAAATGACGCACTGCCTACTGTGAATTAATGTAAATACTATTTATTGCTATAAATTTTAACTAGAAGTAATCATTATGCTCTAAACCATTAATTCCCAAAGGTGAGATGACACTATTTTTCTATCAACAATTTCCAGTTATGCTCAGACATTTAAATAATAATAATAATTTCTGATTACAATGTGATTTAAAGATTTAAAGATAAGATTTAAAATTGGATATTTTTGTCTCATGCATCACCAGCAGTAATAACAGCTGTGGGTGTCCAAATCTTTCCTAAATGATACCTGTGCACATTAGGATCCATTCAGGTTCTTCCCACTGTCACATCTGCATATCCCCTCTTAGCAGTGATACTGCATTTCTTAATCAATAGGCCTTAAGCATGTGAAAAGATGAGTCAGTATCAATATCTTATTATTATTCCTACTGTCTTCCAAAGACTGTGTAACTCTTTAGAACTTAAATAAACCATTCTGATGATAATGAATGAAAAAGAAATTCATTTCTCTCGCCTGCATTCATTTACACATCTACAAAGAATAAAAGTTATGACAAATACAGCAGACAAAATTCTAAATCCCCAGTGAAACACAGCTGCTGAGTAAGGGGATGCCTTTGTTACAGAATTAATTTCAGGATAGCACTGCACACAAAGAGCAGAAATGGATAGCACTCTAAATGTCTATAGATAGTCAAAAGGAAAAAAACTGTGACTATGAATAAAATGAATAAATAAGAGATATCAGAGTCAGCATGACAGTCTCAGTAAACTCTGAAACAGGAAATTACTAAAACAGTAGATTAAAATGAACATAGAATTTAAATATATACAGTCAGCTTTAAAATATACAAGAACAAAGGCCAGCATGTCCTACATACTCTCTTCTATCTTACCATTTGTTGATAAAAGTGAGTGAGCTGCATTTTGCTGTGGTAACCACTTGATCTTGTTTATTTTTTCTTCTATCTCCAAGCTCTTCAAATAATCAAATTCTGGTTCATGGCTCTGGAAAGTGCTGTAAACATTGTACTCCCCCTGATTGTAAGGCTCATTTTTACTCTATGGAGAATAAGAACAACAAAAACACGTGTTTTATGATGGCAATATATTATCTCCAGCTCTTGGGGAAGATGTATAAGCAGTCTTATAAATATAAAAGTATTGAAAGTATAATTTAATTTCTCATTTAAAACAAGATTGACAGATTTGTTTCTACAGGAATGAAATTTCCCGTAAGTACTGAAGCAACATTTAATAAAAGACAGAATTTTTGAAGAAATGTCAATTATTCAGTAAAGCTTTGTACCAAAGATAGTGCAGATGGCTGAATTTAAAACCAAAGCAGAAAAGGTAACACAGGACAAACATTGTTTTAAATGGAACAGTTCCATCAAACAGGCAAAAGTGATTAAAAGTGATTTAAGTAAAAGAAAAATCACCATCTTTCTTCTTAGCTTAGAATTTTGGAGCTCTGAAGCATTTTTATTTGGGGCAGGAAAAAGAGCAAACTTCTGAAGAAAAGACCCTTACCCTCTTTCACTTCCTTACCAAAGAGATGATATTCTGTTTAACTCAGTCTTGAAATTATAAACAGATTTTTCAGGTAGATTGAATTGAAGTATTAAAAATTAAAACTATTTTTAGCAAGCTGTTAACTCACATACCTCAGGTTCCCTTTGGAATATAACAACCCGACCCCCCTTGTCACCAGTAGCCAGCAGTTCTCCAGTGTGGTTGAACTCAACTGTAGAAATAATATCAGCTGGAAAGGAAAAAAGAAAGAAAAAGGCAAATTTCAGAGTGCTGCTACAACGCCAAGCCATTAGAAATATCACGCACTCCACAAAAATGCAACAAATGAAGGATTTGAAGGAATACGGATGAATTCACCAGCAAGGCACTAATGCAAACAGGCTGCATGCCGCTAGAACCTGAGGTTGCTACACAACGAAACAAGTGCAAACATAACGAGGCAAACTTGTGTTTCCAGCACATCTGCAGTTTGGAGTGGAGGAGATCTTTGGAGAGGTTACGATTGAGGAAGAGCAAACTCAGACTGCTACAAAGCTTTTTTCACTACTGGAGATAGCAGACAGCACTGGCCTCCTGCTATTTTCACCAACTTCAAGGCTCGTTCCCGTTGCTTGTGTTATTTATTCTTTACCCTTTCTGAGGATTTTAATAAAACCCTGAGCACTGGTTTCCTCTACCGTGTGTCTGAGCCAAGAGTGCAAAAGCAAAGCATACATGGCTTGTCCTGCCACAGAGGAACTGCTCACTATGCCATGCTGCCAAGAGCCCATTCAAATCCGAGTTTTCAGTAAATCATTTCAGCACCATAAAAACGTGTCATCAGAAGATAAAAAGATCGCAGTCTCTTCTTTTTCTAATTTTCAACAATTCTCCTTCCCTAAGTAATTGCATCAGCTTATACAAAAAACCTCATCAAAACCTGAGGCCAATCTTGAGCACAAAATACTAAACATCAGCATGAGAAGGGAGAAAAGAGACGACAGGAGCAAAAGAACTGGTTCTTCTGCTCGTATGACAGCAAATGCTAGAATCATAATCCGCAGTTAATCCTACACTATTAGCATAATTTAAATTAAAATGCCTAGTGCAATAGTAAATTAAGAAGCCATCGTATATACAATCACAGACAAACGCAGGGTATTACTCAGAGACTGCATGTATGAATCCTCTATAATGATCGGTATTCACTCATCAGAAACACGGGCCACGTTTTGAGAAGCGTCAGTAGTTAGCAGCTTCCCTTTAGGCATTAAAAGCTGTGGTTTTCAAACGTGTTCGTCATCCATCAGTTTATACCGAGAACAATGGGGCTGCAAGTGGGCTAAGCGCTTCTGAAAACCTAGCCCCAAATGAGTTCACTAAAATTCAAAAGATTTGAAAAAACAAGTGGATGTACCACTTATTTGATACATTTTATGAATTGAAAACATCTGCTCCTATTATTCTCTTAATAAACCAGTAGTTGAGTGTTAGAAAGCTTCTGTTGCCAGTAGCTCTCGTCAGCGACACAGCTTCCCAAAAGCCAGATTTCTACTGGAAGGTTTTTCAACAATTCACCATCTAAAGATGGAAAACCTTACACTAAAAACAACAAAGACGTATCTCTTTCGATCTTTTTAAGAATTCTGTATCATTACATTCTCTTTGAGCAAGAAAAAAGTTCATCTTTTTTATTCTTTTTTACCCACACACTGCGTATGTACAGAAGAGAGGGGGAATCATAAAGTATGTATGTGATTTTCATTTTTTGCTGAATAAAATGCATGGATGTGTACTCTTTGAGAGAAACAGAACTTGGTGACTTATGAAATTTGGGGCCAACACAAAGCTTCCCAAAGCTATTGGCCTTTGATCTTTATGTGAACTTCCACAGGCTGTATTTTACATGTAACTACCCCAAAAGCCCTAGTCCTATTAGTGTACAGGAAGAGTAGAGAGGCTATGACTGATGACGCTCTGGGGCTTGGGAGGGATTGGGCTGGATCTAAAAAATCGCATTTTTTTACATACAAAAATTAAATATTTTTTTCTGGCACATAAAGTTCATTCATAGTTCTTCCAGTGGAAGAATATTTCTTGGTTATTTTGTTCTTATCATGCTAAATTCATACCAATGGTAGGTGTGGGTTCCTGCTTATAAAAGAATACCTGCATGATTTTACTAATTTAAACCTGTATCCGACCCCAGCCATACAGGCAGACCTACGGACATTTCATACTGATGGTGCTTTTGGAATGGAGACTCTTGTCATCAGTGTGCATGGAGGCAGGAGGGCAAATCAGAGGGGATGAACATAATAAATATGTGTATTATATCTTGTGCATACAAGATTTTCACAACAGGTCACAAAAGAAGCAGAAAAAAAGAATTGTGTGCAAAAGGAATGAATGGTATTTAAAGTTGGATGTGTGCATACACTTGCTATTGGTTTGGAATATCTCCACAATGGCATGGCATGGTCTGTAAGTGGTCACAAAATACTACAGAGGGCATCAGCCAATGTCAGTGAAATTATTAGGAGTACTTGCAAAGATGACGATAGCAACTGAACCAGGGTTATAACAAAATATCTCAGCATTTTGTTACTATGTTCTGTTTATTAAAGTGTTGTGTGCGGTTAAATGATTATTGTTTAAATAAAAGCAGCTATAGCTTAGGTATCTGTATGCAGTGGATTGTGATGTAGTTTTGAGAAAAAATTCTTTCCCCCTCAAGGTGTTTCTTCCAGAGGCATCCCTCCGTTCTGTTAGAGAAGTGAATTCTGAACTGGAAGCTACCTATGGTTTTTAAATTGTTCTGAAAAAAAAAAAAAAGAAAAAAAAAAAAAAAAAAGTGTAGAACCAATATTCTAACTTTACATGCTATGCAGCTTGTTGGCAAAAAAATTAGCCCTGAATTGGAAAATCACTTTTATTGATCCTGTAAATAACAGCTGAAAACAAGAGCCAAAATATCTTCTCCAACCTATCAGTTCAGCAGGCAAGCATTAGTCATGCTGTTTTCATAAAGATTAGCTGGGCTGGCTCTTTCTAAGACAGAGGAGGTAGGAACAGAATCAATCTACAAAGCTATTCGTCCCCCTCAGCAGAACATTCCCCTACATATTTGTCAATGCTATAGCAACATAAGCCACTATGGTCACATCCTGCATATTCTTACATTGGAGAACGGCCCCCTGAGAGTACAGAGCAGTTAACTACCAGATTTCACCCTCTCAGGGATATATAAATGCTCCACAATGCAAGAGCTTGTGAATTTGCATGTACAGTAAGCTCTTGACAAGGGATGGCAGAGATGAAAGGCTCTGTTCAGCCTCGTTCTGCACTACACCTTCCATATCTCTGCTGACAGTGCCACGCTAACAATTAGGATTATCAGAGAGAGAGATAATTTACCTATTAAGAACAGTTATGGGTAACCTCAATAGTCAATGGGCAAATGTTTCCAACCAGATTGCAAATCTCCACTTTTATCCTATATTAATCTTCTCGTTCTGTTTGTAAATTCCCCATTTTATCTATGCAGAAATGTATGTAAATTTGTATTCAAAAGTGACGATGCTCAACATTTTCACACAATTAAAAACCAGAGGATAGATATTCATCATGCAGATGCTAACTGCAAAAAGCAAACCAAAACCCTTCAAAAGATGAGAGAACACTCCAAGGAGGTATACACCTGATCATCTGTTCCACATCCTGCCACAGCAAATTTTTCCAGCAGGTATTACATATTTCATTCCCCAGATCACTTTTACGTATTCACAGAAACACAGCATATTGGGAGATTATTCTACAGCCTGCACCAACAGGAAGTTTTTTCTGATCTAGTCTAAAGCATTTCATTCCCTGACTCCTAGTCGTCTCTGTCTTTTTGTACCTCATTAACCAATTTCTCTGCAGCTTCACAATTTACAGTCTTTAAGGGTATTTAATGGTGATGTTGTACTGAACAGCTGCTGCTTAGCTATATATATTCAGCTTTTTTAATAGATCTAAGTATATCAGCGTAAGTCTATGTACATCAAGACACTTCTAGCTGTTTGTACTGCTCTCCCCTCAGCTTTACTACTACTGTTCCTGCACAGTTGCAGGCAAATAAACTCTCCAGCAGGCCCTGCTCAGACTCACTGTGGGGTGGGATGAAACAAAGATAGGAACATGCAGCCCAAATTATTTTGGCATTTATCACAGTATCACAGATTTCTAGGTTGGAAGAGACCTCAAGATCATCGAGTCCAACCTCCGACCTAACACTAAGTACTCCACTAAACCATATCGCTAAGCTCTACATCTAAACGTCTTTTAAAGACCTCCAGGGATGGTGACTCCACCACCTCCCTGGGCAGCCCGTTCCAATGCTTAATAACCCTTTCGGTAAAGAAGTACTTCCTAACATCCAACCTAAAACTCCCCTGTCGCAACTTTCGCCCATTCCCCCTCGTCCTGTCACCAGGCACGTGGGAGAACAGACCAACCCCCACCTCGCTACAGCCTCCTTTAAGGTAACTGTAGAGAGCGATAAGGTCGCCCCTGAGCCTCCTCTTCTCCAGGCTGAACAAGCCCAGCTCCCTCAGCCGCTCCTCGTAAGACTTGTTCTCCAGACCCCTCACCAGCTTGGTCGCCCTTCTCTGGACTCGCTCGAGCACGTCCATGTCCTTCCTGTAGCGAGGGGCCCAAAACTGAACACAGTACTCGAGGTGCGGCCTCACCAGAGCCGAGTACAGGGGCACAATCACTTCCCTAGACCTGCTGGCCACGCTGCTTCTTATACAGGCCAGGATGCTGTTGGCCTTCTTGGCCACCTGAGCACACTGCTGGCTCATATTCAGCCGACTATCAACCAATACTCCCAGGTCCTTCTCGGCCAGGCAGCTTTCCAGCCACTCATCTCCCAGCCTGTAGCTCTGCTTGGGGTTGTTGCAGCCCAGGTGCAGGACCCGGCACTTGGCCTTGTTGAACTTCATGCAGTTGACCTCAGCCCATCGCTCCAGCCTATCCAGATCCTCCTGCAGAGCCTTCCTTCCCTCGAGCAGATCGACACACGCACTTAGCTTGGTGTCATCTGCAAACTTACTGAGGGTGCACTGGACGCCCTCACCCAGATCATCGATAAAGATATTAAAGAGGACCGGCCCCAGTACCGAGCCCTGGGGGACACCACTAGTGACCGGCCTCCAACCAGATTTGACTCCATTCACCACAACTCTCTGGGCCCAGCTATCCAGCCAGTTTCTAACCCAGCGAAGCGTACGCCAGTCCAAGCCCCGAGCAGCCAGTTTCTTGAGGAGAATGTTGTGGGGAACGGTGTCAAAAGCCTTACTAAGCTTTAGTTGCTTTCTACCATCACTTACTTTTGTGTGTTCACTTTCTAGTCTCTCACAGGTTTATTTTAAAAGTTATTAATAGCATATTCCTCGAGATTTAAGTAAAAGGTAACACAGACTGGTCCTAATACCTTTACAAATAATTAGAAAACCCTTATCTGTATAATGAATTTTTGTATCACTTAGGGGGACTCTAGCATAATGTATTACACGAGCCAAAGCCTCAACTTATTTGTCTTTATACAGTCTTTTGGTCAGAAACCTCAAGCAACTCTAATAAAAGCTCAACTGTACTTTTCCGTATGCTATGTTTAATTAATAATTTCTGCCTTTCTGGGGCCCTTCATTTGAAGGTACTGGTATGCTTTATATACACTAATTTTGCTTCAGAAGATCGGGTAGGTAATGAAATTTTCAGAACTATTTCATCCAACACAGAAGTGCAGATTTTTGGACAGTGATAGTAAGTTTTGAGGGCAAACAACAGCATGCAGTGGTATAGGGAAAAGATGATC
Organism: Anser cygnoides; assembly: GCF_040182565.1. NCBI lineage: Eukaryota > Metazoa > Chordata > Aves > Anseriformes > Anatidae > Anser > Anser cygnoides. Next base: position 12,595,094 of record NC_089876.1, on the reverse strand, counting down.
AAAGAATATAATACACAGTTCAATTGCAGTATAATCAAGATAGAGAACTGAAGGATTTGGAATAGGCCAGAACAGTAGAATTAACATCAGTATTTTTCTCACATAAGGCTGTGAAATCCTACTGACTGGAATAGGTCTGAACTTCTCCTGTGTACCACATCCACCAGAACCAGCTTCACAACACAGGGCCTGAGCTGACTAAAGCAGCATCTCTGTCAGGTTTTTGTTGTGTGTGCTCTCAGTGGCTAGAAGGCAATCTTGTAGCCTACGTTATTTCAACCAAGTTCTGACCTGGCCTAACCTTGGCTTGTGAAATCCAATAAGATCACAGCACAATCTGGCATGGCTGCAAGCAATGTTCAGTGATACTGAAACAAAAGTCCCTGAGGAGCATAATCTGGAAGAAACAACAAAGAAGCTTGCAACGAAAAGAGATATAAAACAAGAGGACAAATAGTAGATAAAAGATGAGAACTATTACAGTATATCATAAGAAAGGAGGCCATTAGAGTGAGCTGTGTTGTCAGAGTTTAGTTTAGACTTGGTCAAAATAAAAAAAGAAAAGGCAAATAAAAAAATTGGATGCAAAGAAAGAGCCCTTTAAATTTTTTTTTAAGCTGAAGTTTCAAAGGTTTCCTCCAGAATACTAGAACATGTTGTTGTACACAAACCTCAAAGGTATGAGGGTCAGATGGATCCTTCATTTCTGAAGTAGCTGGCAGAAGGCTTTTTGACAATAGTGAAGTCTCCTACTTGACTCAGTAGGCTCTGTAACATGCATTCCTTCTGGTTCACAGCACTGTCATACAATCATGACATCAGAAACCACCCCACAAAACGCAAGCAAGCACAATGAAAAATCTCACACGTCACACTGTCCTGCTTGGCAGTGCTAAAGCTGAAACACCAGAAAGCCAACTCGCTCTACTGGAAGACATTTTGTTGACGAACCACCTTACCACCTCTCCAGGTCACCAGAGCAGCATAGGACAAGCTAGTACACAGCTGCGTGGCCATTTGAGGACAGATGTGAGAAAAAGAGCAAGCAAATGTGCACAAAACACAGAGAGAAATAGGATTTGCAGAGCATGAAAAAGGTAGCAAAAGAGCATATGTGAGAGAGCACGTGCAAGAGCTTGAGCGTGAAAGAGCACAAGTAAATGTCACAACAGAAGGTAAGAAAGTAGTCTGAAATGAAGGATCTGTCACCGCTTTGCCCCAACATTATTTGTCACCTGGCTAAATCACTCCCTTTACAATTTTTCTTGCTCATTATGGCTTTAAACCTGGTTGATGATTGTTCTATTAAATGGTGCTTGTTCCATAATAGGTGTATGGGCAATGCAAGCACAACAGGCAGCTGATTTTGGCCAAGGCAACTTCTGAACATAGGTGGTAATAGTGTAAGTGCTTCAGGGATCAGCGAAACAAGGTGATCAATCAGCAGAACAAAGTCCAGAGAAGTGTGCTCGCTGCACTTTGTGTCATTGTTTTCCTAACTGATGCTTTGCCTGGCTTCATTTCCAGCAAGGACAAATATATCAAGGGCAGTATCCATTTAATCCTGTCAAGCAATAAAAAGTAACTTTATTGTCAAATATCACCTTGCTTCTTGAGTATAGTAATTTCCTTCTGATGTGAAATCCAAAACAACAGGCTTCAATGCTGAATAGTTCCTGAAGGGCTGCTTTAAACATGAACATTTCACTTGGGCACAGTAATACAAAGTAGTAAAAAAAATAAAGGTAGTAAAGATCTCCTAACCTCAAATCCTCACCAGCACTGAGTAAATCTTTTACTTTTTTTTTTTTTTCATCCTTAATCATCTAACTTTTGAATTTTAGAAATGCTATGCATACACACCTCAGTGAGCTGCATCTGCCTTGGCTGATCATGATACCACACCAGGATGGTGCAGAGTTTCACAGGTCTATACATCTCTATAGCTTCAAGGACCAAAGAAAGTGCATTCCCTTCCAGAACATTTGAATGCAGCTTCAGTGCTCACTCAAAGAACAAACTTATTTAAGAAACTCCAGAAATCAAATCCAAAATTTGACTGGCGAATGAGAGGCTGGAAAGCAGCACTGGGGAAAGGGATCTGGGGATTTTGGTCAACTGCAAGCTGAATATGAGTCAATAGCGTGCCCTGGCAGCCAGGAGGGCCAACCATATCTTGGGGTGCATCAGGCACAGCACTGCCAGCCGGTTGAGAGAAGGGATTGTGCTGATCTGCTCTGCGCTGCTGTGGCCTCACCTGGAGTAGTGTGTGCTGTTTGGGACACCACAGCACAAGAAGGACATAAAACTATTAGAGAGTGTCCAAAGGAGGGCTACAAAGATGGTGAGGGGCCTAGAAGGGAAGACGTATGAGGAGCAGCTGAGGTCCCTTGGTTTGTTCAGCCCAGAGCAGAGCAGGCCGAGGGGAGGCCTCATGGCGGCCTGCAGCTCCCTCACGAGGGGAGCGGAGGGGCAGGCGCTGAGCTCTGCTCTCTGGGGACAGCGACAGGACCCGAGGGCACGGCATGGAGCTGGGACAGGGGAGGGTCAGGCTGGGGGTTAGGGAAAGGTTCTGCACCCAGAGGGTGGTCGGGCACTGGGACAGGCTCCCCAGGGCAGTGGCGTGGCACCGAGCCTGCTGGAGCTCAAGAAGCATCTGGAAGCATTCTCAGACATAGGGTCTGATTTTGAGGTAGTCTTTTGGGGACCCAGGAGTTGGACTCGATGATCCTTGTGGGTCCTTTCCAACTCAGAATATTCTATGATTCTATGAGCACCTACCACCACAGTGATTTACTATTTGTAGCCTTGAGCTTTGATACAGCTTTTTCCTCCAATATTTTTATAGGTATTTATTTTTAGAGCTTAGAAAATGTTTTCAACAGTTTTTTAATCACATGCTAATTTCTAGTGGTATTTCTCAAATTAGAAAATCAGGAAATGACATGCAACTATTGGAGCACAGTCAATGTGAAAAAGTATTTTTTGCCTACAGCACAAATATGTAAAGCAGATTATCTGGGTTCTGTGCTCTGTGCTAAAAAAGACTTCACACTGAATACAAGTCACAGATTCAGATTTTCATAAAGTGACCCATGTTTTTATTCCTAATTTAAAATCTCAAAGCCCTTATTTCAGAGGTTCTGGCACCCACCTCCCTCCTGCAGAGTACAAAACCTTTGGGATTAGAGAGTTGACCTTATGCTCACTGGAGTAAATGGGAAGTTTCCCACTACTTCAGTGATAAATAAGGTCAAGGAACATTTGTTAGATGCAGTGTAGCTGAAAATTAGGACACAGTTCTTAAAATTCTGGCTAGAGTTTACATACACTTCAGTTTCTTCCTGTTCAAGGTGACCTGCTTAGATCAGCAAGACTGCAATGCTTCAGTCATTAGTTCTGCAGAACCCCTAATTAATGTTACTATTTTTCTTAACGAAGTCAGTAAGTGCACTGTTTGTACCTTTATAATCTGAAATACTCAATGGACTGATAAAAAGCTTACCGTAATTCCTTTTAATACCTATTTAGGTATTCTCCCTAATAGTGGCGCTGCATCACCCGAAGCACGGTGCTGGAAGAACACCAGCCTTCCATGTGCATGCACCGGCAACGCTGGGCCTGACTCTGCCTCTGGCAGGCACTTCTGCCATTGGGGATATCCAAAGCAGCTAAGCCTGGGAACCACTGATCCCTCCATCCTATTCAAATTGAACAAATTGGAAAAACCCACTAGAAAGCCTTTCATCACTGGTAATTGTAAGCCACTCAGTAACACTGTTTATAGCTGCTATTCTTACAAGCAACACTTCAATAAACCACTGAAGATCAATCTACATTTTAGCTCAAAGATATCCACAAAAAGCTTCCGAACTGCATATCCCCAAAAAGCTTCTCCACAGTTTATACAGTGTAACATATGATAGCAATTTATTCTTCTGAGATTTCTGTAAAAAAATAAAATAAAGAAAGAAGTACATCTGGTTGTTCCTTTCTTTCTGTGTTTGCTGTCAAATGAGGCAGGCCTAACTGTGACAGCTAAGGATTCAGCAACAGGCTCAAAACCCTCTGCTTCACCAACATTAGCACAATTAGGAAATGTGCCAGTCTGCTCTTCTTACCAACTAACAGTGAAGGGCAAAAAAGAAAAGAAAATTGCCACGGGCATCACATTATGTATTTACAATTTCCAGAGTGGGGTTTAAACTGGTCCTCACAGAGCAAAGCCTGCTTGAGCTGGGAGCTCCTGCTCGGCTCCATGTTATTTCACAGCAAGGAGCTGCACAGCCTGGCTGCCAGCAAAAGACAGATTAGAAATGGTGCTGCCAAGTGCTAAAAATGCTAGGCAACCGGGTTTTATTGAGAGCACAGAAGGACCTTGAACCTAACCCCTTATTTTCAAGCAAACAAATGCCAAAAATTGAAATTGTACAAATTATTAATATATATTAATTTTAGGTTCACTGTCTGAAGTGAATACTTGTGCACAATAAATACAGTGGTCTACAAGGAACAAACATTAAGTTTTGTTAAAAGATTATTATTAAAGACAGACAAAAACAAAAACATATTTAGAATTTTAAAGGAAAATGATTAATGTAAAATATATCCAAGGGTAATGAAAAGTCGTCCAAAATTTAAAATGTGATACTCAATAACCTGATTCAATATGAATGTTATTTCCCACATAATATGTATGAACTTCAATAGAATATTCCTGCCACCTGGTTCTCAACTCTTTTTTTTTTTTTTTTTTTTTTAAGGGAGCAATTAAATTCCAGAAGCAAAGCTCTCAGTAATTCTGTCACAGCAGTTCTCGTGTTCAAAGTGCTTTACTGGCGTTAAAACTCCCAGCAACCCAGGGAAGTCAGTAAGGAAATGTTAGCATTCCCATTTTACACAAAGGAAAAAAAATGAAACGGATCCTTGAGAGTTTTTATTGAAGATCAGAGAAGCAGTTTTGATTATACACATACTAAGGCACAGATAATCCAGGCTATGCCTCAGCAAAACATTTCTGTTTAGCAAAGCACTTAATCACTTGTCGAGATACTTAAATGCTCCTGAATTCAGTTCTAATGATTATGCATGTTGTTAAATGAATATGCTGATGGAGACCTAACAAAGCATCGCAATAACACACACCATGGAAGAAAAAGTCCTACTGAGCAAGCTTTTGAGTGAAGCTGGGGGTATATAATCTTAAAAATTATGAAGGGCTGGAGCTAGGAGCTGGCCTAGAGCCAGAGTTCTTAAGCGCAGAGTGATGACAAGGAAAGCAGGGGACACAACGGGATCTGCACAAGTAAATGAAGGAGAGCTCTGGTACATTCTTGGGCTTTGTGTTATAATTAATACTGTTAAATCGTTAAGAGTGGGCCTTGACAGGTTTTTGGCTTGTGATAATCTGCTCTCCCCCAAATGACACCTCAGCATGCTCCAGGTGTTACCACAAGCCGTGGATGTTTCCCAGCAAGCAGCACGCATGCAGCCCCGACATTGTGGAGACTGGAAGTTTACCAGTATAGACAAGGGCCACTTCATGCCAGTTGTGTGCAGTGCTCAGGAACACTCACTGTACTCACAATTAGTGAACGTTACTCCTAGCAATTGGTGCTGCACATAGACAGACAACATTTACACTCCATTGTGTCAAATTATATTAGGGTTTTCTGCTAAAAGTGGCTGAGGCTGGGGGCCTCAGAGCAGAAGGGGCTCTGGAGACTGCAGAACTAGCAGAATTTTCTCAGTCTTAATGCAGGAGGGTAGATGGCAGTGTTTAAATTTACTGATCAGACACACCAATTACAGGATCCAATAAACTATGTCCAAACACTGTGGGCAACATACAGCTCTATCTTAAACATCGCTGGGCATCTCCTCTGTGATTCCCAGCAGTGGACCAGCAAGCTAAGGTCACAACAGGGCTTGTTGGCTGTCAGGGGAGCTTGATGCCAAGCTGTGTAGATACTCATCTAACATTAGCATCTGTTTGCTTGGCAGGCTCCAAAGGCAATTCAGCTGACAACTCCGAATTTGCCTCTGGGTCTGTCACAAGATCATATAACTGTGGGACTTCTGGGAGTGCCTAATGCTTCTTTGATGAAGATCATGCACATCATAATGCATTAGATCCTTTCTAAGCATCCTTTGAAATCAGCATTTGTGACCTCTCAGAATTATCCAGGTACTGTGGTTGGCTTAAGCGTGTAAACTAATGCCAAGATTGAAGATCATGCATTTAGGTCCTATGGATTATATCAAGATCTCTTCAACAAGTTTATGTAATGATCCCAAGAACAGAAAAATCCCATTTCTTTTATATATGTCAGTAGGGGTTACTGCTACTGATAGAACACCTAGGCCGCTCCTAGGCTTGTGTAAAAATGAACAGGACAACTGTTCTGTATCCATTTCACTACCAACCATACTGCTTTAAGGTTTGATATGAAAGTGGAAAGGACTAATGTTAACAATTCAGTAGTGTCTTACACAACATTACATTAGTCTAAAAGCTCATCTCACAATACTCAGTTCATGAAAGACTAAAGCCCCTAGGCTTAGGTTATATACCCATATCCAACTAAATAAATGTGATGAAGGATGGGGTTACTCAAGAACTCAAAATGAGTAAGTGCTAAATCACCCTGGTATATCAGGAACTAGATGCACCCCTGGCCCCAAAAGACTGATTTCTAGAGAGGTGCAGTGTGCAAAAACCAACGATAAATTTGCAATCAAGTTTAAGTGCATCACATTTCTATAATTACTCATTTAAAAAAAATCACAAAGAACAGAAGACATTAAAAATCAATGTACCTTTCCTCAGTCTGTATCTTATACAGAAACTTCAAACACTGTTAACAGCCTCAGGAAACAAACATCCCCGTTTTGCGATGCTCCCAAAGGATACCAATTACATAACAGGACTAGATCAGCATATATTACAAACTCTACAGACTGTGCCTAAAACAGCAACTGTATTGTTTGCTGGTCAGACAATTTAAGATTTTTTCCTACTCTGAGGAATGCAGCAGCATTCTAGTAATCTAGTAATTTCATAAAACAGCCCTGAAAGCTGTTTCCCGTCCAATAACACAATACTGCAAGTAAATACTCAAACCACTCCTGCTTCATTTGCGGCTGGGGAACACAGACTTCCAAGTTTCAATCTTATCACATTTGAAGACTAAGCGTAATCATTTCTTCTGCACCAAAAAGTTAAATGCAAAATGCAGCATCTGCTAGCATAACGCTGGAGCTCAACATTTAAGAACAAAGTAGGCTGGAACAACAAACACCAGCAGGTCAGATTTGTCTCACATACGCTGACAGAGCTAGAGCAGTTTTCTTAGAAGCCTCCCCAGCTCAGGGGCTTCAAAGCGTACAGCAATGGCTCACAAATCTGCAGGCGCCTTCCCCAAGGCCACCTAACCTGGAGCCATATCGTTGGAGAACTGCTAATTTGCAGCTAACACAGATAACATTTAGACATCTAAGGCTTTGACAGATGTGCAGGGCTGCCCCCCGCCCCCATATCCTTGAAGATGCTCCTTGCAATCATCACTGGTTGTTAAAACACAGTCCGCAGTAATTATTGCTGTGCTCTCCAAGCCTTTTGCTGCAATACAGCAGTGCTGCGGCACGAGGCCAACTGAAGGCTCGACTCTATTTTAATCCCACTATAATTATAAATGATGGATATGCAGTCGAGATGCTTTTGAATTTTTCTTTGCACGAGGGGGTATTTATGCATTGCAAAAGAGCACTGCAGAGAAATATCTGAGCTAGCACCGACTGAACTGGCATCAGAGCCGATGGAACAATGGTGGCTCTATGCTGGGCCAGCGACAGCGCTGCTGTCAGGGCGCACCGCCGCGCTCAGAGCCAAGTACAAAACACACCTTTTCACCGTCCTCCATTAAGCAACGTTGACGTATCTATTAAATGCAGAATGAAGAGAGAAGGTGTTGACAGGTTTCTCTGAGGCAAAGCAGAGAAACACTCTGATTAGTTGTTCAAAGGACCGTGGTAAGTAAAAAGTTTTTGCCTGAGTTGGAACCGGAGAGCACACGCTGGAAAATTTGCCATAGGGTGGCTGGGCTGAGAGAGCCACCATGTCCCCCAGGCTGGCAGGGGGTTGCCATTACCATCAGGCCTTGCACTGCAGTGAAAAGGACAGATGCAGACCCAGACACCGTTTCTTAATCTTGGAAGAAGCTGGCTCACTACAACAACATTTTTATTTCATGTTTTTATCCATAAGTGATTCAATACTTATTAGCAAATATATATATGTATATATATATATCTTTTACTTTGCAAAGCAACATGTCACTGCACTTTGGTAGGAACATCACTTCAGATGAAATACACACTGTTCCTATTTTAGTGGCCACCTATGCACCTGCACAATTAGCAGCTAATTCAAATGAGAAAGAGCTTTGCTTCTACACGTTTTTCACTACCTGATGGGTCCAGCATGAAGCAGTACCATACTTATGAGTGTGTAAGTACCAAATGGTCTTTGCACTGAAACCAGTGAGAAGTTCTGTACTTATTTTCAGTACAGGTCTTCTCCAGATCATAGCTGTTGTGGGTTTTTTTCCAAGCACCAAGGACTAAAAGAGCATAAGACATGAAAAAAAGGAGTTATATTGCTATTATTGTGTTTCACAGATAGAGAATAAAGACGAGTAAAACCAAAATAATTTCCTTAGAATTCTGTTATTTGGAGATAATAAAATCAGTCTAGTAAATCTTGAACTGGTGCCTTAGAATATGTCAGCTTAACATATGTGTCCTTCAATTAAAGTCAACAAGAAATCATACGACCAATGTATAATGACAAGTTTTGGATGAATATTCAGACAAGGCATTCACCATATGTGAGGGAGGAATACAAATTTAATCCTATATATATATATATATACATGAGGAATCTTCCTCAGGTTCATATCAGAAAGGGGGCTCTTATATTATGTTGTTTATGCTTAGAATGGGTGCCTGAAGAAAATAGCCATGGTCTGGAAATTCTTTACCAGTGCCTCTCTTCTCAAGTCCAGATCTATGCTCCCAGGTTACTTAAGGCAAAAAGAGCTTGCAGCAAGACGTGAGGAAATACAAGGATGTTACTTTGGGCTAAATGAATCTACCAGAGAGAGGAACAATTCTGGAGGGAGAATCCAGCCCTCAATAAGGACCTTAGGATGACATATCTCCAAGAGCTCTCACACAGGGAAGCAGAAATAGACAGTGAAGCTTCTTTCCCCAATGATTTAAACACATTTCAGAGCTCCTTTCAATATAAGAAATTCTTTTATCTGTTCACTTTCATCTCACTGTTGATTCTTCCAAATACACCCTGTTTCCACTGGGAAACTGCCTGCCGCAAACATCCAGCCATCAAGGAGTCACTAAGAAAGTCCCTTTTTTGGGACACAGGCAAACGAGAATCATTATCATAAAGGCCTAATTATGAGGAAAGAAATGTATTGTTGCACTAAAGTTTCTCGTGATGAAGAGAGATGAAGAGTCCTTCAAAAGGTGTCAGAGTAGTACCTGGCCAGTTGGAGCACTGAAAACTTCTGAAATTAAGCATTAAAACTGCATGGCCTTATAAAACCTTATTATTATTGTTGTTATTGCTGTTATTATTGTTATTATTGTTGATAAAGGAAAACAAGATATTATAAACTATGAACCACACTGAAAAATGTCATATTTGTCTTAAATATTTTTGAGCACCATGATATACTAGCCAGCTGGTCAAGTAATAGATGAATAGAGGCCAGTAAAACTACACAAAGCTAAGAGAAACTGCCTTGCACTAATTAGAAACAACGTGCAGTCTGATGACACTTTATAGTCTTCAATTATCATACTCGGCAGGAAGGAGCTTTCAAACATCTGTATGATGATTATTCTCCACTGGGATGTCATTTACAGTGCAAAGTATTAAAAACAGAGCCAAAAAATCAATTATAATCTTGGTAAATGAGCATATTCTCGATCTAGGGGATTTGAACTTCTGTATGAAAATTGGCTTAAAAAAGAGAGACAGAAATTGATTCAACATCATCAACAACAACAAAAAAAATGGCAGAAAACCCCCCTCACATTTGATTTGCACAAAATTAAACCTAAGGATCATTAAAATAATAATTTGTATATAAAGTGTGAGAACAAAGGAATATTAGAAGTCATGCCTAATGAAGCAGTGACTATCACAAGCAAGGTTCAAGCAGAGTTTTTCTTTATTGAAGCTTTTAGGTTAATATCCAGAAACACTTTCCATTGACCAGTATTACTTGGATGAGGAAAGATAATGCACACACTAGGCAGGAATGCAAAATCAGATCTTTTATTGTTTCTAAATTGTTCTAAACAAATATTTTCATATTTACATAGCAAAACACAAATATGCAAAAGTAATAGGGAAAGTAAAAACCATGCAATAGCCAATAAGAATGGCATTTCAATTGGTCAGTATTTAACATATTAGTGCAGAAGATTAAGTATTTTACAATCAAGGGAAACCAGTACAATGTGGAAAAAGATAAATTACCAGAGAAAATATAAATACCAAAAAAAACAAAACAAACAAATAAAAAACTCCAACCACTTTTAGATGAAATAAAAAAGGTTGTTTGAATGGACTGAAGGTTTTCTTTTCTTATCTACTGATTTTCTGACACAGCTGTGTTATCTCAGAGGATATGCTTTGAAGGTTTGAGAGAGCAACGCTGAGTTTTAAGAGCAAATGGGAACAGTAATGGTCAACCACAGAAAACTGCTAGAAGACATGCCAGGCATTTCATCAGAATCCTTAATCTTGGTGAAACATCTAACAGTGTTAACGTGACTTTGCAGACAGCCAATATGACCAAGCACCATGAGAGTTTTGCACAGACGTTGAGACAACTTTTCCTCTTGGGGGCAAAACTTATTTGCCTTTGTAAGGACAGATTAATGAACTAGTGAAATGCTGCTGTACTTTAAGAATATTTTAAAGTGTAAACTAATGCAGACTGCAGAAACTTGCTTGCTGAGTAATGCAAAAGGCATACTTTTCCTGTGGTCTAGAGGTTGTATCCTGGTAATTAAGGAGGTACTAACCTAAGGTGCTGGTTTTGACCTTTAAAAAGCTCCAGGCAATCTGAAAATCCAGCCAAGAGGCCACATTTTCTGTGCACTTTCCCTCTCTTTCTTCTCCCATTTTGCTTTTCTAGTGATGATTAGAGAGAAGCTGTCAGTCCATTTGGTCAGACAGGACCTGGACCTATTAAAATCCCATTCAAACTTCACAGCTCATTTCTCCTGTTGGGAACCTGGGGAGAAAACTAAGGATAACCAGGAAGAGGTATTTTATGAAGTTACCACTCCATTTTGTAGTAGGCTACTATGCAGATGACCAATTTTAGAATGACAGCATGATTTTTATGGTTAAGAAGTGGAAGGCCATCCAGACCATAGGATGAGATCTCAGCCAGCTGTGTCTAATCAAAGGTGGAGGATGCTTTCACAATCCCTGGTCCCTTCATTGCCATGGAACATCACAGCTGTCACTGCACAGTGAATTTAATATCATGTACTCCACAGCATTAAAATAAAAGTCTGAATTTCACATGAAAATTCAAGATAACTAGGGTAATGCAGGATGTCTGCAGCTGAATTTCCACAGCACAGCAGTCTCAGATGCTATTCTGAGCAGTAGCAACTACTTAAATAAGTAGAATCAGCAAGTGGCCACATTCCCTATTGTTGGAAATAACAAAGCTGGAACACCTCTAACAGGCTACCTAGGGATTACCTCAGCTAAATACAGCTTTGTTATCAAGAAAGAAAAGGATTTTTTTCAGCCTGACAGCACCATAAAAACTTTTGTTCATGCTGAATGGCACATGAGCAGAGATTGGCGTTTATAATTTTCTGCTGGTTAAAGACTCATTGTTGGTCCCATTGAACTAAATGAGGCAAAACTGCCATTGATTTCAGTCAGATTGTCAGCAGACCTTAAAGACGCTAACCATCAGCACTTATTAATATGGAATTATCAGCATAAAACATATTGACTGCTTGATCTAAATACTTTATCTTCATTCATCACAACACTTCCTCCAAACGAACAAAGACAGAAAACTAAACCCCGACCAAAGGTCACGCTGAACTTACAAATTGCAGTGACTGCCGATACCCATTACTGTCAGCGGCAGCATAATCTGTATTGCACCCGATCAAACCAGTAGACATAATACAAAGCAAAAAATACACAGCAACCCCCCTCTGCTGCCTCAGCCAGAAATGTCCTCCACCCTTCCACATAAAACATGAAAAACCCATAAAAATGAATTCCCACTACTGGCTGCTTATTTGCAGAATGCCTTTAAAAATAAAAGCCAGCATCAACTTGTGACTATAAATGCCACAACTCTAGTAAAAAGCTCTTAAACTTCATTAGTATTCTTTTTTAACTTAAGAGAAATAATTAATGTACTATAAGGGAGAAAAAGAGTGGTAAAAATCCTAAATTTAATTATATGAATGGTATTCTATATACATTTAATTGCATAGCAGTAACACAACCACTTTCATTACTCTTTATAGCTTCAGATGCCCATTAGCACAATCCCCAAGGTTCCTTATGAATAATTAGATTAGGAAAGGGGGACTCTGATGAAACGCAATAGGATGCGGTGCTTATGAAACAGCACATCTTGAATCCAGATGCTGACATGACAACATCATGAAGAGCTAATTTGCACATCCAAATTAATACCGTCATGATGATAATATAAAAGAAAGATATGCATATAAAACGAGCTACAGAAAATAATGTCAAAAGGAATTGAGGTACTTATATTACAAAAATACATCTTTTTGACATTTTAACCCAGTTGGAAAGGTGTAAATAGACTAAGTGTCATACTCATGAATATAGCTCTACTTAAGCAGACTTACCAGGATTTAATTCACTATTTGGCAACACATGGGCAGGCTGTTTATTAAATAGTTCTACCCATCAAACATGTGCAGCACTCACATAAACAGGTAAATAAATTTCATTACACTTTATTACACATCTGTTTCCATTCGATGCACTGAGTGTTTTTGTATTATTCGGTGCTTCTCAGACATGTAACATCAACAAAATCAGCTGTGATATATTTTTTGAAGAGTATCTACATGGGCATGAAAGACACAAACAAATAAGGTTGTAAAGATATCTTAAAGAGAGTCAGATATGCCTGCAGCTCTCATAACTTGTCTGTCTGCATATTTACATGTCTGAATAGTTAAGAAATCTCCCCCTCAAATCCATTCAACAGAAACTAATGGTATCTTCATAGAAAGGGAAATCATTTTCTTCCACTTGTGTGGTTTGTGTTCGTATGAAGTTTAAAACACAAATAGGGATTTGCAAGGCAGAATCTACCATTTGCTACTCAGGAAATGTCAAAGGTGTCTGTTTGCTCTCCATATTTTCCAGCATGTAACATACATTTATCCTGTTTGCCCTATGCATTTGAGAATACATCCTGCCAATGTGCACTTCTTAAAAATTTGAATTCCTGTCAAGCTGATGGGATCCCTTTGGAATAATGAAACATTATACATGAACTCTGAAGAAATTTTAATACTGCTGAAAAGGATATGGCAAAAACAGAAGGATAAAAGTGAACAGACGGGACACCAGCAAGAGCCATAGCACTGGAGGCATAACATTAAAGATGATAAAACAACAATTTGTGCAAATGAAATCATTTGCAATTATCTTATGATACAAGTATGGAGAACCTCAATTAATTGGAAAAAAAAACACATCATATTTAAAGCTAATAATAACAATGTTCTACACAGGAGGTACTTAACATGAGAGGAATCAGTACATCACTGAGACAAGGAGTTCAATAGAATTCAAGTGAGATGAATGCATTTATGCGCTTACCCACTGATAGCACTAATTATGGCCAGAGTTCTACTAACAGAAAGATCTATATATCTAGATAGATAGATAGATATAATATATAGATGGATAGATAGATGTAAATATATATTAAAAAAATCCTCAAAACAATCATCTCAACATTGTGGAAAATACAAGAAACGTTTTTCTGCACAACTGAAATATTCTTCGAAGTAGATGGGATGCTAACAGTAGCAGGACAGCAAACTTTTTGACTTGGTATTGGGAAGTTAAGATGAAGCATGTATTATTTTTGTCCATAATATTACACCTACTCCATGAGCAACAAAAATTACAGGGTGCTTCGTTATTTGTTCTAACAAAACATTTCCTTTTAAAAGAAGTTCGAAGTGCCAGGCATCTTCCCTACCACATCCCACCAGTCTTTGCTTACTGAGATTGATCCAACACTGTTTAAATCGCTAGGAGTTCCTTCCAGGGACTTCAAGGGAAACAATATCAGGACAAAAGTCTGAGTAGAATATGTTAGCAAAGCCAAAAATCAAATAACCAGCAAGACACACAGGCGACATGCAGTGAGGAAACATATGTGAGGCATAAGTGGAAGCTTTCACAGGTATATGAAAGCATTTTCATGAGCTTTTGCCACTGTTACCCTCATGCTTCCTGTACATATCTGCCTGTTTTTTGTCACCTCTTGCTGTGCTCTGTCTAAGTTATAAGGTTCTGGTGGCATGTTCATTTTAATCACCTATAAGGCATCACACGCTCTTGTGGCACTGATGTGAATAAATAACAGGAGGCCTTTTATATTGAAAAGGCACAACTAACTGCTCTTAGTGCTGTACTGATCCACATTGAAGACAGCCACAATTTGATGTAGCCCATTACTTCAAAAGCCCAAATTTTTGAAATATTTTTGAAATATATATATTTTTTGAAATATATGTATATTTTAAAAGCTCCTATGCGTCACCATACAGCTAATAGTCTCCCAAACACTAACACACAACTGTACAAAACACCATGACTAATCCCTGAGCTGTCATCCTGGAGTTTTTTCTCCTCCCAGTCTGCCTGCCCTGCGGTCTCTCTCAGTAGCAGCACCGATTCCCATTGCTGGACTTACATTTTACAAAGGGATGACATCGGTGTTCCCTCATTCCCTCATCTGCTTTCCTGTAATTCTCTATTTAAAGGTATTTGTAGAACAACAGCAGGACAACAGGAGGTTGGTTTTATTGCTACCTCCATTACATCCCTGCTGTATTCAGATCTTGAATCAGTCTAGCAACTTCATAGAGAATTTATGCTGATTTTTTTTTTTAATATAAAGAAATAATTTACAGATAAGATCTGCAATAAAGCTCATCATTCATTCCTCCTCACTAGTCTTTTTATTAGTTTCATTAATATTGCTTTTCTGTCTACAGACCTGAGACCTCGAGTGCTTTCTCATCTTTAATTTCTCTCACCTAAATAGGCCCATGGGACTTATCTCAAGGACAATATCAAGTATGTGCACATGACTTTCCAAATTTTTATGCACACATCTAGTCTCTGATTTTCAGTGATCACAACTGGATCCTTAACTGTCCTTCTCCGGGAATCAACTAAATACATATCAAGAGAGATGCAAATTTGCCTGGATTAGTGACAACACTTCAGACTGTTTAAGTGCATTCACAGTTCTGGTAGCAGAAGTTGTTATTAAAAGAAACCCTTGGGAATCTACATGGTTAAATTTTTACTGAAGCCCTCATATCTCTGCAGCCACCTAGGCTTTATAGTTGCCTGAACATCATACTCATCAAAGAGAGACACGTCTTAAAGACTACAACATTAGGTTATCAAAGCATCCTGCCCTGAAAAATATAATAATAAATTAATTAATTAAAAACAAACAAACAACAACAAGGGGAAAAAAAAGAAAAGGAAAATGAAGTACTAGCACTGGGGAAAGATGATTATTGTATCCACATCTATTTAAAGCAAAGATGTGTACAAGCCATTTCATAAGTCTTCAGCTAGGTCTAGAATTTGAGGCGGGGAAATTGTGTCAGCTGATGAATTACAAGCTTAATTACATCTGGGATAAGACATTTTAGAACCCAAAGGAAAAATGATTTGCTGAATGTCAGTATGCTCAGATGCCCACCAGTGAGCAGTCCCTCCTCTATTCCAGGGTTTCAGTGAAGACAACATACATGTCAACCACAGCAGAAGAAACACAAACTAATGAAACTGCGTGTAAGCTGTAATTACACTGTCTCAGTGAATGGCACTTGGGGTATTGTGAACAGATTGTACATGTTAATTCACACAGGGCTTAATGAAGCATTCCCTGTTCTACAAACTTCACCACTTGATTTAATTAACCTTCATACCTATACATGCACCACCTACCAATCATAAATGTTGGAAAACCCTCAAATAAAATGCAATGCTTTGGAGCTACATGAGCAGGGTAACAGAGGCTCAGTTTATGTGCAGTCTGACAGCTCAAAAGCAAATTATAAGGTTCTTAGGTGAAAAAAAATCATGTGACAAATCTGGCCTTAAGTCAGCTCTCCCAGATACAAGACTTAGTCCCTTAAAATGAAATTGCAACAAAGCAGAATCAGTTCATTCACAGCAATAAAACTTTCCCAGATTTTACTAGCAGAGCATCAAACATTAACATAATCTGGGAGACACTACCTAGATATTAAAAGATGACGGGCTGCAGTACAAAACAGAGAGAGCTTAGAGACTTAGCTTAGAGAGCTAAGTCACATCTGAAGATGTACGCATAGTTTTGCACAAGACAAATAAATAAATACATAAAATTACCGCATTTTCACCAACTCTTAAAAAAGTAAAGGACACTCATCATTCTTCCTTAAACATAAAGACCATTGCCTCAGAGACCAAGGCAGAGACTCCTTTTACATGCCCGGGATGGAACAGGCTGCCTACACCCCGCAGGCCTCACGCTGGCCTGAATCTTCATGTTTGCCAATGGCACGGCTTTCTAGGCTTGCTGCTTCAATCAATGCTAGAGCCTGGATTACCTTAAGTCTCTGCTTTAGTCATTTGTGGCAAGATACCGGGACGCTGCAAATAAATGGTGCTTTCCTGCTTACTTCTAAGAATGAAGCATGCACCAAACACAACCACATGTGCATAGTTTCATCTTATATGAGTGTAAATTCCTGCTCGGACCCTCCAGAACTTGAGGGCCAATATTTAGAAGTTAAAAGGCAAAAACTGAGGGAACGAAGAGTCAGAACTGCACCTCAGAAAGACGTTTCAGTGGCATAGGAGCAGGCAGGGATCCTCTTGGCAGGCTGAGCTCTGCTGAATTTGGTTCACAGCGGTATAACAGCTGTGCAAACGATAAAGCAGAACTCACACACTTCCTTTGCCTCCTTTCCGCCATGACTAAAATTTACATAACATACTTAACATCCTAGCATTTTACTTCATTAAAAAAAATCAAGCTGGAATTACTTAATGCACAAATTAGAAAAACACTCAGCACTGGCTCAGAGAACACATGCGGCACTGGAGAAACATTAGCAAAATCTTCACAACAGCAAAGAGTAAGGGAAAGCTGTGGAGATAATTTATGTGAATCTCCAAAGTCACTTTAATGGTATCTCTCATAAAAAATTAATCTGCAAAAGTTAGCAAGCATGACACAGAGAAGGAGAACCAGTGGACTGGAGAGAAGTTGGCTGAGGGATAAAAGGGAAAGTTTGCCAGCCACACAAGATGAGGACTCTGTTTGCATTTTAAGATTGAATTGGCCAAATTTATCAGTCCAATCCTAAAGGCTTACATTACAAGCAAAGAGAAATAGAAAGACCTTCCTACACACTTATAGAACAGCATAGATTCTTGCTTTAAAAAGAACAAAATCAAAACCACATACAGTAAAATAGAAAAAAAAAATCCATAAAGAGCAACCACATTTCTGGTTACATTCTGTCACTCCGGAAGAGAGATTTCGAGGAGGGGGCAGAAACCTGTGTAATAGAGGCCATAAAACAGGATTTTGAATTAACTGAGAATTCAGACAACCATGACAATTTAAACAGAAGGTACCAAATCTGTCTTTTTACTTCAGTGGTGCTATGCTATTCAGTTCGCAAGAGAATCTCGACCAATGTCAATGTCATTTTGGCATAAAGGATAATAATAATTGTATTTATAATATATCCCTCCAAGGCAGCATGCAAGATCACTCCAGCAAGTTAAAACACACCATGAAAATATTTAAAAGACTATAAACCTGTATTTACTATTTCTCACTGCAGTAGAAAATTCGCAGTCAGTGTAAAGCAGTGCAGCATTTTGTTTTACGAGATTTTATTGATGCAACCAAATGAACAAGTTTGTTGCTCATTAATACAAAGAGAGGAGTAGCTAAGCCCACGTGCTTACCTCCCTGAACTGATGCTAACTGCTCAAGGGCCAGCCTTCACCTTTGCTATTCTCTCCCTGCCTTCCAGCTCTCGGGCCCTGGCTGCCTGGTGGTAATTTGAACCTCAAGAGAATGGATACAGAGAGAAATATTGTGGTGCCAGAAGGTGGTATCTCCTCCAGGAAGACTAGAGCAGAACAGATGACAGTGCCAATGGTGTGGACCGTTTTGGGGAGGGTTTGGCAGGGAACATGCTACGCGTCTGCTGTGGTGGTACCACAGATCGCATTGGCCAGGGTGGCACAGACTGCGAGCAGAAAGGCTGGAGGTCCCAGTCCAGCTTTGCCTCTCACCTGGTAGAAAGTGAAATTGCAACTGGTGCCTTCAAACTCCCCTGAGCTAAGTCTGACACCAAATTCTCCCAGTTCCCCGAGTCATCTCAGCATGGGCAGTGCACAGTAATGGGGCCCCCTTCCTCCTGACATTTCCTCCTCTTTTTCTGCAGTATTGCTGAGCAAAGTGGACACTAACCAACAGCTCCACACAGTCCAGCACAGTCTGAATTAATTAACAAGACTGAGCACAGCTAACAGTTCAGGGTGCTCAATGGACTTGGTAAGAATTTGGGCCTATCCCTACCAGAATTAGGTGAGAATGGGATGAGTTGTTTTTTTTTTTAAGCCAAGTCACTTCTGACTAACGTACTCAAGTGCTCAGGGAAGCCTTCCATTTCAAAACACCAGCACTGATTTACTTTAGAAATCTCTACAGGTCATGTGGAACTGGGGAACAGGCATCCCTGTTTTCTGAGCTTTAGGCAACTACTAAAGAGCCTTTAACAGTGTTATAGAAGCTCAGTTTGAGCCAGCTGAAGAGAACAGAAACGTGATGCCTTAGTCAGGGTTGTGCAGTCCTGAAATGCCCAGGGCAGAAGCTCATCTTCTGGGGACGTGCCCGTGTGCTCTCCCATCCTCCCTGCACAACCGCCTCACAAATGGACCTCACCACACCTCACGCTGTGCGGGGGCTGCTGCTGCCCAACTCAGAAGGCAGGGCTGCTGCTGCCCCCTTACAGACTCCTCACCCATTGCTCACAACTCTTGAGGGGCGGTAGGAGCAATAGTTGGCTGCCGAGACATCGCTCAGCTGACTGCTTCTCTACACCTCCTCTAGAGAGGAGTCACAGCAGGGTGGCAGGCTTGGCCCAAGTATCCTTCCCCACTGATGTCAGTACACTGCACATCAGGACTATGCTTCTGAAAGGCCTAAAAACCAAGGAAATGGTCTAAATGTGGTGATAAGCATTCTTGTTCAAACTGCTATATTCATCACTAAAAAAGTAGCTGTAGCTTTTATAAACATTACCATGAGGAATATCTTCTGGGTTCCTTACGGGGATCGCTTCCTCAAGAGTCTGAAGTTCCTGTCTTGTCTGGACTGGTGGAAGAGTAATACATTGGGAATAACCCCCGATTTATAAGAATATTGAACTGAACAGGCAGAGAATTAAGCTCACTGCAATTTTAACACCCTCAATTTCTAGTAACCGCAAATAAAGGAAATCTCCCTGAACTAGCCCAGACAGCACATTGAGTTCATTACTGTAAAGCAGGGTAAGTATTAACAGTGAGGACAGTGTCCTCTCATCTTCCTTACGAAACAAAAGCATAAGCAATATGCTATTGTTCACGGACCACAGAAAACACCCTGGTCTTCTGGGTTTGTAATCAGACCTCTTCTCCAAGACCTAAGCTGAAAAGTAACTTACGGCCCCAATTCACATGTATTTGTTATTATGACAAAACAAAGCCAGTGGGGCTGACTCCCTGCTTCACAGCTCCAACTAAAAAGCCTTTTCCACCCTTACCAATGTTATTATGGAACTGAATAAATTATTAAACCTAAATCACCTCCCCATGTTGCACAACAGTCAAAGGTGAACCAACAACAGGTGTTTTGTTTTTCCTGGGACTCTGAAAAATCAGAGGGCACTGAACCAAGCTGCTTGTGTACCACACAAATAGACCTCAGTGTGAAACAGCAAAATCTATATCATATTCATGGCTTCAGAGTTCAACGGATTGGAGACATTTTTATTCTGGTCTGCAATTTAACAATACAGTGCAGAGCAGAATAAAGCAATAGACTTGGAAAAGCTATTTATAGTGCATATGCCCCAAGGAGATATAGCTAATAACTAATTCATTTCACATCACGCATCTGAATGCAATATGAAAACTTCCCAGTTTCTTATCTGCACAGGAGAAAAGACTCCACTGTGGCTTTCTTTAAAATAATTAAGGATTCTTTACCAAAACATTTTAATCAAACGAAGTCTCTACAGCAGTCTTTTCTTTCCCTGCCTTCTATCTGATTCCTTAAGAGATCCATGCCTATTAAAGTTTTGACAAAAGCATTTCACAACATAGCAGTTTGCCAACCTATTAAAATTGACACTCATTTTCCTAGATAACACATTTGTTTATCACATAGTTTTCTACAAGCTGGATTAAAATCCAATATATTATTGGTTGTATCAACAGGAAACAAATGGAACAATCTGCTAAAAAAAACAGTGAGCAATGCAACTGTTATATCTGCATCTGTGGAGGTTTGGGTTTGGTTTAGTTTTTTGTTGTAGGGAAACAGATCCGCTAAGCATTATTCAGAGGATGAGACCGCTGAATATTTATTGTATTAGAAATGATTAAGAACTAAACAAAAGTTAAGAAAGAAAGATAAGGATCTGTAGTATTTAAGAGACATCCATAACCACAGCGAGCTTCCCTTTTGTTGCAACTGAGGCAGGAACAAAGCAGCAGACAGACACAATACTAATGATAGCTTCTAATGATAGCTTTCTAATTTCTCCACACTCACAATTTATGTTTTCTTTTTCTGTTCTTCCACATGCTGATTCCAGGTGTTACAACAGCTTGACTTCAGTGAGACTGTCCTGAGAACAGTGTGGTTTCAGCAAGTACTAGTGCCAAGGCTGTGTCGCAAATAAGCCTGTAGGGGATGCTGCAAGGAGACCCACCTGGTGTCCTACTGGAGCAACCTTCGTCACAGGACTGCACCCAACTCTCCAAGAAAAATAAGGGCCCTTGTGGGCAACAACAACAAATAAAACTACTGTAGATGATATATAAAGACTTTGCAAACAAGGACCCACTATTAAACTCAGAACTTCCCAGAACTTCTCTTACTTTGCAATTAAAAGGCTAGTTTGAGTTAACAGGTTTTATGCTGAAATTGTCATTAATTTCAGTAAGAAACAATGCAATTAGCTCCATTAGTTTGTAATTCGGTACCCCTAGGGTCCCCAGCTTATACTCTGGCAACATCCTAATTTACTTTTACCACAGCAGAAGCAGCACAGAAAAAATATTTAGAACACACATAAAGCATAACTAGATATAGTGAGCTTATCCAGTTGTTTATTTACATTGAGGGTTCCATTAACATGGTAGGAAACACCAGGGACGAACACATACATACACATCCTAATGATTTAAACAAAACTGCCTTTCCAGTGAGCGACCTGTGCCAAAAGCAGTTACCTTATAGATGGAGTGCTCGTTTTCAAATTTCTCAGTCATAAAGTTTAATGGGTAAAATCTGGATAAACTTGTTCTAAATCCCTAATTAAATTTAACAGAAAGAATGCAGATCTCCTTCAATAACCCTAAGGGCTTTCAGGTTTTTGTTTTGTTTTGTTTTTTTCCCCCCTTTAGTAGAATAATCAGGCAGCATTAGGAAGTACTAATCAGATGGCAGCTGAACAGCTGGTTCCAGAATTGGACCTTTTCTAGGCTGTAAAAGGATATAGTACTTTTTATTTGCGTGTGCTGGTTTTCTTTGGGAAATGGAGAGGAGTCACTTTGAGGTTTGTTCATTTTTATACTGGGGGAGGGCTCCTGGGGTTTTTAGTCCTGTTTTCACTTTTGCTGTTTGCTCCTTTCATTATCTTTACTGACCCTGTGCTTTAGTCTGAATCATATTAATCAGAAAAGAATTATTTGCAGCAATTGAACAGCAATATATAAACTACTAAGATCATTAAAGAAGCTGTCTAAATTACACTGACAAACAGGTAAGTAACAAAAAGCTGCTAAGTGTAGTTATTAATGGGTTTTAAAATAATTGCTAAATAAAACAGTTGCAGCTGCATAATTTTTCAGATTTTGCTTCAGCTACAATATGTCCAGACACCATGCTACACATTAACATGCAAAGGGCTCCACACAACTTCTGCAGAAAGAAATCAATTTAGCTGTTTAGACTCCTAAATATATTCAGATAAGGCTATTAAGATAAGGTTAACACACAGCTATTCAAAGTGACTGCTACTTGTTAATTTTTGCTCACACAGTATTTAAAACTTTGAAGACACGATGTGCTACCCAGTTATTCCATTGACTCTTTAATCATGACTTCTGCCCATCAACTTGGTGGCAGATGATAATTTTTTATAAGCTAATATTTAAACTAATCTTCATTAATTGCTGCCCTACTGTAAACTAGTTAAAGGCTTCATTACACAAATAGGCGAAGAGATAAAAACCCAAAATAGAACAGAAGAAAATGCTATAATGAAATAACTAATAATATTGGATGAAAGCTTTTCTCTGTTGCCTTTGAAGGTCAGAATTATTTATTTTTGCAGGGAAGTTCCTGGCATTTCACTTCTAACATTTTGTAAAAATAAAAGAAAAATGCATAGGTGTGCAAGTTTGTTAGTTATTACCCTTGCACGTTTTAATGGTGAAAAACACAGCACTGCACGTAAACTGCATCTAGAGGCATGTAATAGCACATCAGGTTTATGAAGCCTTTAATTACCCAGTATCAGACCGGTCGCATTAGCACCACCTCCGTAATACAGAACAGTGCAGGAAGAGAAGGCGAAGAAGTGATCTCCTCATGAAGTGTATTTACAACCACGGCACCACAAGGGAACACAGTTACCGATCATCCTGTCTCCCTATGATGTACCAATACAGGATCCTGATGTGCCAGTACATCAACTTGTCAGGAGCAGCTAGAGCACTGCTAAACAGCAGCACAGCCAGCAGCCGCTCGATGATGTTGCAGTGCTGAGCACACAGAGAAGTTCGGATCAGTATGCTGCTGCTGAAGAAGCATCACTTGAGCTGCTGACCACGTTTGCTGTGTTTTTAGATGGGAATGCAGTGGGATAAAACGAACGGCTATAAAAGCAACCACCACACAATACCATATTATATGCGGTTCGCAGATAGAACAAGAATAACAACAGCCCTCTTGCCTGTCTATTGTTGTGAAGAACTGGAGCCTCGTTTTGAAACCCTCCTCCGTGCCAAATTCATGCTCTAGCTGTGAATTTCAACAGGATGTAAAGCTCTGTCTATTCCTGGTTTTCTGCCATATCCCCCACCACGTTTCCCACCCTGCATCACTTCATCAATGCAACAAATCCATTAGACCCTTGTGTTACAGAGACCTCTGGCTATATGGACTGCTCTTTAATGGATCAGGCTTTCCCTCCATATTAAATGCTCGATGGTATTAGTTAGTAACTCTTTTATCTCCACAGAATCCCTTTACTAGTTGAAAATGTAAAACAACTTTTCTATTATTTTCTGCATCGCTCTGCCCCTAAACTTTTCTTTGTTATTTGTCTCCTAATGCTGCAAGGTCTCTCTCAGTGTGTGTTTATTACATTAGCACAGCCTGTTTTCTCCAAGAACAGCTTTTAGATTTTTTCCACTGAACACTTCAAATCTGCATCCTCTGCTACTTTCTTCTAATGATGTTCATCACCAGCCCTTTGTGCTGGTGAATTGGAGCTAAGGTGGTCTGTATATTGTTATGCTCCAACTCAAGCTAATATCTAGCTGGAACATCTTGCGTGTAATTACAAATGTTTAGTTATATATGAAGATTTCTAAAATAAAGGAAAAACATCTGGGTCAAGCACTCAAAGACAATGATAAAAGAAACTAATTTACCACAGGAATTTCAAGATTCCTTTCTATACGTTTAATTCCTTCACTGAATGACTACTGAGGTAAAATAAAGTTCACTTGTGATTGTACAGTTAACTACAAAAGCAGCTAACAACAAAAAATAAATAATAATAATAAAATAAAATAAATCCAACTTTTCCTAACATTTATGCACTTCTCTTCAGTGAATGTTTTCATTCCACATTTTTAATGTACACAGGTCTCAGGTATTTCTAAATTATGTAATTAGTAAGTATTAAATCCCTTTTATTTACTAGCAGGATTTAAAGGTTGTATCTTCAGACTACGGCCACCATTACAGTGCTATCTATGTTAACAGAAATCTATCATCCCACAAGAACCTGACCCATCCTCTCTTCCCACAGCAGGCATTAAACAGCAATGCCTTGTGCCAAAGCCTATGGGTAGCTATAGCTTCCTTTGACAGCTCCCCGATATTCCCAATGTGGTGCTCACAGTTCCTCCTGTGGTAGGAGAAACCTCTCTCAAGGCCTCTCCTGGCCAGAAATTGTTTTATTGGCAGTCAGAATTTTCCTGAGAATTGCAAATAGAGTAGCGCAATACTTTTTCTAACCTGAAACAACCATTAAATAATACCAGAATTTCCGTGTACAAAGAAAATGAATTTACTTTACCCAAGTGCTTTGACCTGCCAACTGCTGAACAGATAGATATACAATAGATATAAACACTTATCACAAAACACTGGGGGTGGAGAAGGATGGCAAGTATTTGACGCAGACCACTCCAGGCTAGCTAAATGTCATCGGAGATAGTACCATTACTCAGCAAATGGCAATGTGCTTATCTTCCCGCTTCGCTAATAACAGAGAAAAATTACCTTTTTGTGCACCAAAGGTGTGATCTGATGCTATTGATTGAAAAGGCAGACATATATTTAATTATTCATTATATTGTACTAACTAAACAGGAGAATGATGGGAACTCTTCATTAACTTCTCAGCAAGTACATATATTTTAAAATAATTGTATTCAAAAGGATAACAATCTGCAGACCAACTCTACCAGCCTGAACCTCCATGGCATTCATTCTTTAAATCCAGTATCTTTTGCCAGACAACAGAAAACAGATTTCGTGTAACAGCCTGAAAGCCACACGCAACTTGCAAATTCTTTGTGCGTGACCTACAGACTTCTTTACTGTGGTCGTGCTCCACAGGACCAGCCGATCATTTACTTCATGCTGATCATGGTTGCTATAGGATATCCCTCAGAAAACCTGGACGTTCACAAGAGGCCAAAAGTGCCAGCCAATCTAGCTTAGGACTGTCTGTTCTGGATTCGGCAGCTCTCCCAAATACTTTGTGCTCTCTGAAGAAGCCACTGGAAGATTTTGTATCTGGGCACATCCAAAATAAAGATAAAGCTCAACATCTGAAGGTGGAGACATGGAACAGCTGCAGCTCAACATGCAGCGTAAAGGAACTGAGAAGACACAACCAGGAGCATTCTCCCATCTTTGGCCAAAAGGAATGACAGCTCTGAAGTCTTCCAGTTCAATATCCAATCACATCACAATTTTAATAGCCTCTGTGCAACTGGATTAATATTCAACCAATGTCATACTCAGATAAAGCAATAAAAAAAAGGTTCAGTAGTCATAATTTTAAGATCTCATGCACTGTCCAAGCAGAGCTAAATATTTTATTGGATACCAGAGGAAAAAAGTTCTTTAACATGTGAACCAGCACAATCACACCAAAAAAAAACATTGTGAAACTGGTGATATTCTGTGTTAATAAATCACCTTCCCTAGAGTTTAGAAGAGACACAGGTAGGAGACAGAAGATACCCCCATCTAAAACAAACACAAAGAGAAGCTCTAGCCTCAGAAAACAAGCCAGTTGGCACTGAGATTGCTTGCTTGTTTCCAAAGCTAGCTGAGGTGCCAAAGCAGATATAAACAAACCTAATTATTAACTGTCATTTAACATTATACTTTATTGATTTTTTTTCTTTTGATAACAGAGCTGTTATCTTACAGTCAAAATCTATGTTTTGTTAGAACACAGTCTGTTTTCATTTTATGATTGCTGAGTACACAAAGTAATTGCAGAATATACGTCCAAAAGGTGGAGTTTGCTTTTAGGTTTTCACTTTTTTCTTTTCCACAGGTAGTAAGACAAAATAAAATTGTGCTGCCAACAGTTCCACTGCCTACCTGCCACTGAAGGCAAGTCTGTAAATCATAGCAGTGGGTAAGCTTCCCACCAAGCTGCAACCCTGTAAGCAGCTGGCAACATCAAATGCCAGAGCCAGGCCAGAAATCTCTTTCAATTAATTGTTTTAAGAGCACTTTTAGCAGGAGGCAGATGATGAAAAGACAGTCCATAACAATGGGGACAAACCATACTGTCACAACTATCCAAAAAGCAACAGAATCAAGAGTAAAATGAGATCAAAAATGGTGAGTATACATGACTGTACCTTGGTCTATCATTTGGAAGATATAATCTATCAGTGCAAGCAGTGCAGCTTGTCTACTATATTTAGGGCTAAAACCAGATGAATTCAGTCAAGGATATCTGAGGATTCTAGATGCCACCACAGTCGCCTTGCGCACAAGCTTCCTTATAGCTTTCCCTAAAAAACAAAGAAATTCGAGACAAAAAAAAATGGTGAAAATTTTCCTCGTCTAAGGTTCATTTTTCAAGCAGGAACAAAACTGTTGACCCTGTAAGCAAGCAAGCACCTTGTTCTCTCAATCACTTTCAATAACAGAAAAATACTTCCTCAATGGACTTTCCCAGACTTGTAAATCACAAGCTTCAGCCCAGATCTCTCTAGTTCCTATCCTCACTTCCATCTGTTTAATTAGCTGACACTCAAGAGAGTTTCCTCTCTCGAGTTTCCTAATTTCTTGAATTACCAGGCAGGTACCAATAGTTCAGTCCTGACCTAAGTCATTGAAATAATTAAGTACCTTGAAAATTCCTTAGTCTGAAACCCTTTGTACAGCTATTGAAGGGATTCCACTCAGATTAATCAATTTACCCACCATCAAGAACAGTTCTACAGAATGCCTGTTGAAGCAGGGTTTTAAGAAGCATTAACTGCTTCATTCAATAAAATTTTAAACAGACCCCAGAGCCTCAGACTACAGGATTTAGAGAACAGGTGCCCTTTTCTCTTATACTGGAAGGCAGGATCTTCCTAATGAAAAATGAAAAAGTGGTAAGAAAGAAAAAAAAATATCACATAAGCATACAAATAAAATGCTCTATTTCAGAAAAACAAACTGCATTCCTGTCAACAGGACATAAGGAGATGAAGTTAAGGAACCCATTTTATATTAATATTGATATTCAAACCAGAGCAGCCCAAGCTATCAACCCCTCATCCCAGGTGTGTATAGCATCAAAGAGAATAACTTGGTGGATCCTTGTGGATATATATTTTCCATTTTAATTTGTATCTTTCAATTTTCTTCAAAAGCCTTTCTTTTCTAGAAGATATATTGGAAGACAAATAAATGCACGTACTGAATAGGAAAAAAAAATCGATTATACATGCCAGGATGATTTCAATGCTTATTTACACATGCTTACATTTAGATTTGTAGATCTTTGAAATTCAGAAAGATGAAGTGCCGTATCAAGCAGTCCTTTTTATGAAGGCATTTGTCATTATGTGAATCTAGTCCAGACAGCAGCAATCCATTCAACTTAAGTCACTCAGGTGTGTGTTTGCACACATCCTACTCACTGCAGAGTTTTTCTTCTACTTTCCTTTTTACTATTAAAAGCACCACTCTTAATAAACGGTGAGTGTGAATCAAGCCCACAGTATTCTTTTGGTAGAAATGGGGCAAGTCCTCTGGGTGTGCAAACCATCATAACTCTATTATAATTTCCAAAAGCAGCAGAGCTATGATAAGTTACAGCAGCAGGGGAGTGGTATATATGATTACTTGCAGAGATTCATTATAAACAGTGAAGAACTATCAGTATGTGTATGCAACATGTGAAAGGTAAATAAAGGGACATGCAGCAAGCCGAGTCTTTGAACACCGTATCAGTGCACAGAGAATTCTTTATGTAACTGAAGTGAAATTTGCTTCCCACCTCTTATACTGCACTTTCCTTAAAATGACAGGGCCCTGTTAAATGAAATCAAATCCCTTATGACTTGCCTTGCAAGCTGAGTGACAAGTAGATAAGGGCATTTAGTAGTCAAGGGCAATTTCTAAGTGAAAGCATATAGGAATATATGTGTAGTAAAGATGTTAATTAAAAAAAAAAAAACTAAACTAAAATAACATCTCACATATAATTTCTTGCTGAAGTATTAAAATTCAATGGCCATTGCAGAAAATACTTTCAAGACCTTGAATATTCTTCTCCACTTTCTGGCTTAAGAATTTTATATGCTCTTCTTTTTTTAAATGACTGTGGCTTCAGTGACCGCAGTGCTTGAGCAACAAATAAATTCATTTATCTCTAGATCACCTACGCCACCACTGGGAGACCTCATCCAAGCATTTATTTGCAGCAGACAACTACAAGAGAACTTTGGTAAATTCTCCTGTCATTACACTGGGAGTCATTTGTTGAGGTTTTCTACTTCTACATTTCAAACCGTCATCCCTTAATAAACTCCAACACACTACATCCCAGTCACCAGGCAAAAACCTGGACCAAAGACATAACTTGCCACTTAAAGAATACTGGCAGTGTACTTATGAGCGTTTCAATTTCATAATAACCTTTGGGATGTTTTCCACTGAACTTTTAATGTTTGCAACAATTCCAAATTAGCATTATTTTTCCTAAGATTCCTGTAAACATTGTGAATGCCACCCACCAAACGACCATGTCCAAGAAGAAACTCTTTGTTCTCCCTCCTCCAAATTTATTTCTAGATGAAGGTAAGAATCAATATAAAATATCCCACATTATTATAGTGAAAAACTATCTTCTATTCTCTACTGACCATCCATAGTGACTGCTGGTCATTGATATATGGTCAATGATAATTATGAGGTGGTTCTCTTCATACCAGGTGAGAGCAGAGATATCAGTATTCACTGTCAGCACTTTAGCCCACAGTGGAATATTATTACCTCCATATAGAAAAAGAGGGATCAGGGAAAGGAACCAAAAGCTCTCATCAAAGGCTTAAAATAGGAGTATCTGAAAGCCACTGGGAAAGGATATTGTGCCAAAGACAAAAGGTCTTCCTAGAGTAAATCTTCACTTTTTTTTTTTGTCTATTTATTTCCAAATTCAAATATGTGTTTTCACATACCTGCTGTTATCAGGTGTACTGTCTGGGTTTTTGATGGGCTTTGGCATATAACATTGTATTCCTCAAGTGTGATTTCTAGCAATTTCTAAATTGAAATGAAGAAGTTTTATTTGCGTATAACCATGACTTCAAAGAGAAAAGGGTTGTATAAAAGCAGCAGTATTTTTCATTTGTCCTACTGATACAATTGCAGACAGATTGGGGATGAAAACAAACCTGCCTGCAAGCACAGAAGAGCTGCTTAAAAATCTGTAGAAGACTTTGTCCACAGAAGTCCATCCGTCCTTTTTGGATAGTTCATCTCACACAATATGTTACCTCTAACCAACTTGTCGTTCTTATGACCTTAGATCACTGCAGTGACACAGCACCATTATGACCTTCAAAGTCATTCCACATTACATAGCAGCCTTCCAGGATTTTCTGATTAGCCAAGACACAACACTAAAATTGAGAAGACAAGCAGCAAGTCTTCTCAAGCACTACAAAACAAGCAAGTAATCTTCCACTAGCAAGTAATAATGTCAGAAACATACTGCCTTTTAGTAACATAATGAAAAACGTGAGGCCTATGTGTTGTAGTTCAATTGCAAACGGCCACAGAATAATAATTAAAAATATTGGCTGTAAATTACTGAAGTCTTTGAGGTGACAACATACAGAAACTAGTCCACTGATTAAGTATTTGTCACCATCCTGAAAATTTTGGCTGGGACCACTGTTACTAGCATTTAGTTATGTCTTAGAAAACACACCAAAAACACTGCCTGTGATACATATTTTCTCAAAACTCACATTCTGCTGTTCTCCCTACCTCTGCAGATTTTCAAGCCAACAATAGCTGCTCTTTTGATTACAGCTCTAGTCTGTGTGACCGATTCCCTATTCTGGGCTGAATCATCACAAAAGCAAGCGGATTGGCTAAGTCAAATGCTGAATACCATAGCAACTGACTTGCAGCCTTGCTAACGTGCAGCAAGGATTTTTGACTTGAACAAGAGCTACAAGTGAAAACAGCAGGCTAAAAGCAGACCTGGTGTAACATCAGCAATGCAACAGAACTAGAAAAGTCACTCAACCCCTCCCTAATCTTTTCTCCTTAATACCTTTCAACTGCAAAGGGCAGCAACAAATCTTCAGATTCCCATTAAAATACAATACAGCGAGCAAGGAAAAATGTGTGCTAAGGTATTGATTCAGCATATATATCTAGCCAATGCAGACTCTTTGCCAAAACAAATGGGATTAAGTATTGGAAAATCAAGTCAGGGAAATGGAACAATAATAGAGGTTGATCTCGGTTTTAATTAATAATCATATCACAATAATAAAAAGGATTGAAAGCTTCTAAAGAAACACCTCAAAATATACTTAACCCTACTTTGTCTAAGTTAGTGACTACCTTCAGGAACATGTTAAAGTATCCAAGATGCTAACAATAGGACAACCACTTAATGGTAACATCCTCTAAGAACTGCATCAGGTCTACAAGGAAAATACAGGAAGCAGCACATTGCTCTAGAGTAACAGCAAGAGTCCTTCTGCTTCAGGACAGCTTAACATTCTTCCAGGCAGCTGAAGCTATGAAGTCTTTGCTTGGAAGTAGATGTGTCCATATATTCTAGGTGAGCTATAGCAGGCCTTCAGTGCATTGCGCAGTGAAGAATTACAGCCTTCTCTCTTCTCCACCATGTTTGGGGCGGCTTGTATGCTGGAGACTCTATTCCTTCTTTGTGTTTGGGCTTTATAGTCCAGGAGTAAACTCAGCTCCATCCTTTGTGCAACCACTGAAGTGGCATTGAAAACCTACTATGAAGTAACCTATCAAGAGAACCAAATACAAGACCCAAAGCACAGCTACCTAAACTGCTTTTAATATGAGGGCTAGTTTTTAAATCTGAGTTAGGACTATAAATCTACAGTATCAAATGAACTTACTTGATCTCTCTATAGACATCATTACTCCTGAGCTCTTGCTGACATTAAGGAGTACTATAATCCACCCACATCTATGAAAATCGAGACACTTGTTTGCAGTTAAAATAAGAGGAAGGACCTTACTTCACGTTCCTGAATTTGAAAACACTGGTCTGATTTTCTTTCAATTAAATAAAATTTTTAGTTAGTTAGCTGGTTGACTTTGACAGTGAAAACCCACAGAATTCTTAAGGTCTTTTGACCCTCAAAGTCAGGCAGTCTCTCAGGGAGTTTATGGTCACAGGAAACACTTCCATCAGAGACTAGACACTGTGGATTAACAAAGCATAGTTGGTTTTTGGAGATAATTTCATTGTACTCATAAATTGCTTGACATGTTCTATTTGTGTTGCTACAACTGGCATATTTCTCTTTTGTCTCAAGTCTCTGATATATCATAATTCAGACATCAAATCAGCCTAATTGCAAAGACACACTTGTATTCAATATGTACGTAACTCCAGGTATATCTGTATTTAGAGTATTTAGGGTGTATACACAATTGTTGTATGCCACTGAAACATAAGTACCTATCTTCCACAAATGGCGGTTACTGCTCTATTTTAAAGTCAATTTTTTATTTAGTTCACATTCTGTAAAACAGTGCAGAGTCCCCCAGTTAGGCTCCATAAATAGCATGTCCTTGTCGTTCTCACATCTCAAGTAGAAACAGAATTCTGTTTGATTTTAGAAACACAGGAATTTCCAACATTTCCCTTACCTGTCAGGTAGATGTGCTCGAAGGGCTGATCAAAACATAGACCTAGCTCTTGCCTATACCTCATGCTTTCAGAATGGGACTGTTTGTTGAGTTTGTTTTGATATATCTTGGTTTTGTTCATAAGGGAAGAAGCAAGGAATTTTTTTTAATTGAGTTTTATCCAGCAATTCACACAGAGAGAATGCCATCTGTCTTCTGAAACATGTGAAACAGCACTCTGTGGTTAGTACCACATGTGCAAGCACTCTGTCTAAAATAGCACCATATATATGTTGAAGATATTGACATGCTGCTGTAAATACAGACCTTTCACATACAAGATCAGATTTTTTTTCTCATACCAGTAATTCTATTAAACACAAATAAATGACAGTTTATTATTGTGATTTCCCAAGATTAGTAAATTTCCTTTGAAGAGTTTATAGTCTTAAGTCAGAATCGAAAGAGAGGAAAGACAGGAGAATGAGCCAGAAGTACATTTGCCCATTCTGTGTACTTACACACGCTCTCACTCTTGCCTCTACAAATTAGAAAATGTAGATCAAGGACAATAAATTATTTCAACAGCAAAGGTCAGACTCAAGGAAGGCTGGAATTGTCTTTGACCTCAGCTCTGAAAGAATTTTTCCATGCACAAAGTGGCATGAAAGAAATGACAAAGATGCAGTACTGCAGCAGAGATTCAGTGACTGAAGGACATAATGGTCAGGCCAGAAAACGAGTGCTTGAGAGAGGACATGAAATGAAAAAGTACCCTAATGACTAATGGTCAGACAACGGCTCCAGCTGCAGTGTTTCAGAAACTCTGGGACAGGACAAGATGAATGCTCAGAAAGCAAAAGGGAATGCTGCTGCTCTATTCCACCTAGCAAAAGGGCATTACTGAGCATAAATACTTTTATTGTTCTTGTAATAACATTTATTACAATAGAATAATTATTTAATAGATGGTATTATCAGAAAAATTTAAAAGCAATTCGAAGTACCAAAGGTGGTTTTTTGTTTGTTTCTTTTTTGAAAGTACTTTTTTAAATGTACATATCTACATGTTATCCCACCTGAGGAATATCTGGAAGCAACTCATTAATGAGTGGGGAACTCTGTGCTAAGGCAGTGGTAGCTGTTCCTTTTAGTATATAGTATGCTGATACAACTAGGGCCCAAGTAAAGTATTACAAAAGTATTAAACACAAAAAGGAGCATTTCAACAAGCACAGTACACTCAACTAGAATCACCTGCCTGGTTACAGAGATCACCACAGGAAACACCCAGGCCATCAAACAGTTGTACAGCTCACCAAATCTTGCATTACTACAACATTCTAGTATCTTTCTTTTTTGTTGTTTTTCTTTCTTTTTCCTTCTTTTTCCCCCAAGTAGAACCTCTTTCCTTCCCTTTAGACATTTAGACTTCTGAGTTCAAAAGTGAGTTGACCTAGGCAGTTCAAGGTGCTCTGCAAACTAGGTAAACCGTTTCCCATTTGGTCTCAGAATAAACTTTGTTAAATGAGGAATTTAAAAACAGATGGGAAAAGACAGTAGCATGAGCTATGTCATCAATCTGAGAACTCTGCCAAAGTTCTCCAGTGTTATACACAAACAACAACATCCCTGTACAAGTATGTAGTAAAACCTCTAAGAAGCTGTTCACCCTACTATGAAAATGATAAACCACAGCAGTGAGGTTGGCTAAATTGCCCAAGAACACCTGTAGAATTAGTGGCTATGTAAGAAACAGAACGAGAACTCTTATTTATTTTAGGTCAAAGAAACATCTACGCATGTGCCTAGAGTATAAAAGACAGTCAGTACCATTTCATGCAGTTTTCTACAGTCCGGTTTAAAAAAAAAAAAAGCAGATTGCATGTGCAACAGAATTACTCAGCAAGTGAGAGACAGAAAAAGAAGGAACAAAGAAAGAGGAAAAGGCTACATGCCTTTACTTTTATTGTAAATCTTTAGGATTTGCATCATTTTTAGAAAATCTCAGATTCCAAATAACAACACTTCGTACATGCAGCTTCCAAGCGTGCCACTTCCTCTAGGAGACGGGTGTTTTCAAATCACTTTTATTCGTTGCTTATAAAGTGACGCAATACAATCAATGAGCTGTAGACATCTTTATTACAATTGCTTTTTGTGGCTTCCATAGTCCATTGTCATAAGGGCTCACCTGCAACCAGCCATCTGGGATGAAAACAGAAATAAGTGACAGGCATCCTTACCTCCAAGTCCATCTCCAGAATCAACCTCGTAGATGCTTTCCCCTTCCATGTTGTCTGTAGGACCCAGAAGAAAAACAAGATCTCCCACTGGTGATTTGCTCAGGCTCCAGAAGGAAGATGAATCCACTCACTCTGCAGCCAGCAAGTGATATCTTTCAAACAAAAACATAAAAACAAAGCCATTGATCCACTTCTGCTACAAAAAGGAGTGGTCATTTCATTTCTCCCTCAAGTCACCAACATTTCAAAACTGTATGTCAGTTAGTTCCACTTCCAATATCCCAGGTCTTTTATATATCAACACAGTCTCTTCAGTGGGCATCTGAGCTCCCTTTAACTTCAAAATTCAACTGTCATTCATACTATAAATAAAGAATTTGCATCAGGCCATGTTCCAAAACTATATTGAGGGGAAAGCCACAGCACAGACCCATGCTCTTGCTCATATGGCTTGACATGACCAGAAGTGGGCAAAATGGAGCAATATACTACCCATCCAGAGGATTAACTCTTCTCTGGCACACCATGGACACAGCAAGACCAAATAATACTCAGGTTGCAAACAGCAGCACAGCCTGAAGGTACACAGATCATAGGGGTCAGCTTTCTTAAGACTGCTCTTAGGGTCACTTTAAAATTAGGCTGAGAAAGCATCTCAGTTTAGCAATGGATTTGATTTGCAGATGAAAGTAAAGAAGAGTGTAAAGTTGAAGTGTGGACAAAAGAACAAAACCACCCACTGGCATATTTAAGAAAGACAGAAAGGGATCAAAGTCTCTTTTCCCTAAACTAAGCTTGAGTAACTAGTGGTTTTATATTACCCTGCTCCAACATGGCAAGTTTTTACCACCTCCTCCTTTTGAATAAAAGAGAAATCACTCTCAATGAATTTAAAAAAAAAAAAAAAAAGTACTAATGAGTCAAGAAACATCCACACATAGTGTCTTTGAGTGGAAGAGACAAAAGGCAATCAAAACAGCATGGAGTTACTGGAGTAGTTGTGAAGCAAGCAGAGAACTGTCACGCATCAGATGCTCGTGATCCAGACAGCAAAACCAGGATAAGCTCCAGCACTCATCCCCATGTATAAGATTTGCAATCTGATTATTTTTAAAACAGAGGAAAGCAGAAACAGAAAGCCATCCAAAAAGAGCACAGAGGCCTCTCTCTGCCACACATGAACTCAAAGAGGCCAAGAACATAAAACAGGATGAGTGAATGATGATTAATTACATGAATGATGTTATTTATAAAACACAGTTCAGGTACCATTGGTAACCTAAAGCTAGTTATGGAGCAATGCATTGGCTGTCACCTTGCCAGTTTCAGATGAGTAAATCATTAATTTTTATTTGCAAGTCTGTGGCCTTCTCTTTTGCTTTTCCATGTCATTAGGACTACATTCAAATTGTCCCGTGCCACTGCACTTCATTTAGAGGGTGGAAAGGGAAGAAAAAGTTCAGCATTAACATGAACTGCCCTGTGTGTTTTGTTCATCTCCCTTCTTCAACTTCCTATCAACATGAAAGCAGTAAACATTATGAGCAAATTTGTATTCAGACATCGAGTAAAAGAAAATCAATTTTTCAAGCACTATGTCATTTTGTTGATAAAAAGAAGGGCATACCTAGAAGCTTCACACCAGATGACCTCTACTTCTTCAACTTCTTCAAGCATCTCTCAGCATCTGCATGCTTTTGTCGATTTTCCGCTGGTTGAGCCAGTGTAGGTGTATGCCATGTAACTGAGAATGCATAGCACTGCAAAACACTGAGGAGACTTTCCACGGAGTGAAAACTGTAGTGTAGTCATCTTATAGTGCTGGTGCCTCCCCTTCAACTCACTTCAGTGATTCAAGGTGTTATTCTGAATGAAGTCATGTTTTTCAGGTGTGCTACTGCAATTTGCTAGACTGAAGACTGAGAAAGGATCCATGATAATGCTGATTTTTAGTGATGA
The DNA here is from genome assembly GCF_040182565.1 of Anser cygnoides. Lineage (NCBI taxonomy): Eukaryota > Metazoa > Chordata > Aves > Anseriformes > Anatidae > Anser > Anser cygnoides. The sequence goes on along the minus strand of NC_089876.1, from coordinate 12,558,598 downwards.
AGTATCCATTGCAAAAATTTTAGTTTGGAAAAAAAAATCCACACATTTTTAAAAATATGAAAATACTTACCAAATAAATAACTGGAACACAGTGGTTATAGTGTTAAGCTCTGGCTGAATATTCACTCCTGAAATATGTATGTTCCAAATGCTGATCTAGGACACTCACAAGAACATTAAAGATTGTAGTTCTTGTTTATAAAAGCAAAAGCATTAAGCGATGAGTACTGGATTCCCATGATCACAAAAGCACTACTGTAGACGTCATAGGATTTAGAACTGTTTTTACAGGACAAATGGGTCAGATGAGGAAATAAACATAATTTCAGAAAGTCATTGCCAACCCTGGCTTTTATGATGAATACTACAGTCCTGCACAGTAATACAGAAATCACTTCTGTGTAAAGTAACTACTGATCAAAGGACACTGGGCAATGTCTAAAACCTAAACATTATCTTTTTATCCAGGTTTTAGGCCTATTTACATGGAGAAAAAAAAATCCTGTGCCCAGCATAAATACCTATTTCTACATCTGCTGAGGCACAGGTGTTACACAGCTCAATGTCTTTATCCGTCTATAAACAAAAATGGATGTCCTTGTGAAAAACTCATGAGCTGTCTCATTTTGCATTATAGTAATGTACTAACAGAAACCTACATGCCTCTATTGAAACCTGTAAGTGTAGAGAGTAGTAAATTTCATGATAACTAATGTATAAGTGTTGATTATTAAAATTAGATATCAGTATTGTGAAATACTAGTATTTCAGTGCAAGATTACTGAGGCATTAAGTTGAACCAATCTTTGTCACCTAGTTATAAAACTAGTATTATAATTATTATGGAAAACTGATTCAAAAAAAAAAAAGAGACAGAGAGACAGACAGAAACAGAAGAAAGCCTGTTTTTAAATCATTTATTATATGTATTCCTTCTAAAACAAATTGACTGCTGCTTCTTTATTACACGCTTGCTCTCTCTTCCCAATTGGCATCCACACAATTGTTGCTTTTAATAGCATTTCACTCACAGTTGAACCTTTTTTGGGGTGGGGTGGATATGAAAAACCCTATTGTTCTGCTCCGTGGCTACGAGAACATTTTAATTAAAAATTGAAAGCAAAATGATGTGGCAGCACAGAACCATAGAGCCACTCAAATGTAATCACACCAACAGGAGTAAACACAGCGATGGGATGGTTAGTACAGAACTGCTTCTTGCGTGGCTGTGCTGGCTATGAGTTTATCCCTTCTATTAGGGATAGAAGAACCTGAAATGTTTAAGGTTAGCCTCATCACAAAGTAAAAATGCCACAGCGGAGAAGCAGTTAAGCATGAGGTATGACCAAAACTGTTTCAAAACAGATAGAGTGCACGAATGTGCTTGATACTTTTTAAAATTATAGAGCGTCTGAAACCTACAGTACCAGGACTCCTTTAGTCATAAAGTTTAGTTTTCTTGGCAGCGTTTGCTTCTTGCTCATACAAATCCTTTCCTTTGCTAACGCCATAGAGTAGGCCCTATCTTCCACCATCACACCAACTGTAAAGCCATACAGGAACAACCCATCATTTGGTGCTGGTTTCTGGCCTCTGAGGAAAAGGCTATCATGAGAGAAACCAAACAAACCAAAAAAGCTATGAACGTATTTGCTTAAATTGTGTAATCTGAAGTCTTTGTCAGTTACCGGGACGCTGTTGCTGGTGTTGAGAGCAGAACACACAGAAGGAGGCTCAGGAAGAGCCTCACTGGGACGGGTCACTCATAGTTTCTGCCTGCGTGCAGGTTGCAGAACCACCCGTGAGGGGACAAGGCACCAGGTGGCAGGAATACAAAGTCGAGAATGCCAAACTCGATACTGTTTGCATGATGGTGTTTTTTTCCTGAGAGGGGTTAAAGAAGCCTCACTGCTATTTTAACACGTGCCATGTTATATTCCCACAGAGATGCACAGAGCAGCAAGGAGAACCACGTCTGGGCTCCCACTGGAAGTGGCAGTCTTCAGAGCAGGGCCTGGCACCAGGCGCTGCAGGCCGGGGCCTGCCGAAACGGCGCGCGCTGCTCCACAGTCCCACAGACTGGAGGAACCCACGGCCACACACACGGGGGTGATTTCTGCTCTTTTTGACCTGCCTGAGTCCGATAAAGCCCTATCTAATGTAACGTCTACGGCCCCTTGATCTTTCTGAAATGATCTGGTTTGCCCTCCAGCTGCAGATATTGGATTTGGGGGAATTAAACCCCACTGAAGTAACAGAGACATACACTGGAGGATACGTGCATTTTGATAATATTTGAAAAAGCACAAATTGTGCCACAAAAATCAAAGTATGCTAAGAATATTTATATTTACATGCTTTAAACCTTCAGGGAAATTTACAAACTTAGTTCTCTAATTAAAGTCAGAAAGATCCTACAGTTTAGTAGATTTTGCATCACACGCTGAGATAACAAACATGCCAGAATTAAAATAAAGTGGGAAGACCAAAGTCACCACAATAGCACACTTCTCCGCTATCTCAAAGACCAATACAGTCCCAACACATACCGAGGGCAGACTTTTTCAAATCACATTGCTAATAACAGATTCCTAAATAAGCCCCAACTTCCAGGCTGCAGCTAGACAGACCTTCCCCAGGTGTGTACTGCCAAATCCCACCTATAAATCCCAGAGAGTCTTTTCGGGTAGTCTGCACAGGAGAGCATTCATCCTCCCTCATTCATCTCCATTCTCTTGTCACTCTGGAGCCTATTGCAGAGGACACAAGTGATGAGACTGCTTACTCCTCCCTGCTCACCACATCAGCCTTTTTCTGTTCTGTTTGTCGCAAACACCCTTTTTCAGTATTATGCATTAGGTATCACCGAGAACGGTTCCACGTCGGGAACATGGAGGACATGAGAATGCGGTGACTGCACAGAGTGACTTTGAAAACTTTTAGGAATACAACTGATGTCAAGGAAAATCCTAAAGTAGTAGTAGTAATAAAAGGCCAGATTTCTAGCACTATTATGTTCTTACACCAACCTCATCACAGCACAAGAGTAAAACTGATCAGTAGGTTTTTCCATCTAGTTCTTGGAGAAAAAAGGAGAGGAAAAGAAGGAAAAAAAATGAAAATCTGAAGATCTGAACTACTGCATCGATACAGCGGCCAGTCCAGAATCTACTTCTGAAAAGGTTCTGTTCCTTCACGACTTACTTTCAGGTAGATCTACAGTGATTTATGAGATACATCTGTACTAGTCCTGCGCCTCTGCAGGTGGCCAGCCACACACGAGGAGTCCTGCTTAACTAGTTATTTATGCTTTCTCTTCATTTCCCTCATTTGTCATAGGAATTTATTCAAAGCTAACAAATCAGTCCGAGATTCTTCATACATATTTAAGTGCTTTTCAAAAAAAGAAATCAACATTCTGAAAATGGCTGGAAATCTTTTATTCAGTCAGGCATAACCACACTTTAGTTAGTCCTGCAGCAATACCCTAACGAGAAGCCTTCCTGACTACCAGCCTTGATAATCATAATTCCATCTAACAAGGCTTTCAGTGAGACTGTTTTATTATTCAGGGAAAGTCTGAGTTGAATTGATGCTGAGTTGAATCTCATGCATTTTTGGAGATAGCTCCATATGGAAATGTCAAGAAAGTCAAAGTGAAAGTATCCATTCTTTATGGATACATGCATTTTTAAATGCTGGTAAAAATGTTCAGTTTGCAATACCTCCAGATAAGCTCCCAAGTAAAGATTTTGCAAAATAAGATCAAGTGCTAACAAAATGGCTTGCTGGAAACAGCTGTGAAAGGAGAGCTGTCTATTCTAATCCAGCAAAAAACAGTTCTGGGAGGGGATAAGAGTCAGTATGAACAGATGAATTTCACAAGCTCATTCCTCCAAAACAGCCCTCTAAATTGGAAAAAGTAGTGAATTTTAAGCCTGAGGTACTTCATTTCTGCATGTTTCTTTTTTCTTAATAAAGTTTATATTTTCAAACAACTCCACACCTGTTTTACCTGCAAAACTGTTTTATTAGTTTCATCAGACACTTTCCTTTCTGGTGTTTTTCTCTACATACATATTGTGACCTCTGTGAGAGTTATTTCATGCACTGACATTTAAAGTTTCCCAGAGTTAGCAATCCAGCCTCTATGGTAGTATAACGAGAGTACCATGAAACATTCAACATGCTGTTCTCTTCCTCGTGGACCAGTGTGATGGAGTAACTGAGAAAGCTTACTGCTTTAAAAAACATGCAAGAAAGAAGTGCAAACAAACATCCTCTAAAAGATATGCAAAGACTCAAGAACATCAGTTCCTGAAGTCTGCACAACACCAACAGGAACAAAGAACAGAGGAAAACTTCAGCATCAGCTGGTTTTAGAGATGCCCTTTCTTTCTTTCGCTGCTTCAAGCTGCATCTCTGCAACAGAATGCTGTATAATGTACAGTACGAACTGTGCACTACAAACCAGCAATCGCCATCAAGCAAATGTAACACTCCGCGTCTTAGAGAAATAACTTCACAATTTGGTTCCTCTGCTAATGGCAGAAACAGTAACTCTGACACTTAGAGGCAAAACTGATGTTCGTAAAACCACCTGATGAAGCCGATTACGGCCTGAACACATACACTACATACTGTGACTTCTGTTAACTCAGCTGTACTAACTCAGACATGAAGGGGAAGAGGCTGGAGATTACATCAGATATATTTTCTTTCACGATGGGTCTAAGAAGCCAATTTTTGTACCTTAAAATTTATGTTATAGTTACTAGGAAACTGCACTGCATCAAAGATGCATAGAGGAGTTATACATCATTGTCAATTACACAAATTGATCATGGCACACAGTGTCACTCTACTGTCATTACCAACACAAAGCATACCTTAAAAAAAGAGAAAGACAAACAAACAAAAAAAATCAACCAACAACATACAAACACCACCACCTTGATTTGGGGGAATTTTCAGTTTAGAGTCTAAATGCTCCTTCAGTACACAAGACACTGTGTTTTAAATTTGAGTGAAAGATAATAAAATAATAGGATATAGGATTTCTCTATTTCTAACAGGACTGTCTACTTCTACATGACAGAAACTATATTCTGTCTTCTTCTTCTTCCATCCACTTTCTTATTATAATTAGCAATAACTCCAGGAGCATGTAACAAAACTAAAGAACTAATCAACACATTGATCAGAACATGATTTCCCAAAAACTGTACAGAAGATCTGTTAACAAAGTGAGACAATGAAATAACAAATAAACAAAACAAAAAGAACAAGTTAAAAAAAATAAAAGCTTCAGATCAGTAATAACATGGTTTCACTTAGAAGCCTGCAGCATAAAAACAATTTGCTTTCCTTAGGTTTTAGCTGAAGGTCTAAATTAAAGCATGCAGTACATACTTATAGTATTTTCTCATTTGCTTTAGTATTAATTTTCAAGACAATGTAGAAAAGCTGAATTTATGCCCAGCTGTAGTTTTTATAACCAACCAAGAGAAATTTAGTTTGTATGCTAGAGCAACTGTGGAAATCAATTCTTAATCTATGACCTTGCTTACCGCAGCTTGAAGCCTTGCAATAAATAAATGCCTTGAGCCACAAATAAGAAACATTTGGTGAATCAAAGAGACAAATAACACAAATCTATATGTGTATATACAGCATTAGAAAGGTCATATAAAATACAATATTGGCTCTTTTCTTGCTGTAACATAATAATGTCTGAAAGGCAGGACACAGTAATTGGCTGCATTAATACCCAGGTGGTGAACAGTCATGAGTACCTATTTTCTTTTCAAATGACAATGTTCATCTCTTTAGAGGACTTCTTGTAGCCTGATGCTTTTCTCTTTCTCTCTCTCTCTCTCTTTTTTTTTTTTTTTTTTTTAAATGGACAATGCAGCGGTACTTAGAAACACAGAATCTCTGAAAAATACCTATTTTCTTTGTCCTAGCATATGTAAAGGCTTTCCCTAATGCACATTTAAGCTTCGTTGTGAAATTGCTCAGTGCTTCACTACTAACAAAAGGAAAAAAAAAACCTCCAGAGCGCACATCTGCCTGCCCCTAGTCACAACCACCCTTCTCCTTTCTAAGCTGAACCTCTCAAATTCACACACTAGATGTTATTACTTGTTTCTCCACAAGCATTACTAAAACAAATTTGACTTCAATAGCATTACTCACAGGAGTAAAATCTAAAAGAAAAAAAAAAGCACCTATAGTAACCTTTCGTTATTAATATTTTACAATTACAGTTTACAAGAACATCCCTCGCTTTCTGTAAACAGACCTGTACATCTTCAAAAACACACCTTCCACTCTTTATGCACTTGTTTGACTGTAGACTTTATTCAGGCAGTTGCTTTTAAAATTTATTAGTACAAAAAAAGCACTAGTTCAGCTAATTTCCCTCTTTTAATTGTCTCCTTCCTGCTACACTGGAATTCAAATGTGCCTGTGACTGACACTCCCTTTTAGATTAGCATGGCATTATTAGCTGGCACAGCAGGTGGCCGAAGTAACTGATGGACTGATGGGAAGATTTCCCTTATTTTAACTCTAAGGAAAGCATGTAATCTAATAAAAAATTAAGGGATGTGACATTCAGAATTATCCTTGGAGTTTTGTGTAGAAAATTTAAATTTATATATATATATATATGTATATATGTATATATCCCTTCATTGAATATAATGAAAATTTTAGAGAAAAAAAAAAAGAAGACGAAAAAAAAAAAAAGGAGACCAGTACTGACAAAACTAGAATGTCACCAGAGCAAAGGCTAGCCTTACACCGCAATTCCTTGGCTCATCCTACTTAGTCTACCTGTTAACATAGGCTTCCCCAGCTAACATCCAAAAAAAACTCAGGAGACTTCTGAACTGCTCTTCTCCACAGAAGCACAACCTTTTGTCTGCATTGTAGGATTTATTCCAGACTAAGGGTCACTTTTGTGGAAATGATGCAAAGTACGTATCAGTCCAAAGCAGTATCTGGAAATAGGGGAGCAACTGTCCGAGCCTGGATGCAGGAATGCTTTCATAATGAAAAGTCAGGCCTGCTCCAGCCTACCCAGCAACAGACTAACTTAACTGACAGCTGAAGCAGAGCAGGAGGAAGTCAGATTTCACATCTGCTTTCCCATAGCCCAAGAGCAGGAATTTTAGCTTGGTGACGGCCTCTGTTTTATGCCAATGTGGAGAAAAGAACTTGCATCCCAAACTAAATCCCTCGGGCAATAGCAGTGCTTTACAGGTACAAAGCAGATGCAGTTCCCCAGTTTCCAAGGGCTGGGAATGGCATTAAGCAGACCCCTCCACAGCTGCTCCGGGGAACGGGCAGGTATTAACAGGGGGTCTCAAATGTGGGGAAAGCAGCACAGCAGCTTACTGGGAGGCAATCACATGCATCGTCCTGACCAGCGCTCACAAACTTTCAGTACTAAGCATCGCTTAATACCAACGCCCTACGCAAGTCCACCTGTCGTGGCATATAACACATGGCATTTTACGTTAGCTTTCATGGTACAATCTTAAAATTAACTTTTTTTCCCCACATTCAAGCTGTAAACAACCTCTTAGGCAATGACACAAACCATTTGCTGGCAGTTTGTCCCAACTGCAGAAGGAGAGCTGCTCAGGGTATTATCCTAGCTTAGAAGAAACTACTGCCCCACCAACAAAACAACAAATTCGTATTACAATGTGTAGCTGATTATAACCAACGACCTTACAAAATAATTTAAGATTCAGTACTTGTGAAATAAAGTAATGTATTCACTGATGGCTTTGTATCAGCATAAATGACTAATTACTTTAATCAGGAAGCTCAAAAGATAAAGAATTTGATTTATTATAAATACAGGGACTTGCTCTCATAAAAATGACTTGCTCTGCAGTTCAGGACACACTTTGATTTATGGCACTACTTGTAATTCCCTTATTTTTTATTTTTACATTTAATAAGAGGTGAAAAATGGATTAAGAGTAAACTAGAGCAAGCCATATTCCCAATATAAGTTTATTCAGTTCCACAGCAGTACTTGTACATTATCTATATCCTAATATTTCACTAATAGCAAACATACAAAACTATTTTGAAAAACATGCAGGGAGTAAAAGATTAATTTGGCCAAGATTACAGAAAGAATGAGTATTCTTGCCTTCCTCATACATGACTGTGCATTATTTAATGACATCTGAAATCTGTTGCTGAGACCATCTGAACACAACCCAAATCCAGTTTAGCTGGGAAAAACTGTGAGAGTCATAAACATTTCTGAAGATAGATTATAAACCAATTATGGTCGAGGAACCCATCACAGAGAGAGAATGAGAATGAGTCTGCCTAGAGTCTGGTAGCGGACAAGCACGGATCTTCATCTCTTTGCTGTCAGTGACTTCAGAAAGCACTTTGTTCCTTCCTGACCCCTGCGTTACCACTTTTTATCTCACTGCCTTACACTAAGATGAAATTGTTTGGGAGTCTCTCACCCACCTGAAGTCCTCCAAGTTTGTCCTAACAAGATGATTGCCTCTTTCTGCATATTTATGTTGAGGATTTTTGAGGAAATCTCATGGATCTTTTTATGTATTTTGCTGCATGGGTGAAGGGGGGAATGAGCATGCAAGAGATTAGAAAAAAATGTACGTTTTCCGTAGTTTGCTGTTAGCCAGCAAAGTTCTCTAGCTTATGTTAAGTTATTGGAGTCATCACTGGAGCCCCAGGGTCTCTAGGAAGACTGTCACACAGCTGTGTGAATAGGGAGACAATTGCTCAGTCAGATATTACAGTCTTAGGATTATCTGTTTCATCAGCATTTGCCAGAAAACGGTGATTAAGGGCAACGTGAGAATATTTTCAACATGAAGAATGTTTTCACAGACTGGAAGATCTGCTTGATCTAACTTCAGCTCTGAGCTTAGCTAAAGCAAACCATAGTCCCCAGGGCGCTGCGACAAACGGATTAGCTTCACGTAAAGACCCTCGGCAGCGAGGTTCTTGTGACAGCTGCTGCTTGTGCTGACCAGCACGGGCACCGCGACCTCACGTTCCCCCTCTTTTTAATAATATTTCCACGCAATGCCTCTTGTCCCCTGCTTAACAGAAACATTCCTCCAGGCACAAACCACCTCCTTCTGGTGTGTTTACAGAACCAGCTGCGCCGAGTGACTCTTAGGGCTGCCGCACTATAAACAGCAAGATGTACATCTGATTGTGATTTATGGCAGAGATGAACCATGTATTCTGTCAAATATCTGCACAATTCAAGTCAATGGACAGTTTTGTTCAAGAAGCCGGTATTTTTCCTGTTGTACCATCGTGGTTGATGTCTTAGTATAAATCCTCTTTCACATTAAAAAATAATAAAAAAAATAGTTTCGCAGCCACCAGTTCTGACTCCTTGCAGTTACCACCACAACTACATAACATGGCAGAAAGGGGAGTACTTTCACCAGCAGTTTTGTCAAATATTCTCTTGCTATCAAGCAATTCTTCAGAGTCAGGGGATGCACAGAGGAAGTCCTGGAATTTGGATTACTGCAGCTTGGAAGATATCCAGCAAAAGATTGCAAAAAGATATCTGCTTCAGGCCTTATGGGGCATGCAATGGACTGACCCACACTGGCCCCACCATCTTCTATACCCACTCACTGATGACACCAAAACCCACTTCTGCATAGCCGCAAAAAAAATGCCATGCTACTATAGTAATTAGAAAAGAGATCAGAAAATATGGGATATTGACCAACATAACACAGGCTTCTAAGATATTTAATCAGCCTTAGATAGCTCTGGCAGCTCTCTGATAACCTGTGAAAAAATTGGGAAGTCTTTAAAGGTCTTTGAAATCCAGCTCTATGCTACAACTCACAGATGTCTGAGGCTGCATACATAATTTTTAAGGACTGCTGATTAAGATGGTTTATTTTCTTTGTTGGATTTTTAACTCACATGACTGGTTTCATACTTAAATCCCTGTCAAATAAAGGTGCCCTCATTACATGAAGTGGACCATCTGGAGTTCTGCGATTTTTTTAATCCACAGTATTAGAGGTCAGACACAGGCAAGTGTTCAGGGGAGGATTTGGAGCAAACTACAGAAGAATGAAAAAAATCAGTTCAAACAGAATCTGACATAAAAAGTGGAATTCTCATCAACAAAATGAAATTCCAACATTTTACACAATTCTTTAATTATTTAAAAATTGGTGGTGGTTACATACAGAACTATCAGAGCAGTGATAGTAGTGCTACAGAGCAGTACTCACAAGCATCACAAACCTTATTCCAACCCACAAAACTCTTAACTAATTATGTTTCAGGAGGAATATTTGTTTTGAACAGAAATTTTATGTTAAATCTTCATTTTTAAAAGGTACATCTACAGTTTCAGAGCAGCGTTAAGACTGAAAGCTCCCTCTCCCAGGCATTTATTTTGTAACGATCATTTACTTTCATAGTTTGCTACGTTCCACAACTCCCATGGGGAGCTAAATCCCCTCCTTTGCAGCTACTGTGATTACTGAGAGAAAAATAAGAGATACCCCTGAAAATAATAGGCTGACTAGTGGGCTGGTTCTGCTGAGCTCAGCACCAAGGAAAGGCTGCCCAGTATCTCCACTGGGGCAGCTGCACCTAGAGGCTATTCTGACTTGCACTTGCTGGCAGAAGTCCCTACAGGACCATCTGCCAGCAAGAGCAGCAGGGAAAAAATTGCACTGAGGTACTACCAAGTCCTTTCCAACTCTGAAAAATTGTAGAAGCTACCACAAGCAAGACTTAAGACTTTACTATTCTGACTTTACCTGCTGTGGAGTCTTCAAGATAAGAGCACTTCACCAGAAGAGACCAAGAGAGTCTTCATAAAAAGAGGACAAGGAGAAAACTGAACAGATAAATGAATTTATCTTTTGTATGCTGACTGGTATGGTGAGTGCCACAGAATGATGGTCAATGTTACCATGTACTGCAGGTTACCTATAATGAAAAGCTTTGTCTAAGAAAGGCTTATTGGAAAAAAAAAAAAAGTCAAATATATACAGAAGAGGTATGCACACTAAGCTCTTATCTTCAAAATTGCTGCTAAAGATCTATTTACTTATTTCTATAGAAACCCCATAACTATCCTAAAGCATTCAGAATAAGAGATGCATGGCCGAGCAGCCTGTTTCAATACCAGAACACACTGCTGCCCTGAAATGCATGCTCTATTTGAAAGAGACAGATCAAGGAGAAAACATATAAAATTAAATGCAAGACCTTATTCTAATTAGATAAAAGAAAAAAGACATGTATATCTACTTGCAATATATTTTACATATATACGTATAAAATATTGCAAAATTAGAGCTTCATTGGCTTAACCTGCCCTGTTACGTTTACCCATTCCCGTCCTGACAATTTTGTCTTTTGTAAAGTGCCCCCTTGAAGGCATCAGCTTGTAGAGAAGAGCAACAGCTGTTTTTTCTGGGTCAGACCAGACACAGTACGTACCATAAGGGTTGTCTGCATGTTGTGCTTTCTCAAGAATACTCATAGGGCTCCTTCCTCCTTTGCTATTCCTACCAAAAGCATGTTTGTGTATGCTCCTGGTGTGACTGGGCTTTTCTGCCTTTATGGGACCTGTTTGAGGAGTAAGGCGATGATCCTAAGTGATTACACCCTCCCATTTTACTGCTACAGCCTCATCTTCCTTCCCCATCCCACCATTCCTCTCTGTCTCCATCCCACTCTCCATTACACATTTTTAAGTGGCACCTAACATTTAGATCACACTCAGTCTTGGACATAGCCCAAAAGCCTTCACCGACATTACTAACACTGACTTCAGTGAGATGTTTGCTCTCATACCACAGATCTCTGTGCCTTCAAGCACAACGCTGGACCCTGTGAAAATGAGCACCAACAGTGGTGTTTGTTTGTTTTTCCCTATTTCCAAATGCTCAGTTCAGATTTTAAGTTTATTTGGTTCATGGAAAGAAAAAAGAAAAAAAGAAAAAGAAAAAAAGACCTACTTTATTGCCCAGATGAAGTACAGCATTGTGGAGATCTTGTTTTGCTGCATTGTCTGCAACAAAAGACATCTAATCTAAACTGACAACTAACACCACAACTAATCTAAACTGTGAAGCCTCAGTCAGGGGAGAAATTTATCAGATAGCTGGCACAGTTTACAAAATTTTCCAGCATGGGAGAAGGTGTTCTTTTTGTTGTTGTTGTTGTTTTGTTTTACTGTGATTTCTTTTTGGTAATGCTAACCATTCCTTCACTCCCACTACCAAGCAGTTCTCTATCTACCTGCCAGAAACAGCAAGCTTCAAAATTTGCACATAGCTTCAAAATTAACCTGAATAAACTCAGTTCACTGATACTACAAAACCGATCCTGTAAACAGGGAAGATTCCTCTGTATCTAACATTAAAACAATAACATTTTATTCATTAATTTTCTTGTTCTAATGTTCTTGTGAAAAGATGTCAATGACTAGGGTCAATGAGGGGAATGGGTCTCTACATACAGCCTCATCTACAAGCAGACCATAAACACGCAGACCATATATAACTCAGCTAACAGCACAAGCAAGGCAGTATAAATACTAAGGAAGAAAAATACATTCATGAGGGAAACACTAGAAAATAATGATCCCCACCCATGTGCAACCAGCAGCACTGTGGATTGAAAAATGTTATTATTTCCAGGCAAGGCATAACTCGATTTGTCTTCCAGCTTCTTTTACCTTGTGTAGAGTCACCAAGTTCACAGTGTACTTGGCACAATCACTACACCACCAGCTGTATAACTAAGACAGGAGAAGTACACAGGACACAACATATTCTCTGTACCTTCTGCAGCCACTGGGCAGGACGGCAGCAGCACACAATCTTGAATCAAATGCTCCAAAGCAGACCTTCAAATTATTCCCAAGACATTCCTTTTATGAAAAGTTACTGCCTGCAACTCCTTACCGAGCTAGCACTGAGACTCCATGAAATTACAAGGCCGGTGTAGATGCTGCTGACAGAAATATGGCGGAGTTTTCCAAACAGCAATTGGTATCCAGAATCAATGCTTTTGTTCACAATTTCTCTCAACTGCTCCTATCCTAGAAAACAAACAGTACCTTGTCCTCCCAGCCCTGGTCACAAATTGCTAGAAAACAGTGTATCATTCTCTCCCACTTAATTAGAAAAATAAGCCTTTTTTTTCCCCCCTTGGCAAACCACAGAGCAATACAAATGTCACTATGTCATTCAGCACTGCACAGAAATATCCACAGATTGGCACTGGTAGACAATGCTACAGTGAACTCCAGAAATTCCAGCCATCTTTGCCCTAAAATTCCAGCTCACATCTCAAATTTGGTCATCTTTCTTCACAATTTACTTGGATTTCTTTTTTCATTACAGATAAATTTTAATCAATCCTTCAATTTTTATTAAAGTACCTATTAATATTAACCTGTCCTTTAAAAAAAAAAAGTTTGAAGTTTTCCTTTTCTTGAAGCACATTCTTATGTATTGCAAAAAAAAAGAGCACATTTCCTAATTTGCCTCATCTTCCTAGGAGAGCCTAAAGCATTTGACCAAGCAAAAGAATGTCCACAAAGGTCCATAGCATCCTGGCACAGTATCTATTAAAGTTAGGGAAACATTCTCTTTCAACTCCAAATGTAGAGTGGATTATGCTAAATCAGAAAGTGCAAACAGTATTCAAAAGCAAACAAACTTGCTCTTTGCCCTGGAAAATCTCACAGTTCCAGGGTCTTAAAATTTATTCTGTTAACTTTGAATTTGCTACACCTGCATACTAGAGCAGAAAGAAATTTTAAAAAACTCACCCTTGATACTCTTGAGTTGCTACTTCTCACTAGTCTTCCAAGGAATACAAGGTTTTTAAAAAAGCAACAACTTGACATTGGATTTTGCAGCTGATCCGATATTGTCTTGTATGAAAATCCAATTCTGATTTGTAAGCTAGGTTTTTATGGAGTGCAGAGGATGAAACAGGTATCTGTATGTTTATAGTAAGATGACACTGGAAGAAGATTCACATTCTGTATCACCTTTTTATTTTTACCTGCATATCTCATACTGTGTTTGCAGTATTTTGTCTCCGCTTCAGTGTCTGAGTTCAAATACTCTGCTACAAGACAAAGGTGACATTCTCAAAAGCAATTTCGATAGGTCTTAATTTCCCAGGTGCTCAAAAGAAAATAATTAAATGGGTTAAATAGTTATTGTGGGTTTTGATGGATTGTTACCTCCTTTGCTCCCCTTGCGCAGGGATGTTACAAATACGTATTTCCATATTATCTGCATTACAGAGTATTCAAAAGTCTCAGGCAGGATGGGGGTGTGCAGACACAAGAATGCATTTCCTGCCCTTGAGAATTCAGTGTCGGTTGATCCTACAATGAGTTGCATGCGTGCAAACACTTGAACCCTTACAAATGCCATAGTAACGCTGCAGACTACTATGAACTAAATAAATATATAAATCAACATTCTTCAAATACACTCTTATATAGGTGCTATCTGACAAATTGGGTCACCAACGAACTGGACTAAAACTGCCAACCTAGAAATAAATGGAGGGTGCAAACTTAACCCTCCCTGAAACCTGGGAAGACAAGTGACAAATTAATTCCTGTGACCACAGTAATACTAAATGATGTTATGCTTAGAGCCCATGATAACTACATGGTATATCAATGAAACCAGTTGCACAGCCTGATACCTGAGTAACAAGCTTTCAATTCCAATAGCTTTGGTTCTTTAGTCTCCCTTTTTCTTACGGACTCCAGTGACATAAAGTTGAGATTATAAGGAATTTCCTTCTGCTGTGTCTCAATCATTTATATTTAGAAGTTCAATGCTGACAAGTGAAACATTGCTAAGTACACCAAATAAACACTTGCTTTTGAACAATCTAACATTACACAGCTCTTTCTAGAAGACCACACGCTGCCTGATGTCTCCACACCAGCTTCAAACCTGTTATGGAAATGCTTTCCTACAGCCACCTCCCGCAGATCAGGCACATGCAAAGCCCATTCCAGATCATCGACATATAATACAGATCTCTATTATCTTCATAGACAGAAACAAAACAAAGTTTTAGCAAGAGGTTTTCCCACCTGTGGCCACTCACAGTCCACACATTATTCAATGCGAACCTAAAGAATTACTTATTCCTTCTTTGCAACCTCTGCCTCTGACACTTGACCCAAAATTCTAGGCATGTCCCTCCAACTCTCTTGCTATCTAACGGTCTGGGAGAAAAATGAGTTTGTGAAGTGAACCTGAAGTCTTCAAGCCAACTCATCGTGGTTCAGTCAAGACATTGAGATATGTTCTCCAAGGACTGGTTTAACGTTGCTCTGCTCCCAGTCCTTGGACATAGTAAGGCTGTAAAATCATTAGGATATAACTGGAGGTAAAGAAAGGATGATAAAATTGAAGCTCCTGAAATAGTACTCTGTAGCTATGAACATAATGCTGATGCCTTTTCTCATGTGACCAGTCCTACTGGAGACAACAGAATTGCTTATACAGGTGAGGACTCCAGGATCAAGGCTATGAGGATTATCTTATTTATTTATGCTCTGGCTAATACCATGTTTTACAAGCACACTCCTTTACGTCACCATTATTCAGGGTAAATGCATACAAATATCAGGCTCTGTATTAATTAGAATTTGAAGGTAACACATGAAGAAACAGAAAGACAAATGCAGTATGAATAAAACGCAATGTGAGAAAATCTCCTTTTCCACACCTTTGTGTTTGTACCAATGATTTAACTGTATTTTTGTACTTGAATTTAAAATACAGTCTACTATAAAAAGGGTTTAATGGTAATAAGTTGTATAGTTATCTTCAAAGGTCTGTGTGGCCTAGTGGTAGGTTTGGACTTGGTCTACAGAGGAGAGTGGGAGGCCAGCCTGCCTCTCTAGGGCTTTGGCAGTGACAGTGCGAAGACTGCAATCTGCACTGCATTTGAAAGAGCTGAATAATAAATTCCACAGTGATTTATTAGCACCATAAAAACACTAAATAAGCTGACTTATTAGCAAATATGCCTAATATTATACTACCTAATGCCACTGATTGTCATGACAAGGATCCTGAAACTCTTCTTTCACTTAAACTGAATTTATGGATCAGTCATAAATTACTTTGCAACAGGACGCTACTACTGATTTTGATTATGAACCAAATCCTGTATCACTTGCCACCATGACAAAAAAAAAAAGTCAGAAATTGCTTTAGCTGTACATGAATGAATAATACTCTAAAACCTACCTAGGTAGGAAAATTAACTTCTTATGAATTAACTTCTTAACTTCTATCTTATGGAAACAGTATTAATACTAAATTTGAATTGTAGTATGCTCTCCTGTTATCCTACCTGTTTACGAACAGTCGTACAAGCAGAGTTAAACAGACCTTCAGGCTTCAACTACAAAAGATAATGAAGTTGTTACAAATCCTTCACAAAACATCTGAAGCTGCAAAAGTGATTCACCATAACCAAACAGCCTTGCTAAGCTTTTGTTTCCATTTTCTGTATTACATTTGTATATTTAAGAGATTTAAATTTGACTGAAAACAGAATAATACAGTGTCTGAAGTATGCAGCACTTAAATAAATCCAGGAACATACATGAAAATTCATTCGTCATGCATATAAGCACCCATTATTTTTATTCTGAAAACTCCTATCAGTCTTATTATTTCTCGCGTTATCTATCACATATCTTCTGTCTGGATTACAACTACACTGCAACCGCAACGCATACCTAATACTTTCATATAGCGTAGGACGTTGCATGTCTAACTTTAGATAGACAGATTTCATTAGTTGCAAAATAATCTAAAAAGTGTTAGTTTACCAGCTTAATGGGTGCTAATATCTAAATTACACAGTAATTATGAAAAGAGAAAATGTTAAGGTATGGCTTTACAACAGAAACCTAATAGTTCATTTAGATACTGGAAACCAACATTCACTTTCTTATCAATTTTTGGTGCATTTCAAAGCATGCCTCCTGGTCTAGTGCTCTAGAGCCCCTCTTGCATACATGGGGTTACATACATCAGTAACCGCTCTTCTGCATCACATTTACAACCAGACTGCATTCAGTTATTCGCATGCTACTTCATAGACGTGTACATAAAGCATAGACAAAATCTCTGAAAACAAAACAGTGCAAAAAGAAAAAAATATAAGGGTGCCATCCAACCACAAAGAAATATCAAAATGTGACAGCAGTCAAGCAGAATAATGCAACCTCAATGAATCCAGCCCACGTTGTTTTACCATACATGAAGTGATTATCTGTTAAAGACTGGTGGATCATTCAAGACACGGGGGCAGTCTCCGTCCAACAGCCTGTCCTGCAAGAACCACTGCCTGGCAGCAATAACTGCGTGGACAGAGACTCATCCACCCACTCACCTCCAGAAGTGACCTCTTCAGAACTGGGTTGAGGAACATTGGCAGGACAGTGTGGGGAAGCTTGCATTGCTGCTGCCCTTGCTATACCTCTCCTGTGGAGAAATAGAGGACTTAATTTCCAGGGCTGTCAGCCAGCACCTTCCACATTACAAGTGAAGAAAAAGAGAAACTAATACATTTTGGGGTGTAGTGAAGAACCCCTATTTCCTACTGAAGCATTTGGGTTACTTTCACATCTTCTGTGGAGCTCCATTTGTCTGCTTGGACTGCAAGCTGGATTCTTTGGTTCATGAGTTGATGTTGCTCTTGCCAGTTACCTATACAGCAAGCTGGGATGTGACCATTAAGAATCAACTTTACTAGATACAAAGCCTAAATAAAATAAAATAAATAAGGAAATCATGTTTAAATTAATCTCACAACCCAGACTTGAACAAGTATGTGCCATTGGTAACTCTCTCCCCTCTCCCTCCCTTTCAAAATGGCAAGTTTCTTAGTCTGCTCTTCACGTTTCCTTTACAGAGACCATTACCATAAGAGAGAAGCAGTTCTTTTCCTTTTCATGTTCCATTCATTCCATAGATGCATTTTATTTAATTCCACATTAATCCAAATAGGGTTAACACAAGAATCAGCCCTAA
Organism: Anser cygnoides; assembly: GCF_040182565.1. Classification (NCBI taxonomy): domain Eukaryota; kingdom Metazoa; phylum Chordata; class Aves; order Anseriformes; family Anatidae; genus Anser; species Anser cygnoides. The sequence continues at coordinate 12,540,479 of NC_089876.1, read as the reverse complement.
ATAATACAGCTTTTACAGAAAGAAAAAAAAAAAAAAAAAGAGAGAGAAAACCTTTCACTATCTTCATGGTTTCCAGCTTGGACAGCACTTTTCAGCCACCAGACACATACAAATGATTTGTATCTAACAAACTGCAATCCACTAGAGAGAAGAGACAAAAAAAAAAAAAACCTATCCAAAGTATATGAATAAATCATTCTTTTGAGTGTGGTGATGAATTCGTTTTACAATTTCAAAAACAATTCTCTGAAGCCTTACTAAAACAAGTATGTTTGCTTCCAAAAGTGATCTCTGCGTATCTTTCAGTAGTACCATGATGTTTTTTGTTGGAGAAAATGCTATCAAGCTTAGACACAGAGGCGTGGAAGCTTAAGACCAACCATTTTTTTCTGGTAGGAATGTGCAATACATAATGATGTTCACAGGCAGGCACAATTTCCCATAATTAATTAGAAACATATCAGCCTTCATTGCATTTGCTTAACTTCGGTCAACAGCAATGTTGATCTTGTAAGTGAATTGAAAGACAAGACAAAGCCCATAAATGTGCACTTTATATATGCTTCAGAGCTGCTGAAAAGCATGGGAAGCAAGCCAAGAAAATGATTATAAAAATATGACAGAGAAGCTTTGCTAGAAAAAAAAAATGTATCGACATTTATTGTGTCAATTACTTAAATTCAATCTTTCCACTAGGCGTATGCTAAAGGGTGAACGTAGAGATAAATAGGATTTTTTCTTTTTTATTTGCGCAAAACAAATTTATATATTGCTCACTTCCTGAACAAAGACACCAAACAGAATGTTTTCTTCATTTTCATGTCTTTATTTGGTAAAACTCTATATTGTTTTTTCTTCATGAAGCTCCCAATTTCCAACATAACAAGCAACAAAACAGCTCATCTCTGACTATCTACTGCCTTTGACTATGACTGCCCATGGACTATGATTATAAGCAGAATCTGGTCAGGATGAGGTATCTCCAAGAAAAATAATAACAATTGTTAGTGCCATATTTTATATACCCAATGTTTAAGTGTTAAGGTTAGACATAGTAAGTTGGCTCAAAACCACAGGACAATGATTGTGTCCTGAGCACTACAGGTGGGTGTTCCATTCACCTTCCAGGTTGGTACTTCATGGGCATTGTTGGCCGAGGCTGTTATTAAAACTTAGGTATACCAAAATACGCATCACTGAACTACATTCTTGATATTTCCGAAGTTCTAACACAGGTGATAAAATGTTGTAACTAGATACGATTACTATGATCACAAAGAATTGCCCACAATGGTAAACATTTAGGCAAGCACAGCTCTGCCTATACTAGTTAAAATATCGGAAATGGGGAAAAGGTACTTTGAGTAAAATTATAGTTTTTTTCCCTGGACAAATGAGACAGCAATTCTTCTAACAGGAATTTTTGTAAACTTGTTCCTTTTCTTCATGTGAAAAATACTAAGGGAATCCAAAAGAAAGAACATCACTGGGGAACACTGATGACCTTAGATGTCACGCATGACCTAAGCCTCTCTCAGAGTCACGAAAAAGCTGCCCAAAAAAGACCATGATACATGGATAATCTACATATTCCAGTAACAATGTATGGATATCACCAATGATTTTCTCTCCAGACAGAGAAAAGAACTCAAACACTCTGAAATGTTTGGGGGTAGTTTCTAATAACCCATCCTTCCCCAAAGCCTTTACTGCCTTTATCCTACCTCAAATGCAGTATTATTTCATAATTTGAAGGTAACCTACATTTGCTTCAAAAATGATCCTTAAGCAATCAAGAACAAGCACCTTGTATGTTAAATGCTTCAAAGAGCCATTCCTTTGCTTAAATCCTCTGGATTTTCTCCCCACAACTTAACTATTGTTCTTAGACCTGCCCTGCAGTCAATGTTGATCTATGTATCTCAAGCACTTCAAGAGGCTCTTTAATCATATGGGATAATTCTTAAATGTATGACAATTTTAAGTGTCTGGGGAAGTAGTTCATGGAATGAAAAGAAAGCAATTTCTCCATTGGAGACTGATGCATGTTGCAGGGATTAGTCCAATTAAAACTGAAAGCTCTTTCATGACAGAAATCACGTGTTATTTTTAGGATGAACTCACATCCTGCTATCCTACCCAAGCTGGAATTTTCCCTCTGCTTCTGGTTGGAATATTGGGTAGAATCTATTGTGTGCATAAGGACTGTAATATAGCTCCTGGACCTGGTGCTCACATCTACCAGAGATTTTCCTGTGGGACCTATGGAAATCACAGTTTTTTCTATCTTTTTTTTTTCTTCATTTGAGAACTGAAGAAAACCTACCTTTCAATCTTCATTACTGGAAAAAAAGAAATGATGCGAGGTCCTTTGTGCAGATCTTTAGATGAACATATTTATGCATCTATGGCTGCTACAGTGGATTCCTCACCTCCATTCCTTACCTAGTGACAACATTCAGAAGGTGCTTGAACATTTCCTCCTTCGTTCCCTGCACAATGTGAAAGGACAGGACTGCTGCAAATTGTAGTCCCACTTAAGTCTCACAAGCCAACAAGGCAGCTGAAGGAAAATGAGCCTGACAGTTTGTACCTACAGCTGAATCAGATTAGTAGTCATCACTGGTAGGGAGCCCATCCTTATGTTCCAGCATCCAAAACTGAGGTTGCTGGTACCTGAGCTTTAATGGACAATCTCTGCAGAAAAAGAAGTAATGACAGTTTCAATATCATATATGCTATGACTTTGCTAAGAACCTATGAAGTTGTGTTGTTTTTTTTTAATAAAATCTAAAAAGAATATTGATTTACTTGAAGTGCACTGCACACCAAATGCAATTCCCCCTGTTGCTATTTGAGGTATTAAATAAAAATGTCATCTTTCTGACTAAGGAAAAAATCAACGAGTCTTCCATCAAACAAACATGTCTATGGCTCTTTGGCATATTTCAAATAATGTTGTCAGCTGGAGGTAGCCAAAACCTTATAGTGATTCATGAAAAAACATACAGAGAATTCGCTTTGGTGCCATCCAAACTTAGTGTATATTCTCTGTGCACTTCAGTCTGCAAGACATTGCCAATCTATGAACATATGTTGTGATATAACTAGCAATACAAACTCCCTGCTTCACCTCTCAGTTACAAACCAAGGGAAAACAAGAAATGGCTCTACAGCTGCAAAAAAAAAAAAAATGGCACCCGTGAGGAATCTAGATGGACCCTGAGAAATCTGATGAGGTTCAGCAAGGGAAGTGCAAAATTCTACACTGGGGTCAGAAGAGCTTCGAACGTCAGGATAGGCTGGAGAGCGACCAGCAGTGCAGAAACCCAGCTGGAAAGGCCCTGGGGTCACCCTGCATGCTAGGTGGAATATGGCAATGGCAGGCTCACATCAGCAAGCCACAAGCTGGAATGTAGCCAGCAGAAGAGTGGTCACAGGTCACTCCCTACTCATGTTTTCAAGACATTAAACTCCCTGGTGTTCTGTGGAAAAATAGGTAATTTTTACAAGATTCCTTTGCTAAGCCTCTGCTCCTTGCTTGTCTGAGATTTTAAAGGGAAACTAACAAGTTCTGAGTAACCACAGCACAGTGAGAATCTATAGAAAGACGCCTAAGCAAACAAATGGCTGTTCCAAAGGGCTGGATGACCGTGCCCCACTCTGCGTCACTAACAACCCCCAAAATGCACAAAGACATGACGTTTGCACCAAAAAATGTGCTTCAGAGACCCAGAGCTAGAACAGGTGACTTATTTCTTCCCTACAGCTTGCTGGATTTGACCACAAGACCTGATGCACTGCCACAAGTGACTGAACCAGGTTATGCTAAAGGTAACCACCGCTTGTTAAATTGATTGATTGAAGTGACTAATCCTACATCTGGCACGTGATTATTTTTATTTTTCCCCAACAATGCATCTGTTATAATTGTTCAGCCATCACCTATTCCTTAACAGTCTGTTCATTTTTGAGATTATTGCCTCAACCAACAAAAGCTCTCTGGAATGCTCCCACCAGGGATCATCACCTACAGGGATGCTCCAGGTTGAGGATTTGCCCACTTGTTCTGCACACACAAAAAGTGTCATTTTGCTACTACCATAACAGTTTTTTTTTTGGAAACCATAAAAGCATAACCTAGGGGGACAATAGGAATCTAATAAATCTGCACAAACCCAAAAGTACCAGAATAAGCTGCAGATCAAGGGGAAGAACTACTATTTTAGTAAGACATGTACGTTTCTTAAACTTCTGATACAGATAACCCTGAAAAACATGTGTAACGAAGACATTTATTTAAGGGCTGAAGCTATGTTACTGACATTCATGAAATATCCTGTAATTTTTTTCAGAGATTTAATTATACCTTTTGTGCTCCTCACCTATTAAGAGATCTTCTGGTTAGCATTAATTTGAATTTTATTGCCACATAAATTAGTACAACTTAGACACATTTATCAGCCTTTTAAATAACAAACTGATGATGTGTCCAGGCAGTATATACTTGAAAAGAAGAAAAAGACATACAATTAAAATCTGAACTACAATTACTTTGCATTTCAGAAAATTAAAAAGTAGCCTGAAGCAACATTATCTCAAAGAGAAAATCTGGACAGTAGCTTTGCTTCAAGCAAATCTATGAGAATATATAACTGAAAACAATAAGCAGAAGGGATAGATCATACACAAGGAAGAGGATAAAAAGTCAAAGAAAAGGAAATGGGTTCAGGTTATTAAAAATTTGTGTACACTAAGCTCCAAAGAAACTTGCAGAGACAGTATTAAGGTCACAGTATGGAACGGGATAATTTTAATAGTACATTAAATTAATATATATATAATGCTTTTTCACAAGCAATTACTTTAACTGTTCTCACACTGAGTCAGATAAAATCTCTAAAAAAAATACTGTTGCATCATCAAGTGTTATACACTATACATCCACTACACATAAAATGTAGTACTGAAAGCAAAAGTACATGAGTGTTCAAAGTAATTAAAAAAATAGATGTAGAGATTAAAACAAGGACTCTCAAAAGACAAAACTATGTGCTTCTATATACAGACATTTTTATGGACTTACAATATGTACATACAGTACAGCTATGCACCGTGATCTAGTGTCGCCAGAGCCAACGGCAGGTTCTAAATAGACTCATTGGATACCAAGTCACAAGTACATAAAGGCTGTAACAACCTGCCAGGATTGTTGTTGCTTGAAGGAAACACAGATCTGTTTCCTAACAAAAATGAATATAGTGTTTCCATTAAAAAACAAACAAAAAAACAAAAACTATCAGAGTAGAAAAAAATACAATTTAATTAAAAATAAAATTCTTCAAGCAATTTTCATTACTTCCAGTCACTTCCAATTCTATGTCTTCTTTTGATAATGAGTGGTAAACTTAAAAAAGGACCCACCACTAGCCTTTCCCTCACGATATCAGGGTAAAATCCTGACACCGCTGCTCAGACAAGCATGTTGTAACTACCCTACTTAGCTGGGACTTCACCCGGGGAGCCCACCAGACCTTCCAAAGTCAAAAATATCTTTTCAGCAGAATGGTGAAGGAGGAGGGGCTCTTAAAATTTCGGAGAGCCTCCCTTGCACCTGCGGTTCACATACAGACTAATGAACCAAGGCCAAGATGATTTTGAGTCATTTCTGTGCCATTTAATGACAAAAAAGAATGGAAGAACGGCACAGGGGTGCAATCCAGGGTCTTGCTCTCACAAGATTCAATGGATGTAAATACAGAGAGCAGAAAGAATAGCAAATAGAGTGCCAAATGAGCTACTGTTCTTATTTCCTTTTTTTTTTTTTTTCTTTTTAATTAAGAGTTCTGTAGCTTGAAGCCTAGCAAGTACTGCAGATAGAAGCCAAGCATCACTACAATCAAAAAAGTGGCAAATGGAAAGAGAACAACTGTAGTCAAGGAAGGAATGCCTGTATTTCTGTCTGCTTATTTTTTTCCCCAGCATTGCCAGGATCTACATATTCCTGACTTCTCCTAGAGTCTGAGCAGGGAGTATTATTTCCAGGAAGAGACATGTTGAGAATTTAAAGCTTTGGGGCCCTGCTGTAACAGACATGGAACAGTTACCTTCTGGCAGGAATTAAAGCTGATACAGAAATTTCACAAAAGGAATTAAAAGATGGTCTGGATACTGGCCAAAAATAGATCAAAGGAACTTTAGCAGCATGAAGACACATACCAGAAACACATGAAAGGCTACTTCAAGGCAGACCATTAAGTTTAAGAAAGTATCTGTTGTTTGGGCAGAAGTCTGCACGAACCAGGGGAAAAATTAAGTTATTCTTCTGAAATATTTAGTCCCAAAATGTCCATGCTGTCTTGTGTAATTTCCACAGTCTTGACCACATGTGAGACATCTAGTCAAAGAGACGCATTTTAGATTCTGCCCTAATTTTGAACTCCAAGAATCGATCAGCATGCTGTTCTTCCTGCTCTTCAAGTGTCATATGTTACTGGAGCTGAGATTGAGGTTCAGGAAAACTCCAGCTACCTGTGAGTTAAAACACTAAATACAGAGAAACTAGACCTCATTTATTACATCGCATTTATTGTGGTAAATATATGATACAGGCATGAGTAGTTGTGATGGTAAACTGAAACTTTCCAAAATCAGAGGTAGGAAGATTTTCACCTCAACTAGGAACAAGTGACAGAAGAAAGAAAATTGGAAAGATGACATGGGGCACAGAGAGAGCTGGACAGCTTTAAAACAGCTGAAGACTCTGGTAGGCTTGGTTACTTCTAAAAGGCCAGCCATGGTAGCGCTGAGCTCATCAATGGGTATTTGTAACATTATTAAAGACTCGGTCCTAGAACAAGTATTAAGGGTAAACAAAATGTGATTGTCATGTTTCCAATGCTGTCAAGGGGCCAGGAGCAGCAGCTCTGGGTGCACCCCGAGGCTGGCGTATTTGGCACCTCAGTGACGCTGCAGGAGGGGAGCCCAGCCAGGGCCTGCATGCCCGTCCAGGTATTCACCGCACGGCCAAAGCATTTCTCTTTTAGTCTTTACTCTGCGTTTGGTTTGTCTGCGATGCAGAATGCCTCTCCTCTCTGAACCAAGCTCATAAAACTTTCAAAATCATTTTTTTCCCCTCACCTTTCATACAAAGGCCACAGACAGCAGGGGAGGCCAGAGCAGGTCTTCAGTGAGAGTCCTCGCGTAACCGCAGAGCTGGGCCCTGAACAAGCAGTCATTTTACTAAAACAAAACATCAAAAGCGGATAGTTTTTTTAAGTGGCTAGCTTCAAAAGAAGAAATGGACCATCCGTGGATATGATCTGTGTAGCCCCAGAGCTGAAATGAGGTGCTCTGGGAATTCTGAATTGGATAAAAGCTTCAGGGAACTGTTGGATTATTGCTTTTAAAAGCTATTAGGATGAATAGGCGCTTTGCCTGCTCTCTGTTTCTGCCCTATGTGCTACAATAGCACTGTCAATAAACTCTGAGCATCCTCCCATCAGTAAAAACTGCTTTTGAAAAATAAAATGGAAACACTTAGAGAAAATCTTCCTGTACTCCAGCAGGTTTCTCAGTGACTACAGAACAAAGAAAAAAAAAAAAGAAAGACTATACAAATTCATAAGAACCACCACTTATAGGCTAAAAAACAAGACTTCCCCAAATGCCTGGTCCAAGAAGGACAAGGCAGCTGGTGGAGCTACTATTTTTATTGGAAACAACAGTACTCAGGAGTGCTGGAAATGTGCTCCACAGTGCCAGGTTCCACCCATGACAGCAGGTCCTTGCCAAAATGTTTAGGGATCTCATTTTGTCACATGGAGTCAAATCTTACCTACCTACCTTTTATACATTTCATATGCACGTGTTACCAGTGTTTATCTGGCGCATCTTCTCTTGCAGCTCCTATGGGGATTCACTTACACAATAACAACTCCAATTTTGGAGTCACAATTTCTAGAGTGCATCGCAAAACTGCAAAAGGCAAAGAAAATGAATACTTCCATTGCCCAGTTTTGAAAACATACCACAGTAACTTCCTTTACTCATCCTTCAAATTCAGTTATTTGGATGTGATTATTGTGGTAGAGCATATGTTCCAGACATCCTTTGCTACCAAGTTGGTAATTCAAATACTGACCCCATTAACATAAGATGTAGATCTTTCAAAGAATGTAAAACTACAAAATTAGTATTTTCTCTTAATTTATTTTAAATCTGTCAAGCTGCAGAATGAAACAGTTTAGAAATGGCCAAAAGATGAATACTCTAGAAAAAAATCAGATTTAAAAGACAGTTAAATTTGTCAGAGTTAGCTCTCAAACTAAGAGCATTTTTAACACAGAAATTTACACTTTAAACCTTGGAAAATTCAGATAACTTTTTCTATTTAGTCTTAATACTTCAAAAGTGTTTGAAGTTATTGGATGCATTACTGTCTTGAACAATGAAGATCCACAAATGTATACACTCATGCACAAACAAATTTACGAATAGAGATTTCTGGAGCAGAGATGACTTAGCAAGAGGAACACAAAGAGCTTGGAAATATTTGCAACATTTCAGGAAAGGAATCTTGGCCAAACTGTTTTTTTTTTTTTTGTTTGTTTTTTTAAAGAAAACTACGTAAATTCAATTGTTAACAATAATATGCCAACCATACAGATTGAATTTGGTCATTAAAATGTGAAACAAAGGAAGAGCTTCCTGTGCTAACCTCAATATAACTCCATCTATCAAGTCCCATCTGTAATAACCAGGCTGATGTTTGCTCTGTGGGGTCTGAATCGCTAATTCCTCCAATTTACACCAACTCCTTGGCTTTCAGGAACAAAAATCGTTTTCTGTCTAAATATACTTACACTTAACAATCAGAAATGAATCCCTGTGCAAACAAGCTCCATGTTGGCAATCATCTTTGTTAGTATTTATTAATAGAGCAGAAGCATTACAGCTTCCCACTATCAGATTTAACATGACTACTACCATTACCCAGGTACATAAAGGAAAACCATCATTTTTCCAATATACTTGTAGCTCATATTTCCCCCTTTCCTTCTACTGTTCACAAATATTACAAAAGCCTCATAAAAAGGTGGTTTTGATGAATTATTACAGTAAGCATCACCAGTTTACACCTTTTCAGTCCTTACAACACTGTCTGAAACACCGATGCTGTGGATGCACATTTAACAGTGAACACAGAGCAATGATAGGATGATGCCAGACAGCAACCTTGTCCCTGCACAAGTCAGCACTGGTCACAGCAACCTTTGCTCCCAGAAGGCAGGCATGGTGTTTCTTTCTCTCTAGCAAGGGAGAAATTTAAAAACTGGCCAAGTTTGCTGGCACAACCAGAGAGGTTGTGGAACCTCCCTCTCTAGACACCTTCAAAAGCCACCTGGATGTGGTCCTGGGTAACCTGCTGCAGGTGGCCCTGCTTGAGCAGGAGTTGGACAGGATCACCTCCAGATCATCTCAGCCATTCTGTGGTTTTCTGAAGTTGCTGGACTCAGGTTGGTGGGCTAACCAGTGCCTCTTTCACTCCTGTCTCCTGACACTCCCCTGGCCACAGGGGAGGCTGTATCAGCAGTTTCCAAGGCAGAGTAAGAAAGGTGAGCAGCATGTACTACAGCTTTCCCTGGAGAACAAAAAATTTGCCTCCAAAAACTGCATCCACGAGCAGTTTCAAACCAAGCCACAAAGGTAAAACACCTTGAAATTTATCTGAAAGTGTGAAAAGGTAAAAGAAACATGCTCATTATTTCAACCTAACCAAAAATCTGGGGAAGATAATGCAACAACTAACCAATTGTTTATACTCTGGATAAATCATATTCTGCTTTCATTTCTGCAAGACACTTCAAAATTTAAGAAAAACCTTCACCTGCGTGTAGTGTAAATCCTTGCAGCTAGTCAATTTTAAAAAGTGTAATACAATTGGTCAATTTGCAATATCATTGCTGCTTAGAGGTGCAACTTACTATTATCTATTTTTCACCTAACAACTTTATAACATTCACATGTCACAAAATGCCTCTACTGCACATGACCCATTTTCTGAAATGCAAGGGGAAGCACAGACATGCACAACAATTAAGTGCATACCTAATCCTGAAAAGTAAAATCTGTGTTCAAGTAATCCACTTTTTCAGCAAATCTGTAGCTCATCATTACCACAGGGGAAGAGCAGAAATGCAAGGACACTGCTTCTTATACCCACTGTATAAAGAAAGCTTCGTTCCAAACAAAGCAAGTCTCACTTCCCAGTTCAGCAAACACTGATGTACATAGACCGAAATAGCCTGTAAATCACAAGGGACGTGAAAGACATGCAGTGCCCTACATATAAGCTTTTACTGTCCCATCTCCCAATGCTGAATCTTGTAAGCAATCATACTAATGCTTCTGGTTTCCCACGTCAAGCATAGCAGCTGGCAGGAATGAAGACACACCAGACAGCATGTACTAGCAGTCATCCACAGGACTTCTGAATATAACACCTACATGAGTGCACACCACATGTACAAAATCATGCTTCATAATGCTGGGTATTCTTGGGTATTGGCTACCCAGAACTGTGGAGCAGATTTATACCTTATGAGGGTCCTACCACAATCACACTTTCCTGAAGACCGGTTAAATAGGATAAATAAACAACCAAATAAATCATATTTAGCCACGTCTTTCCCAAACAACAATGCAACAATCTAGAAAAAAAAAGTGTGTGTAATCGACATCTGAAGGTCAAGCACTACACACTATCCTGATCTCTAGCAGTCACATATTTGTCAGTTAATTATCAGAAATTACAAATGCCTAATGCTAAACTACAGGCCAAATTCCAAGTTTGTTTACTTGAAAAGAAAGGCCGTCTGGCAGAGTAACGAAGTTGTATTTCGTCAGGTGCTTGGGGACAGGGTGCTGATTTTAGCCTGCAATACATGCCTCTGCGCAGTGGAAAGCACCACCATCCAAATGATTACCTCTATTCTTAGCATCAGATGCCCCAAGAATTTCTTTAAGATCCATAATAATTCACAGCTACCTATTTCAAAAACACTACATACGTGAGAATTCTGCTTTGAGATGCACTGCTGATTAAAGAGGATATACTTGACCTAGATGTTCCATTCCTAAGATGAATGCAGGATCCACAGCTAACTTCCTCTAGTACTGGTTATTATATCTGCATGCAGAAATGGAAGATATCTAATGGAGCAGTGCCAAAGTTAACATGTAGCGTGACAAGAGTCTTGTGTGTTACTTTGGCAGCCTGTTATGCTCTGCACTGGTCACTCTGCTGGGCCTCTTTGCTGAATTTTATTTCCTAATTATTTTTATTAGTTGAATTTTTCTTTTTATTATATCGCAATAGAGAAATGAACATATTACATCAGAAATTATTTATGAAATAAGGACATAAGTAGCCTGATTTACAGCTCTAACTATGAGAGCCCTGGAAAGGCTTTATTAAAGACCTTGTGCCAACTTCTACCATACATGGAAACCTTCCAAGGTTAATAGAACATGAGGTTTTACTGATTGGATAAAAGTTTAGAATTAAATTATTAAAATTTGCAGACCGGCTCACTGTTTGAGAACTATTTTTACTCTGTTTGAAATAAACCTTTAACATCTTAGATTATGGATAAAGAATATGAATCTACTAAGAAGAAATAGGAGATGAACAATTTCTTTTCTTTTTTCTTTTTTCCTTTCTTTTTTTTGTTAAAGAAATAAAACTGAACTCTGATGATCTTCATTTTTGACTAGAAACTGGCCCGACAGACAGAAGATAATATGGCTGTCTTTACTGCAACCAATACAACGGCAGGCAGCATTAACCTCAGCCTTGTATAAATGGTCTTACTTTGCACAATCATCAACTACTTGCAATGCCTGGGACACATAAACAACAAAACCACTACATGCTGGAAGAATTAAGGTGACAATTAATTATGTTCTATTCAGAATTGAGCTGAACTAGAACTACAGGATAATAAAACAATTCTCGGTCCTTTTCTTACTTCTGCACTGTGCTCTTAATTAAAACACACACAAATGCGACTGTATTACACATAGATGTTTCCATCATTATTTTACAAATAAATAAGTACGCAACGCAAAGCACTGCTGTACTTAATGATACAGATTGCAAATCCCATCATATTAAAAATTCACAAAAGCTACTGAACTATGTGACATGTTGTGCTGAAGGATTTATTAGAAATAGATTCTCTTGATGTATATTTTTATTACCTGCATTTGCACAAGCCAAATACAGTCTGTTCTCATTTGCATTTAAGAAACAAAATTAAAGAGGTCCAATAGTTCATCAACAGGAAAAATCCTGAGAAAATGAACTCTCTTACCACGTATAATGCTGCTTCGCGAGGGTTTCTTGTATTCCCATTGGTAACAAATTGGGGAACTTCTGCCAGGAATCAATAATACAGGCCACATTCATTGCTAAAGGCTTGTTCAGCCTGGGGACTACAGAAATGGTTGATCAAGAAAGTGCCTTAGTATGGCTAGAAGTACATTTAAAATCATTTCTTGTTTAAAAACAAAAATTCCCATACTAACTTCCCCTAATTCTCTGAGATAATTACCTACTCTACCATCCGTTCCCCAGTCAAAACAACTACACTAGCCAGTTTTTTAGCCAAGATCAACCTTGTCTTCTCTTAACATATACTCCTCTATTCAAAGTCTTGGTAAGGTATCCACCTTATAAACTGCGCAAATATTAGAGAAATAAACTGTAATAATAAAGAAGTCTCAAAGATCCAAGTATCAACACAACATAAGCAGTAATGATTGATTACCTTTTTATGGCTGTAATAAAAGATACTCAGTTCTTTTACTATTATAAAATATTCAGTGTTAGTGTATCGTGTTTCACATTTTAAACTGATGTAAGAACCACATCTATTATTCTCTAAACTCACTGTTTAAATATATGGTACAATGTTGAAATGTCTGCGGTCTGCGTAGAAAACAAAATATATAGCAAGGTAGTTTTCTTTCCGTAACGATGCATATGCTAAATAAACTGTTCCTGCAGTGAATGATGACACTTACTCTACCTGCACTGTGTTGTTTAGTTTTACATTATTCAATGCTTTTGAATTGTCAGATTCAATTAGGAAGAAATCCGGCACAGATAGAGGAGAGGTCTTGCATAAATCCACATGTTATGCTGTATTTCATCTTTTACATACAGAGTACTGTTGACCTCCTGAACTTCAGTTTCCAAGGTTTCTGTGTAGTTAAATATATTATATATAGTAGCTATATGGTTAAATATACTATAAACATTTCTATTTCTAATATGGTTCTAATCTATATTTCTTTATATAACATAAGTGCTTATGAATAAACTGCATGTAGCCTAAATTGTTGAAAACAACCACCTTTTGTGCCATCAGACACCTGTTGGCACCTGAATCTGAGCAGCTGATGAACACCCTTGGCTGGTGCCCACAGCCTCTTCTGCGCCTCTCTGTTCACTGCTGTGGAGGCGGCTCAGCACCTAGCTTGCTCAGCACATAGCCACTAGCCCAGATGCTTTTCTTTTGTTAATACAGCTCCTTCACTTCCCCAGGACCTCTAACTTTACACAGCAATTACATATTGTTTTTATTTATTTATTGAGTGGGAGACCATCTATTGGCTATGTATGCATGCAGAGAGCTAAAGTGGCCATCGATCCCTGAGGGAAACCCACCAAAACCAGCACGTTAGAGATTTATGGCTTTGCAAGGGGAAAGATCTGCCACCCCCCTTAGTCACATCTGGTAACGTTTTACAAGGTACACGCGACACCAGTGAATAATTGTCATTTGGAGGCCTGACATTAAACACAGCTCCAGAGCGAAGTAACTCCATGCCTTGTAAGCGTGTCCTGCAGCACAGAGGCGTGAAGTGCTCTCCTAGGATGTTCTAGCAGCCCCCTTCCTCCCAGAAACAGATTAAGAAACTCCAAACTCCCAGTCTAGAGTCCAAACCATCTTAATCCTACCCCTGCAGATCTGGCAGATTGAGCAGCTAAATGCAGGTTGAGGGTGGCTTGCCTGAACAAACTGCTACCCCCATTTTGCTCATACTGGATGCAGCCTTAACGTCCCTGACTTTGGAAAGCACCGAGTTGGGTTTCCTACATGCTGAGGCACACATCCAGCTGCAGGCTGGAGCAGGTGAGCAAATGGTTCAGGCTTCAGCATGGGACGGTGCACCAGCTCTGCCTCCTTTGCTTGTCCCAGGTAAACCGCACGAATAAAGATTACAAAGTCAGCATGCCACGTGGATGGAATAAACTTTATTAATCCAAATCTTCAAGGCTACCCAAAACGTTCACGTGAGTTGTGTTCCAAATAAAAGAAGAACTGAATCCTGCACAAAAAGACGTAAATTATGTTCCGTTTACCAAAGGGCAAAGTTATGCTTTAACAAGTTTACCCCAGTTCGTATCTGACTTGAGGAAAAAAATAAATAACGTAACTGACTGGAATAAGAATGAGCGATTATTTCTAGGGCTGTTGTAAAACTTTCTAAATGAGTTTTATAAAAAGATTATAAAACCTATCAATATTTACAAAATAAATCTTGAATTGCCAGAGGTTAAGGCAGGAGGAGTCACCCCTTGCAGTTTTCTCCATAAGCCTGTTCCCAGCCATTCTCAGAAATAAGCGAACCGACTAGACCGATGGGAGCCTGAGCCAGTAGAGCACTACCTGTTCTCTACATTCATCCAATATTCCCAAGTAGTCAGCTCTTATTCAAATTACATTTGAGATGTTTATGAAAGGCACGTTCATAAATAAATGTCTTCTTAGCATACGAGAATGGATAATTTCCCTTAACTTTGATTAATGAAGAGCAGAGATACTAACTTCTCTGGTTAAGTGGAAAAGAGACCCCTAAATCTGTTTTCATTATCCACAGAGGATTTTTCCTTTAAAATCATTACCAAAAAACTCTCTATAATAAACGTTTTACATGGTTATGTTTCAATATGTTTTACACTGCACTGGTAATTCTCATTATTTTTCAAATATCACATTTGAGGGGGTTAATACACCATTAACGTGATTAACTTTATAATAGAAGTTAAGCCATATGGAACCAATCTGCACCATTTGACCACATAAATGACTAGATACTGAAGGTCAGCTTCTGCCCCACTGCACCTGTGCATCTTCACCAGCTTTGCTGGAATTTGGAGGCATAGACCAAGGCAGAAACCTGGCTCTCTCCAGAAACAGAGAGGACAAGCAACTTTTTAATTTTTCTCAAAATAGGGACGATCCATGAAAAGGCAGGGGTGAATTGGTACGTTAGACATGTCTGCATACAACCTGCAGAGTGCCTTTGCCACCAGAGAAGCATTTCTCCAGATAAATTTGGGTTCATGGACATTAACCACGCTCATTAACACTGTTTCGTAAGGATGGTGAATTTTGTTCCTTATTTATCTGCCAATCATTATACCTGGAAAATACAGAGTAGCTGAATCAGCAGTATAACTAATTGCTCAAGGGAGCAGCACCGCCATTTCCCAAACTTCCTCCCTCTGCCCGGAGTACAGTGAGCGTACCACACAACTCACTGTTCTGAATCAGATCCTGGGTGGCTGGTCCCAAGGTCCCGAGCCAGCAAAGCATGTCAGTAATCCTGTCGATTTTACTGTTAATCTTAAGCGAAGGTAATAATGCCAAGGCAACCCTCAGACTGAAGGGTACTCACTGTCCCCAAAAGCACTCAATCACTTTCCCTCCTTTACACCAGCCCCCAACTCACTGTCCACTATTTTCTCGCCATCTTCCCTAGCAGACTGCCTGCAAGCAAAGCTTGCATGTCTCCCATCCAGCCCATCTCCCTTGCCATGTTTCACTGTACCTCCCTGCTCTTCACTGTTGCTTGGAAGGATTTTTACTAACGCCACACCTCCTGGGCAGCTGGGGTGCAAGAGGCAACAAAGCTAAAGCAGAGCTCGGCAATGAATCACGAGCTCAACAGACCTCGGAGGCCATCGAGCTCATCCTTTGCCCCCCGGGAGGATCAGCTAGCTCGATGTCACTTCTTACACACACCCACGTAACCTGCTTGCAAAGACTGCCAGTGACAGAAACTCCACAAGCTCCCTAGGCGATATATCCCAGTGTTACACTATCTTTACATCGACAAGTTCAATCTCTTCTCACAGGTCACATTTTGTAGGCCTCAGGTCTGTCCTCCCTCTCTCTTTATGTCTCACCAGTTCTTTCTTGTTTTCACCACGCTAACAACTCCAATTAAAGCAGTTCCCTCAAAAACCACTCTTGAAAGCGATCATTGAAAAAGCTACTGCATAGTGCTGCTGAAATCAAACTGCCTTTTTTCCATCGTGCAGCTGTAGCATACTTTTAAGACTTACAATGACAAAATGTTTCAGGTCCTGCTTAGTTAAAGTCCATTAATTTTTTTGCTGATATGCACATGTAACAGGAGAAACAGGTCCAGGTACTCACTGCTGTCAATGGCTGTAATGCCTATTGCCAGAAACAGTGCAACGGTCACACACCATCAATCAGATCGAGAAACTTTTGAGACTGAGAAAACAATTCAAGTTCCAATAGTCAAGGTAAGTTGGTACGTAACCCCAGGTTTGGTACATAACCCCAATGTTACAAAATAATGCCTTGCATACCAAAGAGATTAAATTCCCCTCTGCTCCAGCAAGCAGTCCAGTAGGAACATGCTAGGGCCACGAGCGAGAGCATCACAAATCAGACTCGGCTCACAGCTGTCCTACACCCTGTGCATTCATATTGCACCTATGGCTTTTTCTTTTTCTGTTTTTTTTTTTTTTTTGTTTTTTTTTTTTTTTTTTTTTTTTAGATCAATGAAGTAAAAAGAAGAGAAGAAATGAAGCAATACTCTAGTTAACCCACATCTTCTTGATTGTTGTTGGCTTTACTCTCCTCAGGGAACAGCCAGGAAAGAAGTGCATATAAAGGTCAGAAACACCTCCTTCTGCTAGTAAATTTAGTCTGCTGCATGGAGCAGCAGGGATAGAAGACAACCCTTACCAAGATCTTAAACTCTGAAAGCAAAAGAGAACATTGTAATTATTCACAGACAGCAAGAAATCAGTAACTTTTCTACTGCATTTGGTAAAATGTAAAGTATTTATTTGTTTTCAACAGTGGATTACAAAAGCTAGAAAAAAAAAAGACAGACTTGGGTTTGGTCCAAATAAAATTATTTTCTGATATAAGAAAATAATGCATTACTGCCTGCCGTGTGGCATTGCTGTGTTTCTAGATGTACATTGCTGTCATACACAAAGTACTAACATATTATAGGAAAAATGCAAGGGCTGTGAAAGGACTTCAGGCCTTTGCAGATGAGAAGTGTTAATGGCTGTTTCATGGAGACAAATCTTTAAATTAATATAAAAAAAAGGAACAAAGCACATTTTAAGCACCAGTTTAACTTCCATATTCATTAAGCATTTTAAACAAAGTGTATCAATGAGAAATTCAAATTTGTGATAGTCCTCTGAGCTGAATACCTGAAGTCATCCCTGGAAAAACTGCACAAATAAATCCATTCCCTCATGACTTTCCTGCTGTTTTAAAAGGTGTGACAATCTCAGGTATAATAAACGTGAAGAATTTTATTACAGCTGGCCAGCTGAGCACTCCCAAGAAACATGGCACTAGTCAGAGCTGAAGAACTGACACTATTTTAATAACCTTTGCTATTGACAGTTTCCTACACATTGTCTACCTCAAAATCAACATATTTTGCAATAACTCCTGATCCCTGAGAAAATACAGGATGACATTGACATTCAAGGTATATTTTGACCCATTTCAGACAAGCCACTCCACGTGCAAGCATGGAAGAACATCCAGCCCTTCTGATCCAAACATCAAGTGAGGATAGAAAGTGAGAAAATCTCACACTTCAGTCAGGAGCGTGCCCAAAAATACTGAAAATCGCCATCTAATCTTTAAAACGCCCCAAGCATACAAAGGAGAAGACTGATTTGCAAAATCCACAAGGGATTCTTTTTCTCAGTTACAAAACTGACAGACTTGAAAGTCCAAATTCTCACATAGCCTCACACGCACATTAAATATACATCTGAATCTCAACATGTAGCAAGTACACTGCAGTAATTACACAGTGCATTTTGCAGAAGCAAAGGTGTAAATTTATAAATGTAATAAATAGAAGACAAAGTTTCTTCAGATGTTCTCACAGATGACAACATCTCAAAACACAAAGCATCATTCAGACAAAAAGCATCAACCAAAAACTGAAAACAAAAAAAATGCACAGAACCAGAGTGCAAAGGATGTCCTGGAGGTAAGATTATCAAACAATTACACCAGACAGGGGTAACACAGTTACAGTACACAGCTTTCTCTATTTTTCTTCTGAAAAATCTGCTTTGTGTTCCGGCTCTGGCGAAACCACCCTGCTCTTCTCCACGTTCTAAAAAAATGCAAATCACCAATAACCGAGGGCACCAGCTGATCGCGTTTTGGGCTGCAGCATGGGAGTATCGAGTGGCTGAGCGCTGATCAAATGACGACACAATCTGGAGACTGAGCCTCAAGTAGTGCTGGGTGACCCCGATGTTAAGTATGCTCATATTATATAAGCCTACATTGAAGTACTGATTCTGCTGCTGGAAAGTGGTGTTAAAACTCAGCACACGCAAATCCATTTGCCAAGTCAAGCACCTACAAACACATTTCTCTTGTGCAATCGATCCATCTCAAAATGGCCTGCTCTTAAACCAACTTTTTGGCATGGAAAACAGGATCTGTACCCGACCCAACCATTTCGCTTGTCTCAAGGTAAAAGCTCTCAGCATTTAATGTGTGTCACCTGCCGGAAAAATCTTTTTTTTTTATGTAATAAACCAGCAGCCATTGAACGACTTAAAATGAGGGTACATTTTCTTTTCTCTCATCCCTTGCACACGCACAGAGGATGGAAAGAAGGCAGCAGCATTTCAAAAGATTATGCATACACATCCCTTCTAAATTTATACGGTTCTCAAGGGAACAATCAACTCAGCAATGTCTGTGATGCTCAGGCTACAATTACCAAAATGAGATGCATAACCTTTATTACACCAACGAACAGTTAACTTTTCAGATTATTTCTTTTACTGCAGTGCTCTCAAATCTTTCATCTTATTCAAGTAATCAGCTGCTTCCAGTCTGTCACACTGCAGCTCCTGTGCATTCAATGCCAGGTGCTGCACACCTCACTAGCACAAACTCAGCACAATGCAAGACCTTCCTTAGCCCATATAGTTTCATATATCACCATAGCACGACAGAATGCCTTTGGGATTGAGCAGATTCAAACAGATCCTGTTGTTACATCACACAGAAAAACGCCTTGAAAGTCTGCTTAGAAAAAAGAAAGAAAAAAAAAAAAGCAGGAGCAGCCTACATCTCCAAACATGACAGTGCATTCCCGGCAGAGAATATGCAATGCAAGAAGAGAATAATGACAGTATTTCTGTTACCTTCAGTCACATAGTTGTGGTCTCGAAGAAAGCTGTGGTTAATTTTTCGTGTGTCCGTGTCCTCGCCCATTTACAGCAGGATTACTCAGCATGCCTATCCGCAGTGGACTGATAGCATCAGCAGAGGTCGTCACAAGAGCACCATCCATGCTGCCACTGCCTAGCAGAGGCGGAGAACGCACTGGGCTACTGAGCACAGCATAATGAGAGCCAGTGATGCAGCACAGATTTGGGGGGTGAATAACGATCAAAAAAAATAAATAAAAAACAAGAAATAATAAAAAAAAGAAGTAACGGGAGGAAGACGGAGGGAGAAACGGCTCCAATGAATTAAGAATGCAGAAAGCCAGTAGGGAGCTTGCGTGAAGGGAATACAGGCACTTCTCCCGCAGTTAAAGAATAACCCAATTGTTTAGTCAGGTACTCCTTAAACAAGTGCCCACGCAGAGTCTCCTCCAAGCGCCTGCTGCTGGGGCTCCTGCCGGATGCTCTGAAGTGGCAATCAGCGTACTGCAGCAAAAGCCGCCTGGAGAAGGTCTGTGCCTGCTGCTGCTGCTGCTGCTGCTGTCATATGCCTGTGCTGCATCAGAGCAGGCCCCTCCCCGTCGGCCTCTCGCTGCCCAACCGCGCAGGATCTGCATGTAGGAAAGTGAAAAATGAGACTGCAGGTAATTATTTTAGCTCTTCTGCTGCTAAGACGGGCACCGAAGAATTTAAGGGAGGGGATGCGGGGGGAAAAAAAAAAAACTTGGAGCTGCTTAAACGGGTTTGCATCGACACGTATTGCACGCTGACGGGAGGCCCCGATCCTGTGCTAGTCGATACTGTCGTATGCAGCAAAAGCAACAGTCGGTCACTGTCAGCCTGGGCAAACGTTACGGAAATTGCCAAATACCTGTCCACGAAAATGAAATGCTCAGAGACCATGCAGCCGTTAGGAAAAAGTAAGGTAAAGTAACTGTGCTGTATCTTCTCATTTTTGCCCATTTTGTAGAAAAAAGACAAAATACAAAGTATGGGGAAAAAAAATGAGGGCCAGAAAACAAGCTCAGTGGCTTCACTGCACTGGAAAGGAAAGCTGGACAAAGGGAATGTCTGCAGGTTTTTCCATTTTCTTAGAGATGCTCTTTTCATTCCTTGTATTAGCCAATCTTCTGGGAAAAGCCATGCTGAAATCTGTAAACTCAGGAATACGAGAAGAAACAGAAGAGAAAGACTATGTGCTTGTATTATAAAATAAAGCTTGTTCTTCAGTGCTTGTGTTTAAATTAAGTGCAGTTGCTATCGCATATATCAAAACAAAATTATTTGAACTGTACACACAAGCAGGTTCCTTGGACTTTCAGTTCCTGTTCAGGCAAGTCGGAACTGTTGGCTGCAGAGGGCACGTCATCTGAGAAGGTACAAGCGCCACTGAAGGACAGAAATTTGAATAGACGACAAATGGCTGCGTACCAAAGGCACTATTACAGCAAGAAAAGGGAGTACATAGTCACAAAGCCAATTCAAAGGAGAGAAGGATGGTCCTGCGGTTTAGGCCCTGGACTTGAACACAAAACATACAGCTCAGTTGTCAGCATTACTACAGCTTTTTTGTGTAATCGTGCATGGATGCTGCAGATTTGGGGGATTGGTCTTGTTTCTTTTTAAGGAAGCTAGCACATATGGTTCTTGAAAGTAAACTCAAGTGCCTTGCTATTACTACAAAAATGGTATGAGACTGGAAAAAAGTAGAGAACTATGTAAAGTACCAGCTGTAATAACTGTCCAGGGATCAACATCTAATTTCAGAATGAAGAAATGTTGAGGGAGAAAGAAAAATAGCAACACAATGACCTTCTTTCCTTTCTCATTGATGATGGAAAATAAAACAGAAACATCCTCAACTTCGAAAGTAAAGATTATCAAATCTTCACCTCTGAAAAGGTGGGAAAGTAAAAGATATTTGGTCCTTGCACCTGTGTAGACCACATTTATTTATACGCAGCACCTCAAGGTGCCAACACCAGAACCCCAGAACCCCTATGTCTGCACTGGCAGTACCAGCCAGTGCTGTGCTGGAACCTGGAGCTCTCCAGAGCCTGCCCTATCCTGTCTTGTCCACTCCTGTCCATGCACAAAATCCGTTCAACCTCAGGATGTCCTGTCTGCTTACACACTGGTACCATCAAGTTTTCAAGGTTGTGCACAAAACCTATTCTCTTTTTCAGGTCAGAGGGAAAGCGTGTCAGCAGCAATGCCAAACGAGCCAGGGCCTGCTACCTTATGATCACGAACATTTTCTTTATGGACATGCATGGCCTGGTACGTAGCTGAAGCCTCAGGTACAGGGAAGTGTCCCAAAACAAGGATCCAGTCCTTCCAGCAGCTTTGGGTGAACTATTCTGGAGTCTAATATTCTGAATTTTGTACCTGGTTATCGGAAGCAAGTACAGTATAAATAGTGGCTGACAATGCTACCTACAGTTCAGAAAGTAACTGTGAGAGCCTGTAAATGTAATAAATGGGAAAATATTCCTAGAACTTGACAGAAATAAGAGAGGAAGCCTTGAAAATAGTGGTATTTGTTTTGTATATAATGACCCTAATCTATCTGATAGAGCTGGTTTATTCTGTCCCTCCCTCACGCATTATTTTATTGTTTTGGATTTTTTCTTGCAAAGACAAAAGGTTTTGTGAGCAATGCACAGTGCACATGAAATCCCAACTCCCTGAAGACAGTGGCAAAGAGTACAAGGAGCAAGTTTACACCCAAATACACAACACCATGGTTAAACCAGTTTGAATCAAGAAGACACTTCCCTTCAGCATCCGTGCAGAAGATACACAAACTCTCTGGTTGTAGAAAAATAACCTAGATGCTTCTGTTAGAAACCTAAGCTTGCTACATGCTCGGTGAAGCTTTGGGGGGGACAATTCAGGGCACTGAAGTCAGAGAATCTCTCTTTCTCCATTTTGTATAATGGATGCTTAAGACTCCCACTCAGACACCAAGTTAGACAGTATCAGAGTGTGGATTCCTCTGTGGAGACGGGAGATGGCACTGAAATGTTCTTTTAGGAGCTTCCTCTGATTGCTCTGACAGCTGTAACTGGAAGAAATGTCACCTTGCAGGGCATTTGATCCCAAAAGTTAACCAACACAGTTGACTAAAAATGCATCGCATAATTTTTATCTACAAACAGAGAAAATGAACATGTTCTCTTCTCTCCATGAGAAAGAATTATATAGAAAAATTATTAGTGAAAATAAATCAGTAATAAATTACTTGAATGAAGTACAAAGTCTCAAAAAAACACATTGGTGGTTTGTGGGGAAAAAAAAAAAAGCAAATCATTTTTGTAAATGCATCTAAATTTCTGTGACCAAAGCTTTTGCAATTTCTACAGCTCCTGAGAGCCTCTCAACAGAAGCTCAGCAATCACTGTCCCTTGTGTGTCCTCAGTCTGTTGAAATTTATGATTTTTATTGTCTCCCATTTTAAGCCTGCCCCCCTGCCCTTAACTGTTAAGTGCAGTGCTTTCATTTTTTCCAGG
The DNA here is from genome assembly GCF_040182565.1 of Anser cygnoides. NCBI lineage: Eukaryota > Metazoa > Chordata > Aves > Anseriformes > Anatidae > Anser > Anser cygnoides. The sequence continues at coordinate 12,517,397 of NC_089876.1, read as the reverse complement.
AGCCAAGTGGACTTCTTTTTGTGAAGCTGATATAAAAACTCTCATACAGAGATAATTTTCTCCTCTCACCATTTGAATTAGAGATGTTTATAGACCACCTCCTTGGGCATCACGTCAAGTTTACCTTGTTACTCCCACTTCTATGTTAAAAATCTCATAAGGAGGAATGGAATGAGGAGAAAGCCTTTAACAAAACCAACAGACAGCATTCCCTGTGTGCATGCAAATGCTTTCCCCAAGATTATGAGCCAAATCCTTACTGTGTGGCAAATATTAGTTGTCCACTGACTTAAGTAGGTCAGTTCACATGAGAAAGATTAGCAGAATTCTGCTCTAAATTTGCAGTGCAATGCAAGTCTGTGAGACTACATTTGTGGATAACCTGCCATGCCATTTAAAAATGCTACTTATGATCAATCCCAGTAACAACGCACATAATCTGATCTGGTCAAAATATACAAGAGGATGAGGGGAAAAGAACCTTTGATCAAAAATATGTTTGTTATTTGTTATTTCATAGTAGTTCAGTCCTCCTCATATTAACAGCCCACTAATTGAGCTGAATACTGTACAAACAGAAATAAAAGAGCACCTCGGCCTAAAGAATTTACAGGCAAACTACAAAATGGAAGAGCTAGGTACAGATCAGTCAGAGACACACAAGTAAACACTGAGTCAGTAATGAGGATGGAGGCCTGGTTTTGAGCTTTCTTTAAAAGAAGGTCATTAAAGGCTTTGTGGAGAGCAGCAATAAACAAAACCTGGCTTCAAGAGGCTGGAAAATAACTGCATAACAAGAACAGAGAGAGCTTAGAGGTAAAAGGAGGAAGACAGGCTGGCAGGTCAAGAGCTTTTTTTATTTTATTCCCTCCCCAAAGATGGAAAAGACTAAGTGTATTAAGAAGCGTACTAAAGAGTGCAAGATGTTCTGAGAAAGTGTCAGTAAAGAGTGAGAGATAAGGAGAAAAGTGAAAGACAAGAGCAGGCTCAAGACAGATACCAATACAGACTGAAGGTGCCAGTAAGAAAACAGAACAGTTAAAAAGGAGGATAGCAAACAAAAACTGGGTCTGTGCCAAGAGGAGAAAAACCTGTGGACTGGAAGAGAAATGAGGAAGAAAACTGTCTACCTAACTGTCAAGAGTTTTGGGGAAAAGGACTGGAGAAAGGTGAAGATGGAGAAACAAGAAAGGAAGGATCCACAAATTGAAGCAGGAGGCAGCCAGTACCTTAAGAAAGAAATCAAAAATAGCAAAAATGTAAATAGGATTGAGAAGTAAGGTTGGATAACAGTGTGGTTTAGCTGGATGATGAAGGAATTGAAGCAGAAGAGAACAAACCTGGGCTGAACAACCGTTGACCATGTTTGTTCATTGTAGCTCCGTAAGAAAGCTCTGCAGCATGAGAGTGGGAAGAAATAGGTATTTGAAGACACCTGGTCCTATGTGATCCTGTCTATAAATACCTGGTGAATGTATGGGCTTCCTGTTTTGCTCCTGCAGAACGTTTTTGTTCTTCTCTTAAACACATTCACACAAAGAGCTTCCATTTAACTTTGTTAGAAACTGGTATCAGAGCAAAATCTTTAATAATTTATACTCTCAGTATCTGAAATAGAGCAGAGCAGTCAGTACTTCTTTTCCATTTTACTACCTCCCAACGCATCACAGTTTGAATTAGAACAATTAAACTTGAACAGCAACAGAAAGAAAAAATATGGTGGTTGAATACTTCGATACTTTCTTTGTCTAACAAAACTTTTCACATACAGATCATTCTGTAGTTCATTTCCTAAAACACGACTTTAAATCAAATGGAACTGAATTTTGAATTGGCACTGAACTTCAAACTAATGGTTTTTGAAGAATAAGAGATTCAAAGAACTGTGAGGTTAAAAATCCTTCGAAGTTACAAATTGTAACAAAAGCAGACTATTTTCTTAAAGTTTGTGTAGTCACCTGAGTCTTTTTAGTGCTTTGACAGAATTTCCTTCTAACCATATCCTAACATCTGCAAATTGTACCATGAGTACCAACTTTCTCTTCTCGTCTTGGAATGGAATAGGATAGCATATACAGTCAACTACAGAAAAATGCAATAAAATACTTAGCCAACCCTTTAAGTTTATATTTCATTGCAATTGAATTTGTTCACCAACAGAGGATATTTATGAGCCAGATGCTCTCTTCCCTGTACGCATATCTAGTTTATGTACCGAGATATAAAAAGCTCAGCTACTGACCTCTCCAATTAGGCCATTGGCATATTAGCTTGTCTTTTTATTTATTTATTTAAAGCCCAGGAAAATAAGATTATATAGTACAGTCATACTCCTGTTCAGAAATAGTGGAGCTCATTGTCTGCCACTCATCTGAAGGGGAAAACAAGGAATTATCCTGTGATAGAAAGCTCCTCCCCTGGTCTTCCTCCAGCCTTGCTGAGCATGGCAGAGGAGGGACTCGGAGCTCTCAGCCAGGGAAAAGCATTTTGCAGGATAGCAAATACACTCCCTCTGGGTTTGAGTAGTTTTACTTCTCACTGTTTGAGACTGCTACCTTTAAAATAGTGTTTTTCTCTGCTGTCTAATCCTCCTTTAGTACTTCCAGCCAGAACGGACATTCACTCCAGACCATACTCCCCTACATGAGACAAGACCTACGCTGCAAGTAGCGGTGGGAATACCCAGGCTCACTTTGAGGAAGTTAGATCTTAGAAACCCTCTAGCCCTGACAGCACAGACCTCTGCATGAGCTGTACGCCTTGGAGGGAAGTTACCCCAAGGTGATTAAAGTAGCAATGGTACAAACATCTTTCCACCTTCCCTCATTTTGAAGACATTGAAGTACATCTCATTACACGATGCCCATTCGGCAAAGGAAATAATCTAATCGCTTTGTTATATATAGCAATGAGTGTACCATAAATGATCCTGATAAGAGTTTGCATTAAAAATAAAAGTCTGTATGCCCACATATTTCTGAATAGCCCTCTTTATATTTCTTGTCTCACAAAGACAAATATAAGATACAGAACTATTATACGATTTCATTCTTAATTCTTTGACAGCTTAAACAAAAACAAATAGTTACTGCCAAAAGTTAACATATAAAAAGTAATAAAAGAAAAATTGTATCAATCATAACCCTCAAGTAAAAAGTAAATCATCGTCTTACGCTAGCAGCTCTGTAGTAACTGCTCAGAATCTTTAAATTTATAGCCTTTCATTTACATTTCAGTATACATTCTTTGGTTACTGTATGTTGAATTGAATATTTAATATTGAGAATGATGAAGTAGCCCAACAATTTTGGAAAACCTAATAGCTACTATCACAACTGGAAACTACCCTATTATTCACAAAGGGGCAGCTCCTTTACCACGCTACCTTTTGCCATGTTAAACCTAAAAATAACACCACCCCAGAAAAAAATCACTTATTTTTAGCCAATATACTCTAGACACAGAATAAAACTGATGCCTCCCAGCACCTGGCAATTTTAGAAAGCAAGCAATTAAAAATTACCACCAAGCAATTTAAATAACAGAGCCAGACTTCCCTGAACATCCTTCACCCTGCCCGTTCCTGTGAAGGTGGCGTGAGGATCCGCGGCAGGGACAGCACCGTTTGAAGTTTTGCAGACAGGAAGAACCGAATCCACAACACACACACGTGGCTTTCCATGAAGCTGCCAGCAGTTCTGCTCTTCTCTTTTGCACGGGGCGGTGGTGATGGCAGAGCTAACCAGCACATGCCTAATGTAATGATCTTTTCCACAGCCGGGAGAATGCAGCCAGGCTATTTGGACGTGGTGGTTCCTGCAAGGAGTCCCCTTGAGGCTGAGCCAGGACGAATGCCCTTCACTGTGACATCCCTGTGCCCCCAGGATGCGCTCCCTGTGACACCAGCTCCCCTCTAGGGACTATGTCTCAGGTCGGTGGGGAAGGGGCAGGTTCTCCCGTCCCGTCCCAGCAGCTGCACACACCGCAGCCCTCTCCAAGCTCCGCGATGTCACATTAATCCACTCTGGCAAACCTGCACTGGGTACTACGTGCAGGGGTTTCCTTCAGAGAAAGGAAGAAATTGGAAAACTAAACAGTTTCTTGTCTACTGGCTTAAGGCTGCTCAGAGAAAGCAAGCAGTGGAAGAGCAGGAGCTACCAGGCAAAAATCATAGTATCTGGCAAGGGGGAAGAGTGCCCAGAGGCCCAAATCTGGTGAGCTCACAGCCTTGCACAGCACCAAAGTACTATATTAGAGACAACAACCACATCTTTGCACCAGTCTTCTGTGGTTTAAAATCACATCTAAGCCAAATCTTGCAGTTTCTCAGCTGAGGAGTGCCAGGAACAGGTTAACAAGGGCATAGAGAAATTACCATCAACACTAATGGAGTGAGCTGTGCGTGCTCTAGGGGCAAGTTTTTATTTGGCAGATTTCAGAACACCATAACAGACTCCAGAAGGGTCTAGGTTTCACCGAGAGATGGAAAGCAAAGATGCAAAATTACAGGGGAAGGAAAAGCAAAAAGAACTGGTGAGATGCCAAACAGAGAAGCTGGAAATTCTCCCAAAACTTACTAATTTGGAGATGAAGCCTATTAAGTGACTGCAGCAGGAATGGGAAGACTGGTCCAAGGGAAAGAGCACTGGACTGGGAATCAGTGACCAAGACTTTCAACAGCGGTTACTGCGCTCCCAACAGTTTCTCAAATGGAAAAACACAAATATACAATACATACATACACACATATACATATACACACACACACATATATATATCTTCCAAAAGAGAAGCAGTTTATACTTTTTGAAAACAGAGTTTAGTTTTATAAATACTTCATACCAACGTTCATTAACTTCTGTACTTAGAGCATCACTTGCGCGCTGCCTCATACCTAGTACAAGGCAGCGTGCACCTTGCTGCACTGCCTGGTGTGTACTGGACACTTCCTTTCTAAAGCGATGCCTGTGACAGCATCCTCTCTCCAAATTACCCTACAACAGCAATTCACTGCCATGTTCTACTGTTGTGAAGGGGAGAAAAATCGCTGAGATGTATGCCTCTGCATACTGCTATCCTACATATTCATGATATATGCATTTTATTCAAATTAACATTATTATTCCATGCTTTTATCCACACAAAAAGCAGGAAATCTGCCCACACCACTTACAACTGATTAATCTGCAAAGCAGGAATAGGTCCTAAGAAGGACAGGTCCTGCTGGAAAGGGCTGGAAATCACAAAGGGAAGAAGTTTCAGCAACTGCTCATGATCACAAGGACAGATGACAGGCAGCACGGCACAGCGTTGGAGGTTGCTGATGGGCGCTGTCACGGCGGTGGAGCCTCAGGAGCTGAAGTGCACGCGCCTCCGCAGCACTTCACCCAGCACACAGCCAGAAGGGCTCCCGGGGGAGACCTTCCAGTCCACAACCAGCCAGGGCAGCAATTACAAAACCAACTTCATGCTCTAAGATCTACATACTGAATATCTTCAGGACTGTCAGGCTCTGGACTAGGGCGTGAAGCTGTCTGAGACAGGGAAGCTTGAAAAGAGGCTAACAGAGAACCCGCAAATATGCGCATGGTGTGAATAAACATGAAATTGCCACTCAGAGGCTGAAGAGATGGCCCTGAAAAACACAGAACAGAAAGTGGCGTGTAAAAGGAGTTTACAGCAGAAGAAGCAGTACTGACAGAACTAAGACACTGCGTGCATATTTGTGCGAGAAAGAAAGTGGGAGGAGAGGGAGCAAGTGTGGTGAGAGCAGGATGCAAACCCGCACTGCTGGTCACGTTCGTGCTTCCTGACTGGCAATGGATTCCCAAAACATTGGGAAAGGAAAGCAGTTTCTAAAAGAGCTTCCAAAAGCAGCACTGAAGGGATTCAGAGTTCAGAGGAGGGCTATGAAGATAATAAGAGGACTGGAGCACCTGTTGTACGAGGACAGGCTGAGAGAACTGGGCCTGTTTAGCTTGGAAAAGAGAAGACTGAGGGGAGACCTCATCGATGTGTATAAGTACCTGAGGGGAGGGTGTTGAGTGGATGGAGCCAGTCTCTTTTCGGTTGTGCCCAGCGACAGGATGAGAGGCAAAGGGCACAAACTGAAGCACAGGAGGTTCCGGCTCAATATGAGGAGGCACTTCTTTGCTGTTAGAGTGACAGAGCACTGGGACAGGCTGCCCAGAGAGGCTGTGGGGTCTCCTTCTCTGGAGATACTCAAACCCCGCCTGGACGCCATCCTGCGCAATGTGCTCTAGGTGATCCTGCTCAGCGGGGGGGGTTGGACTAGATGATCTTCAGCAGTCCATTCCAACCTCAGCCATGCTGTGATTAAGCTGGTAAGATACAGAAATCCTGGACAGATGGAGCTTGAACAATTTCAACAGCAAAAATTAAGAGGAGACACATTAAAACAGACATAACGAGACAAACTTTTTACACAAGACCAGGAGAGGAAACAGAGGAAATTCTTTTAAATATTATGACCTGTCATAAAATACCAGAAGTTGCCTGAGAATTTGTAAAAATATCAAAACTATTTTTGAGACTTTAGCAAATAATTAAGAATCAAATCAAATCAACACACTGTGTTGGCTTTCACATTAAAAAGCAAACCACAGCCACTCTTCTTAACATTTTGCTAATTCAAAACTGGAAATATTTCTGGAAATAATAATTCGGGAACACTTCCAGCACATGACAAGTCTAACAAAACAAAACAAAATCAGCATAGAGGATCATTTATTACTGTCTTTGCATTCTACACACAATCACACTAAGATGACAACTTTGAAGGGAACTTAGCCCAAAAGACTATGCTCTTCACAGGGCTGGAGAGAAATGACATGACGTGTGACATGACATTCCCCCTGCCTCCTCCTTTTCACCAGTGGCTTTAGTTAATTCAGAGATCTAAAGTGCAAAGAGCTTTTCCTCCAGAATTTCCTCACACCACAATGAGTAGTTACCTATTTCTCTGCTCTACAACAACTGAGAATCTGGCCATTTTGGGGTGCATGCACAACCCAGCTATGCTGGGCCTGTAAGAAGGAACTGCTGCAGAACAAAAAGGCTGTTCTACAAAGCAATACAGCACTATATTTTTTCTGATATCAATTTTTTTCAGATAAAATTTACTGTAGACACAGCCTGAAGAGAGATGCAATCTCTCAAATTTAAAAAACAACAACAAATTGCATCAATATAAGCAATGATTTTGTTATTAGACTCTCCTCCAGATCATCCAAATATTTAAGCTACAGTGGCATCTGAAGCACCTGCTGCAAGAGCTGCAGTCTCTGAAATAATACTCACCTGGTAAAACAACAGCTAAAAATAAATTTAAGCTATTAAATGCACAACAAAAACAAACAAAATACAACTATCAGATATCAAAAAACCAAATACATTAGCAACAATAATAATAAAATATTTGTAGATAAACATAGAAATAAAGCTAGCACTGAATGGAAATAGAAGTTCATGAGGCATGCTTAAGACCAAATTTTGAGGGCATTTCACATAATGAAACCCTAAACTACATTGCCGTAAGCAACAAATGCACCTATATGTCATGTTCCACTTCTGGCCACCCTTATACCAACAGCAGGAATCAAATTCAGAAAAAGAACAAATCATAGAGGTGATTTGGCATTGGAAATGGATAATTACAAGGTAAACAATGGCTGCAGACAGCTCCTTATAGGAGTAAGTTGGAAGGAATGTAAGCACAACCATCCAAAGGAATTATTTGTATTGCACACAGTGAGTGCAAATTAAATAAAGGAAACTACCCATTGCTTATTTTGAACAATACTTACAAGGGTGGGTATAGCTGGAAAGCTATTAATTGATTTTTCAACCTAATAAAAGGACCGAGCACCTGCAAATTAAGTGTTGCAATGAAAACAGAAGAGATGCCTGGCCCCAGGAGGATCTGAAAATGCCAGGCAAAATGCTTCGCCTACCCAGCACAGAAACTGCCAGCTGAGGAGGGGGCTCACTGGAATCAGACGGCTGAAAACACTGAACACAAAGATGTTCCCTCCCAGAGCTTCAAGGTCTCAGATAAGGTCACAAAGGACACATGCTTGTTGATGTAACATCTTGGTGCCACCAAATATTCCCTGAAAAACTGGGAGACAGTCTCACCTTATCATGCAATAGCATGGTGACAACTCATATGGGAAATCCAATATCATTTCATTTCATTTGAGAGGATTATATTCTAGGTATATTCTGCAACTTCACCTCCTGCTGAAGTTGCATCAAGTGGCAACAACAACAACAAAAATTGTATTTGCGGAACTGGAAAAAATCCCAACTAAAAAGAACAAAAATCTGTGTTTTAGTGATTGAGATACTCACCTTGGGCAAGGGAAATTTTGAGCTCTACCCTGCTTTATAAGAGAAGGAAGGAACAAGAGCCCTCACCCAGCACCAGTCTAAAGGCCTTTGGGAGGTCTGCTAAGCAGACACAAGCACTACCATGTCACAGAATCATTAAGGCTGGAAAAGACCTTCAAGATCATCTGGTCCAACCATACCCATATGTAACCAGCCACTCCAACAAAAGGAGGGGAGTGGTGGCTCCTTAACCATACAATTTCTGCTGAACTCCAAAAAACTATTTAAGGTTACTTACAGCCAGATACGGACTAACCCAGTCACCGTGCAAGCATAACTTCTAGATCTTAAAATATCCTTAGACTGTAACAGAATGAACTAATTTCAACTAATGAATTGCTGAGCCAGCACAATGAAAAGAACAGAACATGGGCAAAGTAATGCAATAACGGTGTGGTTATGACAATTATAAATCAAAGGAAAGAGAATGATGTCTCCATGTTTCAAGGAACAGCTCCCCAGGGAGGGTCGAGGAAGACCATCTGCGAGACGGGGACACCATGCCCAAGGGCACAGTGACCAGTGATCTGGTCACATCGTGACCTACCTCTGTGCCTGCCTGCCGCCCTTCCTTGCTCTGATTATCCCACTGCTGCAGACCACCAAGTCTTAGCTGTGCTGCTGGTTGTCCATAAATACTGCCAACCGGTACGAGCTGTTAAAAACCATATCTACCTCCTCATATAACCAATCTCTGTTCTTGCCAGGTAACACCGTTGCAGAGACACTCCACAGAAGCTAACCTATACTAACCTGATGTTAAAAACAAAAAAAAAAGAAACTACTGTTGCATTTTCTGTTGGGCTAAATGTATGCATGCAAGAAATGCTCTAAGCCTGGGCTGAGCTTCCAGGAAAACTCACCGCTTAGTTTCAGAAACTGCGTGGTGCTTTGGTACGGTCTCACCAGCTAGCAGCTCGGGCCTTGCTATTCTAGGCTTCTGCCCACCAAAAATGCTAAGTGTTTAGCAATTTTTCAGATCTCAATGGGAGCAATCCAGTAAATTCAGCCATTTCAACAAGTAGGCAGGCAATGAACTTGATGCCGTATATTTGTATTTATCACATTTGTATTTAAGCACATACCTAAGCCCTATTCGGGATCCAACTATAAATCTCATCCTCGCACCAGTTAAGCACTTGTAAAAAACTTTAACCAGATGAAATTAGATTATAGAAGAGCCTTTAGAATAAGATGTGACACACAGCTCTGGTAGTATATATATTGCACAGTTCTATTTAAAGAAGCTTAATCTAAAAATTTTCTTGGTAACATACTTAGTAGTTTAACTTCTATGACTCCTTTAGGCAGTAATTAAGAGTGGCTTCTTAATTATTCAACTTATCTATAATAAACCAGGAAGATTTATCTTTGATTCGTGCCAACGTGACCAATGGAAATAAGCATTTCACATTCAACAGAAAACACATGAATAAACCAGTAATTTAATACAGTATTATTTCAGAAGAAGCACGGTAAACTATCTATCTATACATATTGGTAAGTAAAATAGAAATCACAAAAGCCATTTAACCTGAAAGTTTAACTGAAGATTTTTAGGAACGCTGTAGCCAAGAAGACCCCTTTCTTTCTACAGGCACGCCATTCACCAGCTACCTGTGCACGGTGATGGAGAGGCTGAGACACGGAGGTTCAATCCCTGCTTACTACTTCTGAAACAACACTTCAGAACTGCCATCTTGCTCCTTTCCATTAGCTGAACTGAAGTGGGGTTTCACCTTAGAGTTTGTGGGATGAAAGACCCCAAACAGGACGAAGCAATGGCTGCAGCGCCGCAACTCAGGGATCTGAGAGCATCCCAGCAGCGCCTTGCCCAGCCGCACTCCCTCAGGTGCAGGAACCCCACTCAGCCCCCACATTGTGCTCAAGCAAACAGTTTTAAATGCTGAGATTTCAACGTTTCCTCTGTGTTGTCTTTTCTTCATAGCACAACACCAAGATCACTCACTTGCTAAAGGCCCAATACTCTGAGAGTCCCAGAACTACCACGGGCAGGCACTGGGTGCTCTCTGAGCTCAACCCCTTCACCCTTTGGCAGCATGACCCTGACCACCAAACACTCACCATAACAGGGATTTACTAACATTTCACTTTAATGCAAATGATTTTCCATACCAAGCCTCCTAAATGTCGTGTCTTTTAAAGTTTACCTTTTTTTTTTTTTTTGGACAGAAAGAGCCTTTTAGCATGAAACAAGGTTCTCTACAACCATTGTGTATTCTGAGCAAAAATCCCTTTTCATCTCACCATTTTGAAATTCAGCATTTTGGTGGCATGCAAATCAGAGTGAAACACACAAGTAGTAATGTAATATTTCTGTATTTTGCCACCTTACGCTAATTTTCCAAAAAGGAAATAATCCAGAATCAACTGGGAAGGCATGTTTCATCAGGATTAAAACATCAATTGTGCTTCAGAGTATGGAAAGTTTTATAAAATGGCAACTCACCTTTGAGGAGACAGTAATCAGAAAGAGAAAGAGGCAACTAAAGAAACCCATACCAGCTGTAAGCAATCAAAGCTGTGAGTTTGTCCATTCACAGCTTCCAACATCAGGAACGACAAAGTGAGTACAACCAGAAAGCACAGGCTGAGAGCACAGCAACTGATTAAAGAGGCAAAATCAACCCAGCCCTTGGCAATAACTGCTATTACGACTGTAAATATATCAGAAAGAAGCAATATAGGCAAAGAACTGTTAATGGGAAGTTTGGTATCTGACAATATGAAAGTCTTCAATAGTGTTCTTTAACAGCATGGCAGCTTTTCTGCAGCATAGCCAGACTTCTAGGCAACTACTGAGAAAAATGCAATCAGAACTAGGATCTACCTTACATTTCATGGATACCTCATTAAGATTTTATATTTACACTTGAAAGTCTTATTTTTGAGATCTGACCATACCAGCCATTGCTCCTGCTTAAAATACTGTAAGTCTATGAGGTCTTTAAGGCTTTACGATGATATCACTCAAATACTGTGATCCGAATTCATGAAATGGTGACGACATTCAGTCATAACCATAACCAAATGAAGGGAAGAATTCATAATACCAAATAAGAAAAGAGTTCTGAGAAGCAGTGTTTGTCCTTGAAATAAAACAGAGAGCACACGTGGAAAAAAATAAATAAAAAAATCAGTATTTTCAAGTCATGGGATGATCCATGATTTCTTTGGCTCTTAGAAACTTGCCTTACCCTCCAGCATCACCAGTCCTCAAAGCCAACACTTTGCAGCTGTGGGAGAAGGTGCATGACCCAGCCCCCAGTTACTCACTGCAATAGCTGGAATTTGATAACTCTCAGACCACCTTCTTACAGGCAAAGTTCAAGAAGAAAAGAGCAGGTAAACATATGATGGCAGTATTTGAAATAGTAACAAAAGGATGAAAAGGGAACAAAAGAAACGCAATTCTACATTTCATTTAACAATCAGATTCCCTCAGAGTCACTTCACCACCCCATGCAATTTGTGAAGATGGCAAATTTGTCCCAACCTCTGCTCTACAACTGGGCTGTCCTAAAGCTTGTCCATACAAGTAAGCATCAGCCGCACCCTGTAAGAAAGCTCTGGCCAGCATAGGTGGCAGGGCTTGTTCAGGGCTTTGGGACCAGCTGGCCACTCCCTGGCTTTGAGGACAGCTGGGGGCGGCGCACAAGCTACCAGAGGATGCACAATCACTCTCCTCCCTTCTCTTCCCTGGCTTTGGGGGCTCTCCCCTCCTCCCCACCTTTTCTTACCTGCCATTTCTGTTGCTCCTGAATTAGCACATTCCTTCCACTTCAAGATCAGGTGGCTTGTTTCTCTCTCTCCCTCACACACACACACACATTAACATGAAAACTCCTGAAAACCTTTGAAGTCACATATCATGAGATATAGTTGTTCTAACAGAGATTCTGCTAAATTAGGTTGCTGCCACCACAGCAGAGCGTGTGCCATTCACAAGTCTCACTCGCTCCCACTTCTTTCTATGGTAAAGAGCTGTTACTGTTGTATTTACTGCACAGAACCTGTTTGGAAAAAAAATAATAATCCAGTTAGAGATGGATTCACAACAAGGTAGACTTTGACCCTTAGTTTTGACTTTGCCTGTCTTTTGTTTGTTTGTGAGGCCCTGTAATTGTTTACATTCAATATAAATTGAATCTGCAGCATGCAAAACCTGGACTCTGCAGACTCCGTAGGTAACCTAGGGTTAGAGGTTAAAAAACATTGACATCATGACAAATTGCTGTAATTTGAAGAATAATCTGAAATCCTGCTGGGACACAATTGAGTCTGTGAGCCTAGTTGTTAATGATAATAAAAGCTGACATAGTAAAAATGATAAAATTAAAGAGAACACCCAGTAATATAAGTGCCTCCAGCGTATGACATTGACAATCCAGTTAAGAGGGCTGGTAAAAATCTCGTTGGCAAGTATCTTAATGCTCCACTTCCAGTTTCAGAGAGCTCCACTTGTTTGGGAAAACACAACGACTGTGGGCTTTTGTCTTTTCTTGCTTACACCCTCTCTGTTTGTCATCACTTTAAAAACATGCAGTTTACATAACGACTTCAGTAGTGCAAGGTCATAATTCTACTTTCCTGATTAGTTTATATCTATGTAGCAATAGATAAAAACTGTATTTTTAATGTATTACACCCATGATACTTTTCTCCGTGTCTTTGACATATCATAAACCAGCTGGCAACATAAAATATAAATTGGCTAGCAATAAGAACAGATGAATCATTAATTACTCTGTACCAAAATGAGAAAGATCAGTTTTACAGTATTAAATGGCACGTGTAGCTGGTAATTAAAAATTATATTTAAATAAAAAGATCTCGATAAGCATTATTTAGAACACTATTACATATTTTTACTTTAAAATATTAATATTTCTCAGGCAGAATTTTAAAGTCTGGGCTACTGAAATTTGCTCTGGCTTTGCTTCTTTATTTTTTACTCTCAACCAATACCTACATATTATGGATTACTGTATATCTTTATAAACATTGTAAGATTTTTATTAAAATTTCACACTGAATCGTATTTTTCACAGGGCTCACACTTCAGCTTATTATTCTCAGCTTTGCAGGATCGGGGGGTAATGTCTTCTCACAAAGACAACTTAGAAGACAAGTAAACCATATGCTGCTAATGGTAAAAACAAAACAAAAATAATGCTCCCCAAACTAAAGCAAAGAGAACTCTGACATCTCTTCTTCTGATGGTATGGTCAAATGGGGTAGAAGGTAGTCACATCAAGAATTGCCTGTACAATTGGAAAATGAATACGAGAGAATAGGTAGATCAGCTAAACCCAAGAAACCGCTCGGATTTGCTTCAGAAGTGCAGGAAGACTCAGATCCATCCTTTGGACCAGATGCTGTGATGAAGTCTACAACAGTAACACCACCGACACTGGCTTGCTTCCAAACCTTTTCCAGTTTAATCCCTAAAATAAGCACTCAAAATCGAAGATTGCAAGGTTAAAAAATGCTATGTCTTTATTCATAATTAGCAGCCAACTGCTACTGCTACCCTATCTTATCGTATAGAAAATGAATGCAATTGATCTCTGCCTTTGAATGGCAAATCGCATTTGCAATTATTTCCAGGGTGGGTTTTTTTCTTTTCTTTTCTATTTTTTTTTTCATGAATGAAAGCTGTGCCTGGGGATCAAAAGCTGCACTCTCAGCCTGTTATCTTCATCCAGAGGATTCTGAAGGCACTGACTGGTACACAAAAATCCAGTATCCTTTGACACACTTCTACGTTGCACAACATATAGGTGTCACTTTCGATTACTACTTAATCAAAGAAGTTCTTATATTTCTACTCATTCTCTTAAATATTTAGCTTATTCTCATCTGCTAGGTAGCTTGTTCTCATCAGCTAATTTCTCCTAAGATCTTGTCTTCTATCTGCTCTTTCCACATCCAGCAGCTTCTTACTGACACCTGCCAAAGTAAGCATCCAGGCTGAGCTGACCAATTTTCTTCTTGTGAAAGTAGGATTTTTTTTTTTTTTTTTTTGATGAAGTAGGAGCCAGAAAGGAAATGGCTTCCAACTGTCCATCTCCTGAACAAAAAGGGGAAATGCTGTCCAAACCAAAATATTTGCAAATCACGTTTTCCTTCAGGGCACGCAATCCAACCATATCACAGCAGCTACGGAAAAGCAGCAGGAAGCCCTTCACTGGTGTGAGGCACGTTGAAGAAACAGTTCAAAGGCAACGTCATGAAAGCCACGAGTCCCCAGGATAAGCTGAATGCTCATTTCTTCACCCAAAGTGCTGTCATTGATCACGGGGCTGCCCAATTGGTGTCTTTGAAGTGCTGCAGGCTTTTCACAGAGATACTAAATTTCCTCCACTCAAACTGTTTAAGAGTTCCAGGTTCAAATTTTAAAGTAATATTTCAAGAGGACTATTTCCAATCTAGAAATTGGAAAAAATGTCAGAAAAATGTATGCAGTCATGTGTTGTGAATTGGCACACAATTAATTACAATGAATACTGCTCCCACTCTGAACGCCATGGGGTATGGGAAGCAGACCTAGTCACTTGGTTTGTCAAGAAAAGGTGAATCACGTTACTCAATTTTAATTTTCACTAACAATAAAGTATTCTAAATACAAACTTATTTTAAAACCATACCACAACAGAGCAATCCTAATTATACAACGTTGATATGTTTTGTTCCACTTTGTACATCAGATTTTTGCAGCCCTCTGTAACCAGGCTTTAACTGGTTTTCTGTCACTAAAAAGCAGCGCTATACAAACAAACGAAGGCTCCACACTGATCCCAGTCCTTATTTCCCTTGGACCGTCACAGACTTCACAAAGGAGTCCCTCGTAAAGCAGGCTGATTTTGTAGGAACTTTTGCACAGATCAGATTATGCAAGGCTGGGGCCCTGCTTGCTTTGTTCTTGTACGAATGAGCATCTGCTTTGGCACACTTGGCACTAAGCCCGCATTTCTAAAATTCAAGTGTTTTTCTGGGCACATCCCCAGCCCCTTGAAGAGGAACAAAGATGGAAAAACTGCAGAAGAGTGACATAGTTTCTTACTTCAACGGTATCGCTGCTTTTTGAAAAATATCATCAGTTCTTAGATAAGATGTAAAATTTATAAATTTACTCCTCCAAAACCCAACAAAAACCACAACCAACTCTGAAAAACAAAGTATGCTCAATTCAACTGCACTACAGGTTAAAGGAGAATATCCAGCACATAAATTAAAATATATATATATATATAAAAGAAAAACTTTACAAAGATATTTTAAGAACCAAATTATAACATTAGATGAAAGATAGAAAATAAATTCTAGCAAGTTCTACTGTATTTCCACAGAAACTAGTTACAAGTCCAAAAAATGGAGCTAAGAAAAGATGACGTAAACACACAACACGAGGTCTCATGAGTATTTTTGCAGACTTGGCATTAAGACATCAGGGCATCTAAGGAAGCAGCTAATCTTTACTACACCAACAGATTCTCTCTAATGTAGCCTTTCTGACTTTCAAATCTTGTTCCACGTATTAGGGATCAGAGAAACATACATTTTGAAGAAAATACGTAATTACATTAATGTAAGTATATAATAATATAAAATATTAAGAAAATATTTTAAATAAAAATATTATAAAATTTATATAAATATAAAAATATTATAAAGTATTGAGAAAATATTATAAAGAAAAAATAGCTTTCATTTTAATGATTTTTGAAAAGCTGAACAAGAAATAGCTGAATACATCTGACATTTTCTAAAGAAGATTCAGAAAAAACGAGCCATAGAAGCATTACTCTTGCTTAATAAGAGTACTTAGGTATTCCAGCGTTCATTGCAAATCCATAAAACACACAATAAATTTAGATTTTCTAACCATCACAATGACACATATGTACCTGGATTTACAGTTCCCATTGGGAACTTAAAGAATGAAAAAAAAAAAAAGCCAAAGCAAAACATGACATGGCTTTTTCATGACAGGCCAGCACATCTATGAAATATTAAACAGCTCAACAGAACAACTCAAAAGTTATTTTCCATTCTTAATGCAAACACCGCAGTTTTAGAAAGTGGCTGCCTCCAGGTTTCAAAGTGCACCTGACAACTTACAGCCTAGGGGTCAGGCTTGGCTTTTATTAATCCAAGGAACGCCTCTTACTCCAAATCAGCCGCACTTTCGGAAGGTTTAGGAGAAATCATTTGACCACCACCATCAATATTTAACACCATATGAAACTTCATCTTCATATTAAAACTGGGCATATAAAAGTGCACGTGGGAGGTAAATGGGCATTATTTCATACTGTAGAAAAATCTGAGATCTTCACTACATGCACACATTTGGAACTTGGCTTTTATAGCTTCTAAATTAAACAGCGGCTTGTAAAATGATTGGAAAATGCAGAAGTTTTGAGGACAAATCGGGAAGGAACAGCTCTCAACTGTCATGACTAAAAATAGATTTCAACAACTTGTGAACAGAAAACGTGGCTGTAGGCGGATTTATCAATTTCATATCATATTAGCGAAGCTTTTATCTCTCATTTTTAAAAATATGCTGAACTTCAAATAAACTTTAGTCAGGATTTCAGGACATGACCCATTTTTAGGATGCACCTGACTTTATACTGAAGATGTGTATTATCTAACACAACACAAATAGGTCAGTGCTCCTGTTCTAGTTCTTTTTGTTATAACTAAAATCAGCACAGACTAAAATTAATACACAGAGCAGATAAAGAAAATAGAAGTTATTACCATAGCAATACTCAAGAGAGACAATCAGGTCACACAAACTGGAAAAAAAAAGCACAAGTGTCACTTAGAGATATGATCAGTTCAGTGACTGCAAAAACAACCGTGCATTGAGCAAATAACCACTATGTAATGAAGGGAAAAGGTGTCTAGCAAACATGTTTGAAAATACAAACTCAGTAACACATGCTACCACAGTACTACTAAAGCATAAGGCAATGTACCAGAAAGCCTCTAATTGACCTTACCTGTGATCTGATCATTTTAAGCAAAAAATTAATAACTTATTCATAAAACTTCAGTAACAGAAAGGTAAGGAGCTGCCAGTATCAATTTAAGTCTATAAGCCAAAGCTGTTCATGTTTAAGCCCACAAATGTAAGTCAAATGCCATTTTCTTCTAGAATTACAATATGCTTAGTAAGGCATGAAGAACTGAAGTGTTTTTCATCATATATATGATGTAGCACAAGTTAAAGAGCAAAGTTTAGCCATGATTCTCAATTTTCTTGTAATCATAGCTGATGGTAAAAGAAAAAGACCAAAAAAAAATTGTGAAACTGAATATCTGTTGCAGCTACAAGCCCTAATGAATGTCCCTGTTAGTGGCAGCGTGTGGACAGGTAGCATGTGGATGGTGACACCGAGATGCCCTTTCTGTTCTTGATGGAAACAGCTTATGGGATTCCTGAGGCAGCTTCTGCTGGCCCCTTCCCCTCTCCCACTTCCTTCATTGTTTTCTCACTTCTGTTATAATGGCCAATTTACCAAGTTATAAATTAAAACAAACACAAAAAATCTCTAGTTTCATTTAAAAATAAAAATAAAACACACAAAAAGAAGAGGACTACACCACTACCTGTATATAACTAAACTGTGCCAGGTCTTTAATATGCTTCTTGTCCAGTATGCTATGTTGTCATTCCCCAGTCACCTTCTATTTGTATCTTTCAGAAAATCAGCCCTAAGGCATACAACATCTGTATGCTCTGCAGTAACATCCATGCATCATCATTCTCTTACATAATACTGCTGTGGTATGACAAAGTTTCTAGCTCTGTGAAGCACAATGTCAACAAGAAGCACATGAGGAATTTACTCTTCATGTGCAGCAGTTTCTTTTTTAAACAGCTCTTATTCCCTTCAGCAAAATGAGACTGAATATGGTTGAGCATGAAGATCAAAAGTCCAACACTTGCAACAGCAGGTATTATTGGGATCTGTGAATAAGAACAAATACATAAATAAATAAATCAGCTGTATGTGGTCAAAGAGCCCTGTAGCTAAGCATCCATCAGGAACCAGAACCTCAACACGCCCTGTGAAGAGCAGGGGCAGAGCACAGAGCCCTCTCCTGGACTCCAGCCACATGTAGGTCAGGAACGACCTCAGAGTACAGCTTTTGGATTTCAGTCTGTCTCTCCTGGATCTTCCTTCCATGAATGGATGTAATTGTTTTTAAGCATGTGACAGCTATTAATGTCCTGCCTTGTGGCAGGAAAGGCCACCAAGTCCTCTGTCAGGACATTTTGAATAGTGTATAGGGGCACTTACACATGAGCAACTTTGGCCCAACTCATAATTATATACGTTTTAATCAGAAAATAGAAAACTGAGGGTGTGTCCATTTTTGGAACAGAAATACTTTTCAGTTAGAGCATCTCGGGGTTTAATATAGGGCTTTTTAAATGCAAGATCATTTAGTGCCTTTAAGTCTGAATATTACCATATCGCAACTTCGGGTAAGAAATGGCAACATTTGGCACTTTACCAATCCTAACAAGAGCAGCTTGCCTCACACAAAAACAAGATGTGACCACCCATACATGGACCTCACATCTGTGGAGCAGACACAGCCAGCCTTGTCCCCTGCTCTAGCGAGAGCCGTTTGTGTCCGCGTGGCCGTGGCCTTTCTGATCGGCTGGGTTCATGCTCGCGCTGCGAAGCACTTGTCTCCTCGGGGCTACATGAGGTGCCCCTGTGACACAATGTTTAGTCTTTTCAGGTCAAAGCACTTGAAAAGCTGTGGAAGCTGTGCTGCACCACGCCAGAGCGTGCTACAAAAAGCACAGGCGCAGCAGTAGGTCAGGCTGGGGCATGCGAAGATGCCAGGGACAGTGCTGAAGCACTGCCAAGGAGAAGGGAAGCAAACTTGCCACGGGCCATGGGTTTGCTCTATCCTGCTCGCTGTGCCCCAGTTTCCTCCTGAAGAGAAGAGCTAAATTGCCACAGCAAGGGAGCAAAGCGCGGAGTCAAGCCAAACGGGCACTGTGGAGGCACGGTGGCTTTGTCCGCAGCGCTAACCACAGAGTGAGAGTGTGGGGCTGGGTGCTGCCACGCCGCTTCACTGCTGCTAAGCTGTTAGCACTGCTCCTGCCATGGTTTTTGTCTTGGACAGCTAGTGTGCTCCTGCAAAATGTCCAGAAATGTGTGGGTGCCCGTGCCAGGGATGGCTCCCAGTGGGCAGTCTGGATGTGCCATCCAGCTTTCCTCGGGAGGGTAAAAGAGTTTGTGTACTCTTCTTTCTACGTCCCTTGGCTGTAGAACCAAAGCAGAAATCCTGGTCCTTTTTATTTACTAGTTCTGTCCTTTACAGCTCCAGCTGAATCCCTTGCTCAGCATGAGCCAGGAGCTCAAGGCAAGATCACACCCCTTCCTATACTTGCCTTCCTTTCATGGAAGCAAGGTCCAAGCATGCCCATTCACTGACAACAGTTTAATTAAGAGTAAAGAATCATAAGAGCACTGTTATCTATACCAAAGTAACAAATGAATTATGTGGACCAAATTGGCTCTAATTGAAAAGATTTAAGGGGATCACAGTGGAGATGCACTCACCCAGCTCACTTTTCCCAGTTCAGATATTTCTGTTCATTTCTCCCATCCGTGTCATTCCATATTTCTTCACATGACAACAATTTGTATTGCAGTGCAGTGTTCCAGTGTTCACTTTTACGCTTGTAATTTTCTTGTTGCACCATCTGATGGTGACTCAAGCTGATTATCAAACAACATGCTCGTTAAACCTTGTCATTAATCCCTACAATGAAATTCTTGAATTACTATCAGACAATGTGAGACCCACTGTTGAGAATCGTGACCATTAGATCTCATAAAGCAAATGGGATGACAAGCATGCCTTCAGAGCCACTTTGGAGCTTGCTCGGTAGCTTCACAGAGCTCTTTGCAGAAATCTGTTGCAATTTACAAAAGGATTCTCCACAAAGGCCTTGGGTTGCCATTCTCATGTCTTCTGATTTTCAGGGTACATTGGGGCAAGGCATTTTCCAGAATTATTTTCCCCACTGTAGCCCATAGGCTGAGGGAGTAGAAATGCAACTGATAGCTGCGATGATCTGCAAAAACCTATTCAATATATAAAGATCTTGGTCAAAACGGCAGTGAACAAGCCAGAAGGATACGTGCTATGGTTCTTTAACAAGATGAAAATCCCCTCTGCTAGTACAGAAGTGGAATAAAATCAATAGCTATACAGGAAGTCCCCAGAGCTGTCTTGCTTTGCAGCTTATGTGAGACGAGAGACTACTACCTTTGCCTTAAGTACTTTTTTTATGACAACTACAAAACTTACAGCATTGTACTGCAGTTGTTTTACACATATAGATACATTTGGAAATGTTTTAATTTCATCCATTTAACAAATGCAGAGCTCATTAATACTTTCCTGAAAACTTTCCTTTTTCTGTACCAGGTACTGTGGAGACACACGACTATCTATCCACTGTGTAATCTTTTAAATCATTACACGACCTCATGAACAGGAAGAGCTGTGGGGAGTTGCAAGAGGAAAAAGAAGGGCAGACTCATTAATAAAAATAAAGAGATGGAGACATAAAGGATCTGAATTACAAACGATAAAAATTATCATAAAAGCTCATACAGAAAAACAAAGATTAATATGCATTTGACCAAAAGCAAATGCTGCATCTTGGTTCCACAAGTACACAAATGTCACAGCTGGAATTAAACGAATCACTTCAGCTTCCTGGAGTCAAATTAAAAGGTTAAGTACATGTACTCAAAAAGGAAAAAAAAAAAGGGGGGGGGGGGTAGGCTCATATTTTAAAATGTGGAAAACTCTCTATTTCTGCTAATGCTCCCTGTCTGTGTCCTCTGCAAAGAGCAAGAACATGCCAAATATGCATGCCTGCTGTCTCAGTTTGTCTGCAGGGGCTGGTAAAAACTACACAGTAAGAAATTGTTTTGGTCCTCTTCAGCCTTGACTCACCATTAGGCATTGATGTTTCAGTGCCCAGACTGCATAATCAACATTAATCTCCAATCAGGATTCTCAGCTCTTCAGGTTCAGGCTTGTCTTTGGCAATCTCACTATTCACCTCCTCTCCCACCAGCACTACTCATTATGGCTGATAGCATAATTTGCTATGCTAATGCCTACTGTAAAAGCAGCAAACATGGCTTTTTTCCAAAAGACGAGAAGGAAGATTATAAAGTCATAATTCCTGATCTTCTCATAAAATAGCTGTCCAGGCACTCTGTTCTCCATCTGCTCTGTGGTTATCAATCTGTGATGCACCACCTCATAGTAAGGGCTCAAGCTGTGAGGGAGGCGCCATGTCAGATGAAAACAAACACAGAATTCTCCTACCTGTGCAGTTTTATAAGGCTGGAACAGTGTCGTTCATGGTTTTGTAAACCTCTTCAAACAGGTACAATTATATTTAAGTAAGGGCACAAATTCGTAAGCAATTTCAGTTACATAAAATAGTCAGAATATTTAAGTCGGAGCTGTATTCCTTGCAAGCTTAATCTAAATTATGGTAGGCTACTTAATTTTTCTGATTAAATCCCCACTCAACACTATAGGTGAAACCAGATCCTACCTTATTAACTGTCACTGTTTTACATTGCTCCCAGCTTCCAAACATGGTGAATACCAACGTTTTTGTTTTAAAAAGACTTTTTTTGTGACTCAGTACATCTCATGTTGCCTTGGTTAAATGGCAATAGCAATGCTTCTGTTTCAGCTGGCACAGTAAATACATAGCTGCTGTTTGTTCCATTAAACAGGCTGAAGCCTCGCAGTCTGGGCTTTTGTTTTGTAATCACTCAGACAGGAGAATGAGAG
Organism: Anser cygnoides; assembly: GCF_040182565.1. Classification (NCBI taxonomy): domain Eukaryota; kingdom Metazoa; phylum Chordata; class Aves; order Anseriformes; family Anatidae; genus Anser; species Anser cygnoides. The sequence continues at coordinate 12,495,086 of NC_089876.1, read as the reverse complement.
GACAGATTTCATTATAAATATTAGGAAAATACTTTAATTCACGCTTTCAAAGCTAAATAGGCCATAAAAAATAAAGACCCCAGTTATTCCCCATTCCCTCTCCAGAACCTTCTAATTAATTTTCCATAATAAAAGGATGGTTAAAGATAGGGTAATTGGCAAAAAACTTTACTGCTGAAAGACAGAGTGGTCTATTATGCCCCCAGAAAACACACCTTGCATGACCTCTTTTCAAGCAAGAAAGATGTATGAACAACTCCTGATTCCATTGTAATTGATGCTCTCTATGCAGTACTGCCCTGCTCATCTTACTTTTGTGTTTGTAAGCTTCTGCACATAGCAAGCTTTCTCATACGCAATACCAGTCAGCATTTCTCTGAGCTCTAAAAGTCAGTGTTCACAGCCAGCCACTGCAGCTCATTCACCGAGACATTCACAGCAACGCTAATTTCTTTTTTCACCCCAGAGATTCAAAACTAAATTCTCAGATAAAGTCTAAATAATAGTTTTAAAAATATATATTTAAAAAAAAAATCAGAAAATCTTGAACAAATGGATTCCAGAAACTAACTAGACTTGACATTTCCAATGTCTGTTACCTGTATACACATGTGGAAGGCATCCACTTCCAGGTTACCCAAAAAAAGCTGCGAGACACTGGGAATCGTGGCTATTTCATATCCATTTAGTTGTGTTTCTACTTAGCGCGGTTATTCTTTTGATTCTATGAAGATCAATGGAAGAAAGATTCAGACTGATGGGTTTCAGTGATTCCAAGATTCATAAGCAAGCCCCAGGGTGACTTGGCCTGACCTTCTGAACATACTGTGCAATTTTTAGCAAAGTAAACTAGATTGGGCAGGGCAGCAGGCTAACGCATCCATTCAGCTTCCAGTGCCTTTGCATTACTCTGGGTAGCTCTACCTCTCACATTCGTTCTTGCTAACATGCTGATTTTTCATCAGTCACTTACCTGAAGAGACACACCATCCATCATCCACTTACCAGTTGCAAAATAATATTTTTTTGTTTGGCCATTAAAACTGTTATAGATTAGCTATGGTTTTGTATTGGGTTTACGTGACAAGGGTTTGATAGCGGGGGGCTGCAGGGGTGGCCTCTGTGAGCAGAGCCCAGCAGCTGCCCCATGTCAGAGCAGAGCCAGCTCCAGCTGGCTCCAAAGGGACCTGCTGCTGGCCAGAGCCAAGCCAGTGAGCAACGCTGGTTGGGCCTAAGGAAGAGCAGATTGAAGAAAGTGGAAAAAAAAAAAAAATGCTGTGCAACAGCAGCTGGGAGAGTGAGGAGTGAGGGAATGTGAGAGAACCAGCCCTGCAGGCCCCCAGGTCAGTGCAGCAGGAGGGCAGGAGGAGCTCCAGGCACGCAGCAGAAGTTCTCCTGCAGCCTGTGGAGAGGCCCCTGGTGGAGCAGGCTGTCCCCCTGCAGCCCACGGGTCCCACACAGAGCAGATCTCCACGCTGCAGCCCGTGGAGGAGCCCCCCGTGGAGCAGGTGGATGTGGCCTGGAGGAGGCTGCGGCCCATGGAGAGCCCCCGCAGGAGCAGGCCCCGGGCCGGAGCTGCAGCCCGTGGAGAGGAGCCCATGCAGGAGCAGGGGTCTGGGGGGAGCTGCCGACCACGTGGGGACCCATGCTGTAGCAGCTTGCTCCTGGGGACCCCATGGTACAGACCCATGTGGGAGCAGTTCTTGAAGAGCTGCTGCCTGTGGGAAGCCCACGCAGGAGGATGGCATCCCGTGGGAGGGACCCCACGTGGAGCAGGGACAGAGGGAGACCGTGAAGGAGCGGCAGGGATGGAGCATCAGGGACTGACCGCAGCCCCCATTCCACTGTGCCACTCGGGGGGAGGAGGTGGAAGAAGGTGTATGGGGGGGAAGGTATCTTTAGTTTGCTTTTAGTTCTCACCACTCCAGTTTGTTACTAATTAGCAATAAATTACATTAATCTTCCCTATGCCTAATTTGCTTTACCAATGACAGGAATTGGTGAGCTTATCCCTGACCTTATCTCAACCCATGAGCTTTTTTTCCATCATATTTTTCTCTGTTTGTTCTGTGAAGGTAGGGGAAAGAGAGAAGAGCTGTGAGATGCTTAGTTGCACATTGGTGTTAAACCACAACATTTTGACCCATTTCTATCATCTCCATGTCAGCATATTCACATAGTTCTATGTGAGCTACTCAAGAGGGACTCCCTTTTTTTATTATTATTTTTATGTCTCTATGATTACATTTAGCTCATTTTTTCCAAACTAAGACTTTTCATCATCAACATTAATTTCAAGATTTTTTTCTTCCTTTTTTTTTTTTCAACTTGGCTGATTCTATCATATTTAATCATTCCGCTTCTTCCAGCTAAAATCTCCATCTGCTAAAATTTATTCTCACATTTAACTGTTTTAATTCCAGAAATTATGAAAATTACTTTGTTTTATTTTCAGATAAACAATTTGTTTTAAAAAAAGTTACTGAAAAATGTGATTGTGCTATCTTCATTTTCAAGGTCATGAAGTTAAGTGGCAGTCCTGTAACTACCTTGAGTTATTTTATCGCCTTGCAAGTAGTCTCAAAAAGCTCTTCATACAGAGAATAATAAGATTATGCAAGCCGTCTTCAACAGAATTGAAGAATTCATGATATTGTCCCACCTGTGAGAGAAAATGGCTTCAAGAAGGTAGGGATAAATCTGGTTATGTCTTCTTATTGGCACAGGCTTTCTAGTTTTCTTAAAACTAGGCTGAGTCTGCATGCTGCCTCACGATCAGATGAAGCTCACCAAAATCTGTGTTGCTATAACATATTTAAAGAAGCTGCCAGGATGAACTTCCAATTTATAAAGAGCAAAACATCATTAGATCTGAATGCAAAAGCCATGCTTGAATTCTAAAGTCAGCACTCTCCTAGTACACAAAGGTAGTTCTGAGCAGTTACAAGAGGCCTCTAGGGCACTGCTGAGCATGACAGTGAAAAAAAGTGAAAGCTGAAGCAGCTGAAGTCTGTACTGTGCAATGGTGGCTTTTAGCATTTGTACTTTGCTAGTGCCTAGAGATTCCTGTGATAGACCAGAGCCCTTTGCACTAGGCACCACACAGAAAAAAAAAAAAAAACACTGTAAATCTTCCAGGAATTACATCTCAAACTCATTAGAGCAATATTTCAGTGCAGTCACTATTGCCACTTAAAGCTTAAACTGTAAATAGGGCTTTCCACTCTGACAAATAAATATGCAGATTCTGCATGCTACAACCTGTCAGCAGACCCGACAGAAAACTAGTAATTTCACAGAAGACATAGCCAGAAGATAACTGGAAAAGAGATAGTAAGAGCTTGGGATCAGTTCCACAGGACAAATTCAAAAAAGGAAATCAGAAAGATGTATACAGATAACAAATTGGTCTCCATTATGCAGAAGATCAGATTAAGGTATATTCCACCCACATTACAATGCTCTGCAGAGACAAACAAACTGGCTTAGATGCCACAAGCAGTACAGAGCAGTGTTCAGCCTGCTCTAAGCAGCACAACTGTGGAAATGAAAAACAAACCCGAAAGAGTGCAGCAGGCTAAAATGACTCTTCATTTATGGGATTATAGCTTGGATCTCCCTGCAGATCACAGTTCTGCACCATGGAGCCAGATCCATGATGTCCCCAAGCTGCCTTACATGTTTTGAATTCTTACCAGACAAAGGGCCCAAGTAGGAGCAAATACATCTGCAGACTGTCACCAGACTGCAGAGTTGGTGTCGCCAGCAAGGATTTGGCTTCCTCAACCACAGCATCTTGTCTGCAGCAAAGAACAAGAACCACTGCTGGCGAGAGACAGAACCCACCTGACCAGGAAGAAAATCTCTGTAAGCAGGCTCGCTACCCAGATGAGGTGGCTTTAAACAATTTTTTCCAGGGAATGGGGACCAAGGCCCTGAGGCGTGAGCAGAAGAGTTTTACTGTTGTAAGGGGTCTGTTGCAGGCTTCCTGATGAAGTGGAGGGTTTCTGACCACTTGCACATCTGCTGAGACTATACCACAGCACTACACTGGCAGGCCAAATTCTTGCTCTGCATTGGTGACAATTTCCTCATACAAATGCTGCAGGGGCTCGCTAGCAGTAACACTGCATAAGTTGATGCTCACAAAGAGGAGAGAACTGGCAAAGGAACCTCGTCCAACAGCTTGGGTCGCATGGACCTCAAGAGGAATGAGTTGAGGATGTAGAGGAGCACTGGAAAGGTGGGCAGCAAACCAGGAGGAATTTTAGAAGAGCTGATTTAAGCCTATTCAAGGGAACCGTAGGATAAAATCCCAGGAGAGCTCCCTGATTTTTAAAGAAACTTCACTAAGAGTTCAGGAAGGAATGAAACCCTTGTGCCGGAAGACCCAGAGTTTTGGCACAAGGCCCTGTTGGCTTAGGAAGAAGCTTTTTGATTAACTAAAAAAGGGAGATGAAAACATGGACAGGCAAAAAAAAAAAAGAAAGAGTACAAAAGCGCTGCTCAGGAGCCTGGGGACAAAATCAGGGAGGCTGGAGCTCACCTGATGACAGAGCTAGGGAGAGACACTTCAGGTAGCACATGGGGAAGCCATGGGCCTTCCAGCTGCAAAATGGAGTTCAGAGAACGCGTGGGTGACAAAAGGGAGAGAACCTCCTGACAGACGATGAGAGAAAGACTCAATGTCATTTTGGTCTTGATCTTTACAAGAAAAGTGTCTGTAGATACTGAAGCATGCTTCAAGTGGAAGGCTGGTCTAAGTAACACGTAAGTCTTTTCAAACCAACACTTCTGTGACTAAACCAGCAAGCCAAATAATGAAACCTTTCAATAACATACTGAAGCACAGTAAAGGACTTCTTTTGTAATCACTGTGTACTCCCTAGTTTTCCTTTTACTGACTCCATACTCAAAGCTAGACACATCCTTTAAAGAAATATTCTTGGGGGATTTGATGTATAATTTACTCGCTCCAATTACAGTTGTGCATCAGTATGAGCAAGCCATTTTGAAATAAAGTTCTGAGTCTGTTATTCTCTGCAAATTACAATCAGAGATACAGACTGTCTCATCAATCAAGGCAAGTCTGAAGAACTATGTTGACAGAAGACTTTAACTGCTCATAAGCAATGATAATTTTATCCTGTTGCATTGCTTAGCTCCTTGTAACACTGCTGTAAAGGACAAGCAAGCTAGAGCTCCAGCCAGAAGGAATGGGGGAAGCAGGAGGAAAGTGCTGCTCCTGTAATGTTAAGAAGTCTTTTACTACCCTCTCCATCAGGGCATGTGAAATGCGTCCCTTCAGTGCCTTTCTAGAGCCTCCATCGTGCCAGGCGATGTTTGCTCTCCTATGCTTTTCCCCTGGGTATGCAATGGTGCAGGAGAAGGTGGTTTTGATTTTAGCACTTACGCAGTTGTCTGTAGCTGGAAAACATAAAATGCGTTCTTTATGCAAGGAAAAACAAGCCAAGCTGCTTTTACTGTGTTTAGAGGGAATGCTTTTGCCTTTTTTTTTTTCCACTGAGAACTCACAAAATATACTCATGCTACAGAAAGAGCAAAACATGAGATGATTGCCTAAAACTATCTTTTTAACTTCTTACACTTGCCAAGATCTAATTATATTATTGAAATCATTGATTTTAAGATAATTTAATTTTAAAATATCACATGTAAGAACTTACCTACAAAATACTTACTCGTCTCTGTTCTCACCTAAGCTGAACCCTAGAGGAAGCCCCATCCCGTCCCCCAGAGCAGTCCAGCAACAGTTGTTTCACACCATCTTGAACAGAATGGCAAGCACCACAGCTGATAACACTGTTCCTTTAGCTTGACAGTTACTTTCTAAAATTAACCTTTCCTATTTAGTTACTTAATCTTCCTACAGCCCAATTATGAAGGCATTTCTTATTGAGCACAGTATTAACTTATAAATATTAATGAAATCATAAGCCTTGTCTATTGAGCATGATATTGACCTGGTATTCTCTTGATTATCATTTAAATCTATATAAAGAAAATTAAATTTATCAATTAAACAGACAAAATCCCGCAGGAAAAAAAAAAAAACACTATACCTATTTTATAAATTAGAGAACATAATTAAGAAAAATGAGTAATATTGAGTTATAATATTTTTTAAAAAAATCTTTCAAGGCGAGACATATGTACAATAGCTTAGTATCAAATTCTGTGGAGAAAGAATCGTTCTGGAGACAAAACCTATTTTTCGCTTGGATTTAGACTTCGATTTGGTATTATCCACTTAGAAACTACTTTGTATTTTTCTAAATGACTAAGATGGATCAAATTTTTGACATTGTAATAGTTATTGATGCATTTTTAGTTTCTTAAAGGAATATTTATGTTTTAAAAGTCACATTGGATTGAATCAATAAAAGCAAATATCATTATTTCTGTGAGGCAATCAAACATGGACAGTAGTAAAAACATCTGCTTCCAAATATTCATACTAACTCAATACTCAAAAGAAAGATGAGATTTCTTCTTCTATCAGCAGTATATAAACTCCAAGGCAGCTGTCAATAACACCCCCCACAGAAACCTACGTAAAAATCTGGTTATTAACAGACCTTTTCCCCTCAAAGGCAGGGGAAAAAAAAAAATGAACCAACCCTCTAGCCTCTGTGATACACGAGCCGAGTTTTAATGCAAAAGTTTGTGCTAGTGAACCTCTGTGAACCTCAGCTTTCATCAGGCAGGCAGATCCTGAAGGTACCAGGAGTTCCCCTGGATTTACACACCATAAACTGCCAACGCGTATTGTGAAATAAGGAAAATCATATCCTAAAAATCACACCAAAATAACATACTAACACAAGCTTCTGACATCTTAGTACTAAGGGGTATAATTCTTAAAGGTTTTTTACTAAAAACAAAACAAAACACTTTTGTGCCAAAAATACTGAGACTGTTGGCTTATTTTGAAGCACCTGAAAGACCTCCCTCATCAGACTTCAATTCCCATTGAAATCACAAAAGGACAAAAATCACAAAGATAGCTTTTAGGAACTCAACCAAGACTGCAGCAAAAGAGAGTTTGGATCAGAGCACAGATGTAGATGAGAGACAAGCGGAGGTCAGAGGAGTCTCTTCCTCTCAGAGCAGCTCACCACTATGGTGGAGCAGCTTTAGAGACCTGGGTAACAGCTCCAAGCTTTGATTCACTTGACAGCAGTGAGAGCCGATGCAGAAACCCTCAATGCTGTACCTCAGTTTAGAGTCCCCTGGTGGAAGAACTCTTCATAACCCCAAAGATCCGATCGGAGACACAATTCAGATCCAGGGAGAAACCACTGTGGCACGTTTTCATCAAGCTTCATCTCTCTCATCCATTGAATTATCCTTCACTTGCCCTGATGCTTAACAACCGTAAGGCTTTTAGTGCAGTGAAACAGAAGGGGCGGCCAAACAAAGTGGCCAGCCAGGAGGCAGACAAGGGCTCCACAGTCACTGAAGGGAACAAAACCAGCCATCACTCCAATGACTGGAAGCACAGCTACACAAAGCTCTGCAAAACAATAGCATTTTGTCAGAGCTAATTAGAAAATATCCAGCACATCCAGCTGTGTGCGTCCTGTCCTTAATACACACCCATGAAGGGACGGATCACTCAGATCACTGCCTCGTGGACAGCGCAGCATCAGCTTCCCCCTGCCCAAGGGAAACGGGAGGAGCACTTACCTTACAGTGCTATGCCACAGGAGTCCCAGACAGAAATTCATCAGCAGCAAAGTTCTTGGGGCCATCAACTCCCAGGCCTAGCATAAAAATATCTTCTAAAGGTATCCCGAGTGCAATACCAACCCTCTGAAATCAATTACAGTGCCTCCCTCCGCCAACAGCGCGAGTCAAGTTCTTACCTAATTGGGTTTAAAGTGTACCTCGTTAGGGCATCGCTCATCAACAAATTGTTTGTGCTACTTCTTTGATTGCTAGAAGCCACTGGAAAAGTTACGGCTTTCTCCCTCCTTCCTAGCTCTAAATCCTCATTCTTTCAAAAGCAATCATGATAATATTTCATTTTGATTACATTAAGAGTTCCTACACACTGAAGAATTACTGATTATATTTAAACGATGTATACAGTTGAACAGAGGAGTACCGAATAACCTAATTAAAAAGCATATTTGAATTTACTTCAGTAGCATGTTAGCAAGTAAATCAAATTTTATTTATAGCTTCCAGCCTTTGAGAATTAACAGAATTGTAACCCCAATGCCATCAGCTGCCAAACTAGAATAGAAACCTCTCTAGTTTCTCTGGCCTCTGCCAGGCCACAATACTGCATCTTTCGGATACTGAATAGTCCCTTTCCTTTGACTTGAGTAAAAATAAATTAATGAGTTTGCCATGATTGTTTCTAAGCCTCTTCTTTTTTGTTCAAGCACACGAGCACTGTATCCCTACCACAAGGAGTTCCCAATAGGTCCTCTAAAAGCTTTAAATGTACTATCAAAAAATGCAGAATCTGTCAAGCAGACACAGCCAGAAAGTGAGGTTGTGTGTCATTTACAACAAGTTTCACTTACGAAAAATTATTAAACAAAATTAATAACAATATTTTATACATGAATCATCTGAATAAACCAGTAATTAGTTACCATATGTGGCACATATAGATTATCTCATTTTCGTTCATAAATAGCTCTTAGGGAAATCAATTTGCAGGGTCATCATCTAAGTCCTGAAACAATAAAACACAGGTAAAATTCCAAAATTTTTGCTCCTTATGTGAAAGAAATGACCAACACAACCATCTCCTAATGTGAAACAAGCACACTACCTCTCTAAAATTATCCATCACTTTTACCGGAGGATAACTTAGACTTTCCTGAGTCTCCATGAAGTGAGTGCTGTACCACAGACACATTTGGCTTTGGACAATGATCTTGAGAATTCAGTGGTACCGTGGCCCTGGACTGGATATCTGCACGTGAGCCTGAGTTTAACATTTTTTATAATAGTTATTCTGAGGGAGTATCTCACAGCTTCAGCTTGACAATTGAGCTAGGCACTGCAGAAACATATCTGAAGACATAAACCTTCTCCAAGGGGATGATGGTACAAGTTAATTTTAAACTTCCCTAAAAGCTAGTGTCAGGTATAAAATTAGAGGTTCAGAAAAAAGCAAAGACACTTGATGTATTGTATCAATACACTTACCACAAGTCTAAATCCTGCTCTGTATTTAAATAGCATTTGAATACTTAGCTAAATGGAAAGCACTCAAATTATGAGCTACAGCTGTAAAAATAACAGCTGTTCTACTTATTCTTCCTGGAGGATCTGGCTAGATTAACACACATGTAACACTTATGATTTATTCATTGGTTTCTGAGTAGAAACATAAAGTAGCTAGACTGAACTATAAAAAACAGGTTAGTATAATTTCTCCTTTTAACATACTTAAGAAATAGCAATGTGATCCCTCTCAGCTTGTACAGGGCTTTTTTTCTCCTTTTAGAAAAGCTAATTTTTATACATGATTCAGTTTTCATCACACCAGTGATAGATTAGGACAGGAAAATACAGTCTGCAGCATTTTAAGAACGTCTTGATTCTCAGCTCCTAAATTCAAGTACTGTAAAATCTAAATACAAACTGAAAAAGTTATACCATCATCTGGACAGAAAGCTTTGGGCTTCTCTAAGCACACATTCTTTTAAGCTGTTAATTTAAAAATTAATACTGAAATCATTCAGGAGCCTGTTGATGCACTGAAGTGGTTACTACGAGGTTCTACAAGTGCAGTTCTTCCTTAATGCCCTCTTGGCCCATATGGACAAGCCTGAAAGCATCACATGCCTTTAATATCAACTAGATTAGCAAGACTTTGATAACTGCTGACAGGCATTGCATTTATGTGACATTTCTCAGTTTTTTACACTCGTGCTTACAATTGGAAGCAGAGGTGCGAGGCTTCTTTTTCAGTCTTATGTCTGCTAGAGATGTTTTCCATGAAAAAAGAACCCTTCCTTCTAAGCTGCTCTAAGGCAGGTGCAAACGGCTTCAGTGCACAGCAATTAAATCTCTCTTTCATTTGATTTCTGAAGTTCATTTGGCAAGAAAAAAAGTAAAATCAGCATTTCTCGAAGAGCTCTGATCCATTCTCTTGTCAGGTTGTAGGCAAGAGTTTTATGATCTCCCTGGCAAAGGCATGATGATTTTGGCTGATACTCAGAGATATCTGGCAAAGGCACCAAGGTTATTTTTTTTCTTGGAAGAGAATGATTTGCAGCTCCTCATTCTATTGTTTGAGTTCATACAGGATCTCCAAATAAATATGTACTATCTACAAACTAGATTATTTACAGATTGGCCTCAAACAGATTCTAAAATCACATGCAATTTTCCCAGAGTCTTCTGCATGAAGCTATATAGTCCATATGTTCCCAATTTCAAAACAATCCCTATGGAAGTAAATATTTTTTATTAGGTTTTACTAGAACAACATTTCAAATAAATCTCAAGGTCACACCACAGTTGAGTTAAACATGTACCTTTCTAAACACATCAGAGGTTTTTTGTTTTTGTTTTTGTTTTGTTTTGTTTTTGTTTTTTAATTGGAAAAAGGCAACTAGGTAATCATAATGCAAGTTAGGCTGTGTCTACAAAGAGGTGATGCACATGGTGTAGAACAGACTGCGGGATATGGGGGACTGCTCATCACCAGTTACACTATCAGCTGGCATTACAACAGAAGAAATTTTTAAGAATGGATTTTAGAATACTGGAAGGAAGCACAGAATTGCATTATGGATGAAAACTGTCCATTCAGAGTGAGCAACGGTTGTTGAATCAGCCCCAATTAAGCATGAGAATGTACAATTATAGTGAACAGGTGTACATGGAATAAAACAAAATAAATAAAATAAAATAAAGCATCTTAATACACTAAAAATGATGTGTATACACCTAGGTCTTTAAAGTAAACGAGCCAAATCCTTCCAGTTTTCCCTTAAACAAATTGCCAATAAAGCCAAGGACAGCTTACTTGTTCAGGCCCTTTGCTCCATGACTTGCAGCTTCCAGGACTGCTGCTCCCCACATGGGCTGCCCATAAAACCAAGATCTCTCGTACTGAAAGCAGCGTGAATATTGCATATGCATACAAGTTGTCTTTATGGAAGCAATTATTCCCTTGCTCAGTCACAAATTACTCCTTTAACACTCCATCACTGTGTCAGGGAACAGGCCTCCCTTTCCTCAGCCTCAATCTGAAAATTTGCTAGCAGGATATCAAAGCGACAGGTGACAGCTTTCCCCAGCAGAAGCTTTAATAATGCAATTGCACCGAGCACAACGTTTCCTACACTTTAATTTTATAAGCAACTCCCCTAGATAGTATAACAATGCTTTCCTAACTTTTATAGATGAAATTACACTAAAGCAAAACTGCAAAATCTCTATCTAGTCTGTTCATCCTCTACATTTGATCTACAACTGAAAAGCATTTTAGAATAGAGCAGAACAGACCAGTTCAGCTGGCAGGGACCCACAAAGATTACCCAGTCCAACTGCCTGACCATTTCAGGGCTAACCAAAAGTATGTAAGACTATACTATATAACAGGACTGAAAGAAAGAGAATCAAAAAAAGAGTTTTACAGATTAACGTAAGATTTCAATAACAGGTAGAATTATAAGAGCTGCTATAAAGACTGTTCCTGAGTGGAGCTTGTTTGTTTTTTATGTGAAAACAAATGTACAGCTCCCCAAAGGGCTGCTTTTTGTTGCGAACACCCTCACCTGGCTGATCTCTGATGCTGGACATTTTGGTACCAAGGATCAAGTGCTGTGGTACCCCAGTGACTGTGCCAAATAAGGAGGCATAAATGGCTCTGAGTTAGATGTGGCTAGAATTTTCCGTAAAGAATAAGGAATTTGCATTCTTACAAGGGCGTTACCTACATTCGTTACATATGGCTTTATTGAGCTGCCTGTAAAAAAAATCGTGTCTTCAAGAAATGTTTAAATATTTTATAGTCAGTTAAAATGTGCAATAGTTGTGGCCTTAGGCCTGCAGCTTCCATTTTCTGTACATATCACAAATATAAGTCTGCAGTAGCCTGCACCATCAAAACTGTGCTTTCACAGGACTAACAATAATGAAAAGAAAACACGCTGACTGTTAAGTAGAAGTATCACTGTGATGGACTCATGAAAAGATAACATCCTCTACATGCCACCAGGGGAAAATGAAGGGGTTACCTGAAATAACAGACACGGTTCTAATAGCAAATAAAAAATGAAAAAGACTGAAGAACAGGGAAGAATAAGGAATATTCTAAACATTTATTTATGTAATTTAGAAAAAACAAACAGCAAAAAAAAAAAACAAACAAAAAAAATGACTCAAGGAATACAAACATCTAACAATAGATAAGAACAAAGAAAAATGCAGTATCAAAAGATCTTTGTAGATCAAGCTTAGTTTGTTACAATTCTCTCTGAGTATCTTACTCAAGACAGTGTTAAAAATAAGAGTTTATTAACCTATGTGTACCTACAGCACTAGAATGATAACCAGCTTAAATCCTGCACATCTGCTGCTTTATTTTCCCAGACTCTGAAGGACACCGAGCTTAAACTTTGCCATACCCTCACCTCCCATCAGTCAGATTCTCCTTCTATAGGTGATGGACTGTTACTTTGTCAAAAGCCAGGGCACTGCACCTGATCTAGGGAAACTGGAGAGAGAACATCTCCCAGCAGCTGCCCCAGCACAGCCTGGCAAAGGGCTGCAGAGGTAAAAGCAAGCGTGTCCCGAACTGCAGGCTGGGTTTCAGCACGTGGCTGTCATCCCAGCTCCTTCTATCAGCGCCCCTAATAATTAAATACACAACATGCCTGTCACGTTGTAAGTCATCTGAGCTGTAGCAATCACAATTCCTGTTTGAAAAACGTAAATCATGGTAACGCAACCTAAGGCCCCCCTGTACAGTCAGCAGCACAAACAGTCGCTCCGCCGCGCTCCGATGGTGACCTCCGAGACTTCAGGCAGAGCCGACTGCCCACTGACAAGTCTGGAAATATGGCATGACAAGCTCGACCATAAAAATAAAACAAACAGCCCTCCTGCTTTTATTACGTGTCATCTACTACCTGTATAAAAAATATCTGAAGCAATTCTCCTCTGGGAGGATCTGAAGAGCTGTGATTTAACAGATATTTCCCTGCTTTCAGAAAAGCAACTGTCTAGGCTCTGTGTCCCTGAATCCCACCCCAAAGAGGGGAACAAAGACAGCAGCTACCACTTCATGGTTTCAAGCAATACTTTATAACTGTTCCCTATAGAAAAACAGCTATCACCCCATCAGCAAGAATTGATATGAAAAGCCAGGTTTCTGCTCCTAATGAAGTCCATGAAAGTTTTACTATAGCATTCAGTAGGTTCTAAATTGACTCCCATTGGGATAAAAGTCATTTTTGAAGGATCTTTTCCTTAAAAAAAAAAAAAGAAAAAGAGAGAAGAAAAAAAGTGAAATAAGTATGCATTTCTGAAATATTAATTATCAGCCACCGTCGAGTACAACAGAACCTTGCTACTTCTTAATAATGACAGAGATACTCATGGAGTAATACAGAATTTTGCAAATTAGCAATTGAGTGAAAAAAAAAAAAAACAATAAGAAAGGAACACTAATTTAATAAATTTAGTTTAAACTGTTTATGCTACTTCATAATGTATCAGTCGATGTGCTATGTTGTATCTCAGCAATAGTAAATCTTCAGAACCATCACCTACATTCCCATATTATCTATTATCTACTCTCCATTGAGGAACAGAGGGAGAGCTGTGAAGTACAGCAAGCCATCCTCCTGAACCCAATAACAAGATTTTTATTTCTTACCTAAATCCAAAGACTCATATTTACTTTAGTTCTATCTTGCATTCAACTAGAAAGGAGCCCAAAGCCTCAAGGCTGGAATGGAAGCTTAATTTTCACAAATGGAGACCGAGTTCAGATTTCCTATATTTTAAACTTTATTAGTCTACTCCAAAACATGATATATGAATTTGCATTTTTTAATATTATCACCACAGGTTCAATGCCACATCAAAATTATGACATAACATTATTACAGCTGAAATAGATCTCTGAAAAATTCTCCCTCCCTCAATTACTTTTGCCTTTTATAGCAATTTGTAAGTATTTTGTCAAGACCTCCAGCACTTTTCATTTCACTTCTGCACATAATTGTTCCTCTGTATTTGTACAGAACTTCCAAGTTGCTTAAGCCAATTGGAGGAAAAAAAAAAGTGAAGATGAAAAACAAATTTTTTAATTAGCAAGACACTATACGGGAAGATATTGTACCTATAACTATTTCAACATATTTCTTTAATATATCCCTTTTCAGGCTAAATATTTTGGAAAGCCAAGCCATTCATCAAAAATACGCTGAATTTTGATGTGTTTAATTATGTACAGTGCCTCTCTTTCTTCCTTATACACACAACTCTTAAGAAGTCATTTACCATTTCAAATGCAAACAGCCAGAAATTAAGAAATGCCAAAATATGCATACCTCTGATTGGTACATGCTCTGTACCATCTGAAAATGTTTACCTTAATTTATTCAACGCTTGAGATGGATATAGCTCACTTAATGCCATACCTGCCGCTGTCTTCTCCACATTATTCAGCATGTGGCCCAATCCCTTATGGCTATTACATTGTTTGTATCTTTCTGTAAGGATAGATTTCCACTGACTTTAGTATTTACTCGGCAATTCAGCATCTCAATCTAGTCAAAACCTGTGATTAGATACAACACATATAAAAGTGTACTGACTCCTACCTTACATAGAAACCTCACTACAAGGGCAGTGATAAATTCCAGGTCTCAAAATGGTGATCGACATCTTTACTGACAACACGTCTTCCAAGTTCTGCAATAGAGCAGACCAGGCTCCCACAGAAGAGCCTGCTTCATTTCACTGCTCTGATTCATCTGCTCAACAGGGTGAAAACTAAAACTGCACTCATCAGATAATTATTATACTAAAATGCATACACACAGGGCATTTATATTAGGCTGCACCAGAAATTGCATGCTTGATATGGCAATTCTGAAGTTTTGCTTTAAAAGTATGCAAAGTTATAAAATTTTTAAGTTCTTAAAAAAGGAAACACAATTCCAATTAATTATTATTAGCCTCAATGGTTAAGAGGTGGTCAAACTTGGAAACGGTAAATATTACCCCGCAAAAGGAAGTGTCTGCTTCAAAGCAGAGCGCTGCCAACTCCTCTATAAAACTCGTGTCAGTTAACAAGTATAATTCAAACATCTTCCTGGTAATTTTGACTGGATGACAGCATAAATGATTACAGATAGATGTAAAATACTCTATATTCTCAAAATTTAAACTGAAAAATTGCAAAAACTTTTCATTATTTTTTTCCCAGCTAATTGTAATTGACAAAAATATGTATTTTCAAATGAAGAGAAATGACAAAAATCCCTAACAGATGGGACACGGCACACTCCGTACGAGCAACAACCAGAAAGCCCTCCCTGCCATTTACTAATGGCTACTAACAAGTGAAAGTCAAATCGTATCTCACACCTAACAGCCCATGACGCAAGCAGATGGTTTTAGTCCCACTGCGGAAGATTTTCTTCTCCGCTGAGAACACCGAGGTGACACGGCCATCCACTCTCATCAGAGTCCTCCGTTCCATTAGGAAATCCACATCTCTGGGGCCGCACGTGCACACTGGAAGATAACATGCTTGAGGAAAAACACGTGCATTAGGAGAGTTGCACCGACGGGGTCTATCTAAAGAAAATGAGGTCCTGAGATCCCTGGCAGTATCAATAGAGCATTTCCCTTCCCTGGGCTCAAAAGCAGAGCGACATTGCATAAAATAACGATTCATCACTGCACCAAATTGTCCAGCAACACTGTTATTATCCACTGGTAATGAAACTAATGTAAACTTGGTGTTTCCTAGCCCCTCTCCCTACTTACATGTCACCATTTCCTAGCAATAGCTCAGTGTCAGGTGAATGCTTTGCTGTTTGCTGATACCCCTAATTGTCCCAGGACATTTCTTAGCTTCCACTGAAGTTTGCTCTTATCTATTTCAGTCCGGATATTAACTCCACAGTTACTAGGGGTAAGAGGATAACCAGAAGAAAATAAAGCCATCCTTGTAACTATTCACACTTTACAAACGCCAAAAACCGTTACACTGAAGCAAGAAATGTCAGGATGTTGGTGCAAGCTTATGACCCCAACTCTTGACCACAGGGTAGCCAGAATGTGCCTAATCTTTCTGCATGCACCTGTCAACAATTTTTTGAGCCATTGGCAATGTTTTGCTTTTAATTTTCAGATGGAGTTCAAACTTCAGTACATAAGCTCTCACACAAGCAAACCTGCATCTCCTATCAACGAATAATTTTATTTTAAACAAGCCCGTGTACAAAAATACCCCTGCTGTTCATAACCAGCTTTTGAGCAGAAAAATAAAGGCTTTGGGAAGGCTGCAAAGTGCAGAGCAAATTCCCCTACCCCTGCCTTTGAGGTAGACTGCGATGGTCCCTGTAGGACCCTGCCTAGCAGAGATAAGAGACGCTGTCAAAACAGGTTTCCTGGAGCAGATTGCCTAACTATCCGGGAAGGGCAGATCCAAGGATTTCCCAAGGAGAGCATTTTCACATCCAATCAGCCTTTCAGCTCTGCCCAGACCATTCGTAAAAGGGCTCAACTTGGAGGCTAAGTTGTGACAGAGGGCTCAGAAAAATCAGTTCAGTAGAAACTAGATGGAGTCCAAATTATTTTGAACTTTACTGAAGAGAAAATCTTATCATTAACCTTCTCTATCCTGTGTCACTTCCTATGTGTTTTTTTTCTAATGATTGGTGGGATAAAGTTACATTGTGATGGATTTTATAAATAAATTAAGAGCTATTAGCATATGCCTCAGTCAAAGGAGATGTGGTTGATTAATAATAATAATAATAATAATAATAATAATAATAGTTCAACCCAACCTACAGACAACGAGAATGGGGTTTAATACATCTTCAGACATCACAGTCTGTCTCTACTGGCCTGATCCAAATGGTTCAAGTAAAATTATCATGGTTATATTTCAGCCAACCGACTTCTGAAAATACTGGATGTATTTTTTATAAAGTACTTTCTGTGTTAAGTATCTACCACACTTGAAATATTTACATACTTCTAATTTCAAAACAAGGACACATCCACCTGTTCAGTAACTGCTAATAATGAAATTTCTGACGTGACCAAATCAAGAAACTGGCAGACCCAGCTGACAAACAATCAAAATCCGAATTAACATTGAAAAGAAATACATTCCATATGCTTTGGGATATTTTATAATGGAGCTTTACACCACGGGTGTGGTTGAATATCAGGATGCCGGACTACATGTGGACAAATATCTGGCTTCTTTTATCCTTGGTAGGTAAATGAATATACCTCATTAGGTGCTGTTCAGGAATAGGGCTAAATGAAGAGGAAAAAATAGAATCAGATAAGGAAGCAGGCCAGATTATATTTCACATTCAATATTACTTACTTTGAAATAAAGGAAAACTCTACAAAAAGGATAGATAGGAATATAATCAATGCATTGTTATGCCTTGCAAGACAGCAAAAAGATACACTAATGCAACTGGCCTCTTTTCCTCAGTTTTTCATTACTGCACCATTTCCACAAAATACAAATAATTGTAGATACAAACCATGAATCCAAAAAACCTCTGGATATTAAAATTTAGGGCTCTCCTAGCAACTGTATCTCACACACTTGCACACATACAATACTCTGTATGGTGTTTGGTGTGGGCTTTTGTGCTTTCACAGCAATGAGGTTGAATTATGGTTGCTGTGGGAACTATATCTTTGAATTTCTTGACTTGCGCTACCATCTCAACTAAATGTTACATTAACATAGGTGAGCATGTGCTGTTTTTTTTTTTCCAGAAAAGGGAACCTATATGGATGGTTACATATTTAACTGTTCTTACCAAAGAAACAACACACGGCTGTGTCTGTCAAAGTACAGAGCTCTAATTGTGCTCACACTGCATACACAAGAAGTAAAACAGAGCCACATAAAACCTGTGAGTCAACTGTGGCAGAAAATAGCAGAAAAGTGATAATGTCACTAAAATCTTGTTTTTGCAATCTTCCTAAATTTGTTCGACTTTTTAATTTCAGAGTTTGGGTACAGGCTTTCTCCCAGGGCTCCAGCAGAAGATATATATACGTTTGTCATCTTCCTCGCAAGTGAGCACGAGTGTGACAGGGCTGTCACAGCCAGTATTGCCAACCCCAGTCAGCACAGGCATTGCTCTGGGTACGCTGAACATACAGCAAAAGGCGGTGATTTCTGCCATAAGAGTATTGAGGACTGACATTTGATGTGCAATATAGGTCACAAGCTGCTACAGTGGCACATGTCAGCACAGGAGAGAGGCACAGCCTCTAGCTGCCACTGGAGATGTTCTTTAGTGGAGGTGAGCTGTCCCGTGGCAGAACCAAGAAACTCAAACTTCAATGTCACTTTCTTTGATCCAAAATATTCTTTTTGCTGTTTCCCCACTAGTACATTTTGTCTTTTGACACCACCAGGAGAAAGGGAGTCACACTTCTTCTTATTTTGGAATTGTCACCCAACAATTATGCCTCTAAAATCATCAGATTAGACATTGCAGATACCAAGTAAATATTACAGCATTTTAAAATTGGAGTAAATTCTATTGCACAGTTGCTGCTTCCAAAAAAGTCAACGTCGGTATTACTCTTTAAGTAAGATTTTTATTTACCTTGGAGGAGCTTGGGGGGGGGGGGAAATCAAGAAGTAAAACAACATCACAAAGCTGCTGAGACACAGTGGCACATTTCTGAAGAGCATAAAGCAATGCTCAGCTGCTCTGCCAAGGCACTCAACGGGCCAGCAAGGTCTCATGAGCTTCCACTTACAAGAGGAAACACGAATGTCCCACCAGGGCAAGCTGGAGCAAAACGTCAAAGAAATCCAGGGAAAACAGCCAAAGTGAAACACAACTGGGCTCTCCTGGTGTGGAACAGAGGTGACAGCACACTTGAAAGTAACACCTTAGGAAACTTAAGAAAGTATCTGTTCAGATGGAAAATTTCAAGTTAAAAATAAATAAAATTTTAAAAAGTCACATTTTTTTCATATTGTAAGAGCATGAAAAATAAAAATTTAGCTTAAAATGTGAGTTCACAGTTATCTTAAATTGCCTATATCTCCTTTGCATAGCATTATGAAGGACTCCAAGTGAGGGCTTCTTTCAAATAAAATCTGAAGCATAGGGTATTTCCAGAGTAAATATTCAATTTCCAAGCAGTTTATAATGTTAACGCAAGACATTGTCAGAGAGTCTTCAAAAATAAGAGTGATCTGATCAATAAAAACAGAGCCTTAATGTTAAAACTTTCAAGGATCTAGAAGATTACTCAATATGACAGACCTAACAAGAAACTATTAAGTGTTGCAAGAATAATACTTCTAGTGTTAGACTTGCAGCTTTAAAGATGCAGCTATTTAAGTCTAGTCATAACACAAGAAATTAGTCTGGCTACAAAGAGAAAGAAGATTACTATACTTTGTGTCTGCCAACGAAATTGTGGATAATTTTAGTTTCAGGGTTCCAAGACGACTATTAAACACAGTAATTAAGGTAGTTGGGTGAAATGGAAAGGCACGTCACTAACAATACAACTGTGCTAAGTAGTTTTACAAGTCACTTTCGAATGACACGTGCCCTCTCTGTAAGTACAGAAGGCAAGGCACTGGCCCCCCTTAGCATCAAGACTTAATTGTCTCTGAACCGAACGCATTGTCTTTAACTGCAATAACAAAATGGTTCCAACTGAAATAATGGAACTGCCTCTTGCATCATACTTCTGAATGTTTTCTGAAAATTGCTTAATGCAATAGATGGAGAAAGATTTATGAGGTTAACATTTTACATATTCCTGCAATCATCCCAACTGTCAATTCTATTCACATGTGACATGAGCCTCTATAAAACGGGCTTGTAAATAAACGTAGCCGAAACACCTGGGAGTATGTGTGTTCTGGAAAGAAACTGTATTTTATGAAAGACTTAAAAACATACAAATAGGTCATCAGTTTTAAGAACATAGAAACAGGTCAATTTTTTCCATATTGCTAAATCTTTTTTATTTGAACCATTACAAACATACATAACGTGTAAAATATTATGTGTGTCAAATGAATAGTATTTATTCTAAAAATTCCTGGAGGAAAAAGAAGTCAAACACATATACATTGATCTAATTTAACTTTCTTTGATTTTTATATAAATCTCACATGAAGATAAGAAAGTGTGCATGTATGCGCATTTATGCGGCAATAAAAAAAAACAACGCAAAATTCTCAGAAGTATTTTACAATATAACTAAAAATAAGTCACAGAGTTCTTCATTTTGGTACATTTAAGTTTTAGAATACTGTACACAACGTCTTAATGTAACGTCTAAATACTCTAGCAGGACAGGTTGCATGCATAACCAGAAGGGCACATGACGATACCACACAGAGGTATGGACGAAATCCAGTGGTACCCTCCATGAAAGCAGCCATATTTCAAGATTTCTTTTTATTAAAAGGAAACCTGAAGGCAGCCAACAGCAGGACACTACCACATCCAGGAGTAGTCAATGTCGCTAACAAGAGAAACGCTTCATTCTCACCCTCCGGTGGCACTGCAAGGACATTTACCAGCTTGTATTTCTCTCCAGAAAAAGAAGGCTCCATTGGCATCTCAAAACCCCCATGAAATTTATCAAGGTGATTGCCCACAAGAAGCACAGTGCTGCATTTACTCTTCTCGATGAAGAACAAAGACGAGTTTCATAATGCTGAGAGCATCTCCCATAGCTCTTAAGGACAAAACAGAGGGAACACAGAAATCAGGTGGAAGGAGACTCATCCGTTTCCCAGAACTCTAAGAATGAAATGAAGAAAGGAAGTGCCACCACTGCATCAGTTCTTAACAGAAAATGCCCATCAATGAACCTGGAGGTACAAGAACTTTGACAAGTTATGTCATCATTATCGCACGTAGCAATCTAGAGCTCCACCACCAACTACCAAGACTGAGGGACAGCATGCATTAGTTTTGCTATTTTATTTACACATCACCATTTTCAAATCCTGTCTGCATCTGCTTACTGGGACAAACCAAAGAAACACCTCTCAAACAGAAAACAAAGCCCAAACCCAAGTACAATGTCCCATGAGCTGCCTACATCTCAAGTGCAGAAAGACGAAGGTCAGCCACCACGAAGTTCTCCCTTGCGTGCTACAGAAAACACATGTAAACATTGTAAACATCCACGGCACACTAGGCAGATAATCGATGTTTAGAAAGGACTCAGCACGTTAAATAGATGAGACCTGCAGTCATTATATCAACTAAAGGTTTTACGGCTTTATGCTAATGCAGTATTTAAAGACAAACACTGAACTGATACTTGAAAACTGAAAGAAATCATAAGACTAAGCCTATAAGAAAATCCTTAGAAATAAGCAAGCGATGAACTGAGTGACAAAATAAGGCGTCACATGAAATCTCTGGATTCAGTCTTCCAAAAATAATAATAATAATCCATGAGGGTTTAAGACTTTATGTTCAAAACGGCTGGAACTTTATGAAGTAGCTCCCTCTTCTGGTTTACCAAACAATGGCAATCCAACGTAAATGTCAAGATGCAGAATTCAGCCTGGAAACAATACCTTTCGCCGTTTTTTGGCTTCGGTCCTGTATCATCAAGTGATCACACAGAGGATTAGGAAAATGTGAGCTGCTGCCCCTTATTTTGAATAAGGATTTCATAGCTGAGGACAGAAAAGCTTAAACATGCTGGGACAGAAAGGTCCAACCTCAACACACAGTACAACAGAAAGCTGGTTGAACCCCCTGAATAGCTTGGTATCCTTGCAGACATTTTTTAATCAGACGGCACAAACACACAGAAGAAAAGAAATTCATTTCTCATTTTAAGCTCTCAACATGTTACTAGATAAAATGCATTTCACTGCATTTTACAAAAAGAACATACAAATAACAATGTTAAGAACAGTTCACTTTCCTACCTATATGGCCTGCAATATGACTTCTGGATTCATATTTGTAGAACTTCATTTGCAACTTCTGGGTTACAATTCTTGAAATGGAACAATTTATATGTTTTTTTTTAATTTCTTTCAGCTTTGACATCTTCATACAGATCAACACAAATTGCCCAGTGGTTTCTGACTTGAACTGTTAGAGGAAGCTTGACTTCCACTGTTAGAGGAAGCTCGGTGAAGAGCTGGTTATTTTTCAGCATCCCAGATGTAGCTACAGGCAATCCTATACCCTTCAAATTCTTCATCACTATTGAAGCTGAATGTTTGACCAAATACAAAAAAACTAGTGTAAACGGCAAAGATGTGGCACCACTGAAATCAGTTTCCTTCATCAATGTTATTATTTATAACAAAATCATGGTATAAATTAAATTATTGTGTATTTCATGAGAAAGAGAGAGCATAAAGGATGTCCCTGTTAAATTCTGGGCTGGATAATTTGAAAGCTTCATGTTTGACTTGCTAATACCTGCATAATCAGGCACACAACAGCGTGATTTCATCTTTCATGATATGTATACCAAGTGCATCTTAGAGGATGCAGCCAACTGAAACACCCAAGGAAATTCTGATCGTTCAACCACAGATAAAACCGAAATTGCCAGGAGTTATTTGGATGGATTTGAAAGGATCATATAAAATGGTAGGCCTTGGAGACCTGGAAATAGTGAGGGACAGAGGGAAAAGAGCTAAGATTTGCTGTGCGGGCACCTGCTGCAAATGGCAGACTTCCAGTGACACAGAGGGGAGACCCCTCTGCCAGACTCTGCAACAGTCAATGGGCTGAGACCCCCCACAACCCTCTTGGCAGAGAGAGGAGTTAAAGGGACAAAGAGAAAGTGAAACAAAAGCTGAGGAAATCAACAGAAAATAGAAAATGTGACCGAGTATGTAAGTGGAGATATTAAAATGGGGCAGACTGGAAGGAAAGTTTGTTACTAAGAGTTGTTAACTCTTAATAGAAAACATGCTCTAGCACCCGTATCAAGTTCCAATAGAAACAGGGTGAAAACAGAGATTTTATAAATCAGTTCAATTCAATCTTCTTCCTGTATTTCATTAATTTATTCCATAAAAATTAAACCAATTCTTATTCAAAATACAAAATTAGGTAACAGCAAGTGAGAAGTGTAAATAAGCCATTCAACTTTTCCTTTTTATAACAAGTGTATACAGAAGTATATTTGAGTGTTTTATTGTCATTCAGTAAGTATTTTGTGTAGTAATCTACAGAACGTTTGAATGAAAGACTATTACAAAACCCATGTCACATATAAACAAAGACTCCGAAAACAATGAATGAAAATACCACAAAATGGACTACTGCTGTAGATAAGTATCATTATCAGCAAAGCTATCGTATGAATAAACAGAGCCTCAATGTACCTCAAGTGCTTTGTCCGTAATGAGGAACTTTGCATATTGAAGCTAAGCATCTGATTCTCCGGCAACAGATCAAATACCCACATTTTCTTGTAAAAAATCATCTGCTGGGTCTGGTCTTACACAGCCACTTATAACATCATAACAAGAGCAAAGTATGATGGTAGCACTTTTCAGAAAGTGTGCAAGCTAACAGGATCCTAAACATAATCTGGGGTGAGAGGATGGTCTCACTGGTCCCTCCCAGAACTGTGGGGCACAGAAGAGGCATGGTTCAGATATGTACAATGCCAATTTGGACAGCTGGGTTCCCAGAACTCCAAAACATGTCCATCCAACTAAGGCCTCACAGAAATACATCCTCTCTCGGTGACCATACCTCAAAAGAAATGTTGACTAACTGTTAAGAGCTGCTACCATGCCTATTTATAAGAAACAAAGGAAAATTGGTTGTTTGGTTCAGCCAAAAGAGGACTGAAAGGCCAAAGCATCTACAGATGGAGACTTCCTATTTAATTGCACCTGACTAATGAAGACATGACTTGCAAGGACATTACTTCAATTGCAAGCCTGAGCAATTACATTGTCTTCCATGGAATTCATGGAATACTGGAAAAGACAATATTGAACCAAACCCAGACTTATTGGCTATGATTGAAAACTACAGAAAGCAATAAAATATTGCATGTAAACCCAACTATGATTAAATTCAAATTCATCACTTCCCAAGGCTTTGAGCTCCTTCAAAGAGTACATTATTCAAATGTATCTTTACAATAAAAATAGTGTTTTATCCATGTTATCTACTCAATGCATCTCTCCAAATTACTCAGGAAAAATAGAACGGTAGAATGGTTTAAGGCAAGTAACAGTAAAGTTCATATCACATGATTCACAAGGCACTAATGTTGTGGCTTTCAGTCACTTGAGAGCACAAACTTACAAAACAGGTTAAAAGAAAATTCAAACTGCAAATCAATTCCAACTTACCAGTCTCTGACGAGTTATCTTTAAGACTGAAAACTAAAAATGTGAATTTTGACTCAATCTTTTCATTAGCCATAAAGTCATTAGTAAATATAATGCCATCTACAACTTGTATAAAAACTGACAGTTTGGAGTTCACCTCTCAGAATATCTAAAACACTCTTTAACTTACACAAAGTTCTCAAGAAGTTAGTATGAATTGTAATTCAAAGCGAAGGGTCTGGAATAAGCACTCCTGCCATCAGTCCACTTGACAGTATGGGCAAACAGCACAAGATCTGGCTTTTCAGAAGTTCAAAGTACCAACTGCTCGATAGTATAAGTTTAGCTCCTACCAAATAAATCACATCCTTAATTCAATATTTCATTTTGCTAGCCTGTAGGTGGATACCCTCATACTGTTTCTCATGTAGCTTTTGTGAGGCTGCACTTAATGTGAGCAAAGTGCTTTGAGATCTTTAGCATGAATAAAATATATTTTGCATTTAGATGTTAATTATAGAAGTAGCAATATTTGAAATAGGGTTTTGTTTCAAAGCAGCAAGACTAAATCAAACATGAATATCTTGGCTTTGATTGTTATGTTTTACTTACTATGCTCTATTTTCCTTGCATTTGAAATATGCAATTTTGCATTTCTGTTATGTAAATGAATGTTTTTCATCTAACGTCTATTTTTGGAAAAAGAATCATTTTCTTTCCTAGTCCAAGACAGAAGTGTTGCTGAGCACAATTCTGGAGTCTAACTGACAGAGTCCTGTAATGCTATTGCACGCATTCAGTAACAAAAGCAGCAAGACATGCCCAGAGGACTCACTTAACTTGGAATATTAATATATAAGTGGTTATATATTCAGATATATGTCTTGATAAACACTGAATTATATTTAATATAGAATATAGAGCAATCTGCACTGAAAGTCCTAAGAACAATCAATTATAAGCTAAAGGTTCTTTTTGCCTCTGTGTAATTTAAGCTATTTTAGAGGCAAATTTCAAGATAATAAAAGGTTTGGACTTTATCCAAAACTGTCATGCAAGAGGTCAAGTCACCTATCACAGTACTTCCTTTTATATGTTAAATGTGTTGTTTTTCACTTCTAAAAAGTGTGCCAATTATATTGCTGTATGTGTCCCTAGATATCAGTGGCACTTAGTAGATAACGTATTCTGGAAAATGGAAAAGAAGTAAAAAATGCATGCCATATATAAGCCTATTAACATAAATGGTGTTTACTACCTGCAGAGGATTTTGATTCTATGGTTTGTGTGACCAAATTATGGTGTTTCAGCCTGTCCCTTGTTCTCTGAAATTCACATATTCCTTGGCTGAGTAAGGAAGAGAAAGCATTTAAGATTTCCATTTAAGTCATGGAGTAAATTTGGGCATCCATAAATTGCCAGTGTTAAAGAAAACTGAAGTCAGGGTTAGCAAACCAATTTAAAAAATTGTGGTTGATTCTGTCATGTGGCAAAAAACAGCCCAATAAATCAAAGGAATACAACACCTGTTTAGAAGAAAATATTATACTCTCAAAGCAGTGCTGGAACACTGATATTTACCCAGACGAGTAAGGTTAAGAAGCATATCCCACTCACTCAAATCTTTAAATAAAATTAAATGCCAACCTAAAGCTTGTTTTCAACATTCTATGATGCCTGAGAAATGCTGTCACTCACTCATTACACTCCCTCACACGGATGTAATTTCCACCCCCACCTATCGTCATCACATCTGGTTTGGTATGCAGTTTCAGACAAAAAAAATAATCTAGGCACCAAATCACAACATATTTTGAGAAATATTCTAGTATACGTGTGTGTAATTATAGACAGCATTAAGTATATCTTCAAATATAAACCATCATTGAATCTTTTTGGGAAAAAAAAATAGCGTAAAGCCTTGTTAGAACTGTAGTTTATTAGTAGTACACTGGGGCTTAAATCATTTCTCTAAATACCAAAACACAAGATAACCCAAAACTTTGCATCCCACAGAATCACAGATAGCACGGCTGAAGATGACCTCAAACCATTAGTCTATCTACCAGCCCAACAGCAAGATCTGCAACTTTATCACCTCAACCAATGTTTGTGAAACAGACTTTAAATAACTCAAGTGAGTGAGATTTCGCTGTCTACCCACCCCACCTATTCCAGTGTTTCATCACTGGAAAGCTTTTCCTAACCTGACCCCAAACTATTACAGCATTTCACTTTCCTCCCTGCTGGGAAGTTTTTAAGTCTAGCTTGAACTTGTAATGCATTTACGCCCTTTCAAACAGTGAGGCACTCCCCTCAGAAGCGCATGGTAACAACAGACAAAAAAACTTTGAGACAAGGTCCTAGCTCCACTTAACTCACTGGAAACAAAACCTGTGGAGACGCTGAAATATGCCCTCTGACATTTGCAACACTGCATATAGGACATACTAGAAAATACAGGTTGACACTTAAGTTTGAAGCACACTGTGCATATTCAAAACCATACATGGTTCAGAGCCAGAGGGGAGGGTTTTTTGCCCTGGCACCCAAAGGCTGCTCCTTCTGTTTCCACAGAATATTCAAAAAGAAAACTTTCCAGGTTACCTCTTCGAAGTCAAGAAAACAAAAAGAAGGCAAGAAAACTTTCCACGTGTACTACACAGCCTCACTCGCACCAATAGCCACCAACGTCAAGGCCAAGAAGACTGTTGCCACCTAGGCCATGAGCGACAAACCCCAACATCTCCCAGAAGAAGACAACCAGCATGGACGCTTACACGAGGCTGGGGCACGCAAACCTCCAGCGGCCCCACTGCGATCCCCTCCTGCTCTGGCAGCACCTCCGCCACCCAGAGCCATCCCCGCGGGCTGCCATGTTGTGCCACAGCCAGCCTCGAGCCTGCCAGCCACCCATGGGTGGCGGGACATGGTGGTGGCCATGGGGTCGAGCCACAGCACCCCACACTCACCTTCGGAGACCTCAAACTCGGCCGCTCCATTGAGCTGGTAGAGGCACCAGTCAACCGTGCTGTTGTCGCCTGGGGGGCCGCCAACTGGAAGAGAAGGAGGAGGATCAAAGGCATGGTCAGTCTGGGGTACCCAGCGCCCACGGGGAGAGGGAAGAGGGGATGGGGCCATGGGGAGAGGGCTGAGGAAGGGACAACAGGCTGTGGGGTGGAGGAGAGAGGGCTGAGGATGGGTCAAGAGGCAGTGGGGCGGAGGAGAGAGGACGAGCCGCAGCAGTGGGGAGGAGGGCAAGGAGAGGTGGAGAGGGCAGCGAACGGAACAGAGGGATGAGGGGGGGGGCTACAGCGAGCCGGGAGGAGGGAGAGCGTTAACGAAATACCCTGCTTTTGGGACATGTGTGCCGCCCTGCGGAAGGTGCCCAGTGCTCTGAACTGTTATTTTGCTTTGCTCCCAGCGCCGGTAGCTAGCTCGGGGCGCCTCCTCCTCCTCCCAGCGGAGCGGGCGGCGCAGGCAGCCGGCGCTGCCTCGGGGCGCTGAGGGAGCCGGGGGAGGGAGGACGGGCAGGAGGGAAGGCTCCGCCCGGAGCTCCGGGGGAAGGCGGCGCTGCCTCGCCAGGACCCGCCGCGGCCCCAACAGGTGCCGGCGGGCCCGGCAGGCCTGCGGGGAGCCCCCCTCAGCACGGCCGGCTGCCAGGCTGCCGCCCGCCCGCCTTCCTTCATCCCTCCTCCGTGCTCCCGTTTCAACTTCGGTCCCCGAGTTCCCCTTCAGGGCATCCCGCCGTGCCACACTTCACTTCACTTCTTACCTGCCTTGGGCTGTGTAGCCTGTTAGGGATGAAGGCTGCACATGCCAGCTAACTTCTCAGGTTTTACGTACGCTAAAATCATTGCGAGGCTAGAGAGCGTTTCTCATCTTCCAGACTGTGGATCCGCAAGCTGTCTTCACAGCACGCATGAAAGGTAACTAAGAAAGCAAACCTTTTATCAAGTAAACCAAAGTGCTCTGTGGAGTGACACTTGACTCCACTGGAAAATTATTAGGGGAGCAGAAAAATTTAAAGTGCTGAAACAGTCAGTTATAGCAAGCATACTTTATAAACGTCTTTATTCTTACAGACATCCACCCCAAAAACACCACAGGAGGGAAATCTAAAGGTATGTTAATTGTTCTGTACACCAGGCGGCTTTCTTGGCATTTTATTTAACACAAAGATTGTGACTTTCTAGCTTACAGCTGGCAGCATTGTGCCTACATCTGTCTTTTTGAGGCGACAGTGTCAGAGGCCCACATATACCATAGCTCATGTCAAAGAAAGCAAACACACTTTGTATTGGCAAATGAGAAAAGCTTAAGAAATAGTACAGGAAAACTATAATCAAGCCATGGTAAGAGATTAGGAGCACAAGAGAACAAAATATCAATGTAGGCAGCTGTCGTGACCCAATTACACCGGATCCTCCATTATCTTTGGTACAAATTCTAAGTGATATGCCAACATTCATTCCTTTTTGTAGCATGTGAAGACCCTCCTGATACCTTTAGACTTGTATGCACTTTCATAAGCTGTAGGTAGTTTGATTTGATTTTTGCTAATGTAAGTATTTTATTCAAACAGGTATGTTCTTCTCTACTCTGTACAAGACAGTGTAATACTGTGGCCTGTGTGAAAGAGTAAGGAGGACAATTACATGTTCTGATGGAAATAGGTTTAGAACGGGAGTAACAGTCTGCAAACATTCTCAGCTACTTTAGCAGCAGAGCAAAATGCCAACGCTTAAGCTTTCCTGGGAAATTCACCTAAATTACAAGACCATAATGCCTTCTGAGGTAAAAGAACATCACTTCATTTAGACTGTGTATATATATTTATCTCTAAGCCATATGTTTGCTGGATGTGTGCTAGCTTTCTTGGAACTGAAAAGGTTTAAGCTGATGATCTGGGGAAAAACAGAGTATCATAGAGCTGTATTAAAGCTTCATCCAGCTGCTTACAGATATTAACTCTCTCATTAAAGTACCTACAGACCTTGATTGCTCTCCGCAAAGTATTATCTTAAATAAAATTAACCTTAACATTCCAGTACAAGCCTCCTCTTTTTGGAGAAAATTATAGTCTCGCATATTAATAACCAAACAAGGGCACCGCTGTAGGAGAATCCATTCATATCAGCCATATTTTACAAAATGTAGTGATTTTATGCTCTTCAGCTCAGTATTACAGAGTTACATACTGTTTTTCATTCTGGACTTCAAAAATTTACATACTTCGTATGTTAAAAAAAAAAAAGTTTGGCATGTAAGGCAGTACATTATATATTTCTTTTTTTTTTTTCCTAAAATGGAAGGATAGATACAGATCTTACTTAGAGCGTGATCTGTTTCTACAGGTAACTTAAATGTTGAGATGGGTTAATTTGCACCCAAGGGTTAGGAAGTTCAGCATGAATTTACCTTTATCAGTACAAGTCTGTAGAGGGATACTGTAAAACTATTTGTGATGGTTTCATCACAAATAGTGATGTGACTGCTTGAACTAAATCTAGTTAGACTACTAATTCTAAATCAACAGACAAACTTGAAGGTGAGAGCAGATGCCACTTTCATCTGACTTCCTTTACTTTTGAATTGTTGGAAATGAGAGTTTGGTATGATACTTTTTATCATTTCAGGATTGTAACATTGTTAGAAGCAGGTACTTTACTCAAACTACAATTTAAGCAGGGTAGCCAAATTATACTAATGTGTATTTTAAAGAATGAATCAGCGAAAGAACTATTCGGGTTTTTAATATCATAGCATTGGACAGAAACAGGTACAACTGCAGACCAAATTTCTAGGGAGACTGGGCTACCTTACCTATATAACATTTTTTAAATTATGGACTTTTTCCCTTTTCACAAGGGCTATCAGCAGACCTAGGAGCATGGCTGTTTCAGTTTTCAGCACAGCAGACAACACTCACTAACGGTAAGAAAGCAAGTGAGAAATCCAATTTAAATGGGATCAGAAGGTCAACCCTATAAAATAAAATTTAATCTTGCTACAACTTCAAAACGCAAAGACAATAATCCGTATTGCAGTACCAGGCCCAGAAACAAAGAATTCCATTCAAAATAGAATTTCCACAAAGAGAAATCACCAGGATTTCTAGTCAGCGAGGATGCAGAACACCTCTCTGAGCAATACGGTTTTATAGAAAGAAAAAGTTAAAATAAAAATAAAAATAAATCAGCTCCAGGGGCAGCGCTAACAGCTACCTCCCGGGGGCCGCGGTTTTCACGGGGTCCTGCACCCTGCTGCAGGAACCCCACGTACCAGCAGCACCTCGGGGCTGCCAGCCACCCCCTGGGGCCAATTCCCCTCCCCATATCCTCCGATTTAACCAAAAAGTGCTTTAAAGGGAAAAAAAAAAGCAGCGCCTTCGGGCGAGCAGGCCCGCCGCTGCCGTTCCCTCAAGATGGTGGCGGCCCGGCCGGGAGGCGGCGCCGGAGCGGGGGGCGGCCGGGGGCGGGACGCGGCGGGGAAAGCCCCGGCTTCGGCCCCGGCCCCGGCCGGCTGTGGAGCCGCCATGGGGCCCCTGCTGCTGCTCTTCAGCCTCGTCCTGCCGGCTGCTGGCCGCGGGCAGCTGCGGGCCTTCGTGGTCGCCCACAGCCACATGGACGTCGGCTGGGTTTACACGGTGCAGGTGGGGCCCGCTGAGGAGGGAGGGAGGCAGGCCGGGGAGGGGGGGGGGGCGGGGCTGAGCCTTCCTACTGCTCCTCGGCTCGGTGCCGGGTTAAAAAAAAAAAAAAAGGCGTAAATCGCTGAGGGGACAACCCCCCGGTCTGTCCCGCAGTGCGGCTGGTCGCCCGGTTTTGTGGGATCACCTTGGCGGGGGAAGGCAGGGTTGGCACAGGGGCTCGGCGCGTCGCTTGGGGTTTCCTGCTGCCGGCGTTCAGTGGGATGCTCGCCGTGTGTTTTGGTGTTGTTTTTAAAAAGGACAACCTTCTAGCTCTCAAAGGGTGCTTTAGCTGCTTGGCAGGCTTTCTTGGGCTTTCAGGGTGCCCCGTTACTGAGCCAAAAACTGAAGGAAATTCTCAGTCCCCAGAGACACCCTACTGGCCAAGGCAGAGTCGGTGCCTAGGGCCACGGAAGTGTGGCAGTAAAATTTTTGCTCAGTGAGTGAGTTGCAGAGCAAAAATAAATCAGGTTAATACCCCATTAATACCCTTTTGTATTTGTTAGTCTAAATCCTGCATCCTTTTTTATTTCATTACAATGAATTTCTTTAGATGATGCAGAAGATGCTGTGGATACTTTACTTGCTAGAGTGATATGACATCGCATGCTTAAAAATAACTATAATAAAAAAAATAATGTCTTACCAAGAAAATTTTTACTGTTGCTTGCAGGTAGCCTAGGTTGTGAGAAGATTAATTTTCAATTCCAACCCGACCACTGGGCTTTATAAACTTTGCAGGTGTTCTGGTATAGCTTAAGTTTGTGTCATGATGCAGATTGGCTTGTTTTAATCTCCAAAATACATCAAGAAAATATTTTCAATAGGTTACCACATGGAATATTTTACTAGTGTATCACATTTGAGGAGTCCTTCATCAACTCTTAAAATATAGCGTACTCCACTGACCTATTCAGAATTAAAATTGAGCACGATGTTGTAATCCTTGTAAATATACTTGGATTTTAGGTTATATTGTTTGCAGCCATTTGTGAGACAAATGAAAGCTTAGCAGACATTTGAGCGTGTCACTATTGAGTAATAGTAAAATTTGAAGGCTATTCCCTTAGTTAAAATTTCACATTGTGTAACAATGAGTGTCTA
Organism: Anser cygnoides; assembly: GCF_040182565.1. NCBI lineage: Eukaryota > Metazoa > Chordata > Aves > Anseriformes > Anatidae > Anser > Anser cygnoides. Next base: position 12,462,738 of record NC_089876.1, on the reverse strand, counting down.
ATCATAATCTTGATTATAAAAAGTCCTGCAGAAATGATTGAAAAGTCATTGAACAAGCAATTATTTAGATAAGCTCTGAAGTATTTTAAGCCATTCCTCCTACACTCAAAAATTTTTGCTTTTCTAGTGACAGTTAGCAAAGATAGCTGGATTTCAGGTGTGGAAAGCAAGGGGATAGGAAAAGTTAGTTTCTGATTTGGATCACATCATCCTGTTCCTATTTCAGAGTGTGCTTTTCTTTCTTATGGGAAAATTACCCAAATTAAAATTATGGATTCATATTTTATATATCATGCCCAGTAGTTGTAGTTGGATGAGGGATCTGTTAATCACTTTCAGGTGCATGTTTGTGTTGTGGTGCTTATTTTCTAGGCATGTGTCATTACCTTTAAGTAGAAAAACGATATTGTTGATGTTAAAGTAACTATGCTATTATAGATACACATGGAAACTGTTGCAAGAAAATACAGGCACTCCAGGAAATTCTAGTATCTCTGCTGTTGCTTTTAGGTGTTGTATATCACTTTGATGTTAAGCGAGGGGTGAATCACTGCATATGGCCAAGCAGAAGTTTTTCTGGCAAGGAAAAGTGTATCCAAAATATCATCATTTGCACAACTTTAAACTAATATGGTGTTGTTTCTTTGATACCATATGATACGATATAACTGCATGATAGATCACAGAATCACAGAATTGTAGGGGTTGAAAGGGACCTCAAGAGATCATCGTGTCCAGCCCCCTTATTTGATTATTTGATGAATATAGCTCCCATATTTGCATTCCAATAAAATCCATAGGCCTTCTGGAATCAACGTTGCTTTAGGAACAGGAGACACATGGAGTAGATGCTCTGATTCTCGCACTGGATGATTCTACGTCAACAGTCAGATTTGTTCTGAGTCCTTTGCCTCTGTTCTAAATCATCAAGCAGGATGGAGTTATTTTTCCTGACTAAAACTTCTAGGGTCATAGTAGAATAATTTACAGTTTACGTATAACTGTGTTATACCAGCAACACACACCCACAGCACAGTCATACTCACACAGCAAAAACAATTCTGATAATTCAGGACACCAGCAGAAGAGCAGAAATGGAAGGGTAAAGTAGGCGTGTGGATTTCTTTCCAGCTACATTGGTGGAAAGACTTACCATGCGTGGTACTGATAATGGAAGGTAAGCAGTGAGGGACAGGGTGAGCTGTTCCCAGTGGGTCAAAAAGGAAGCTTTTATTGATGTCTGCTGGTCTTGGGGGAAGCTACAGCATGATCTGGTCAGGTCCTCAGTCAGAGAATAGTTTTTGGAACCAAAGGCACACAGGGTGTTTATAACCAGGGAGAACTCGGCCTTTCTGACAGTACAAAAGAAGTTTGCAACAAACTTGACATTTTCATCTCTTTCATCTCAAGCCCCGTGAGTGTTCAAAACAGCCCCTTAATATAGGCCAAGCACCTCTTTCCAAAATGCAGTTTCTTTTCTACGTTATTTTGCAGGAGAGTATGCATGCTTACGCAGCAAATGTCTACACCTCTGTTGTAGAAGAGCTAATGAAAGGAAAGCAACGCAAATTTATTGCTGTGGAGCAGGAATTCTTTCGACTCTGGTGGGACGCGGTAGCCACAGATAAACACAAGCAGCAGGTAAGTTGTACTAGAGCCAAATGTACTGCTAACAAGGAATCCATGCTTTTTTCAGAGGGCAAGGAGGGGGCAAAGTATTTCAGCATTTGCTTTTTACCCACATCTTGTGCAATCTGTCTGGAATCTAGCGCTTCTTATGAAAGGACCTTACCTCTAAAGGCAGTTACAAGAGGTTAAAACCCCAGCTGTAGATCAGAGTGGTAGGAGGTAGCAACCTTTGCACTAAGACTCTTTACACTTTGCAATTCTTGTTTCATCAGTAACTTTTTTTAATTGGGGGCATGCTAGTATAAGATCTGGGTGATTCTGAAAGAGGCTGCACCAATATTTGTCAAACATCTGAAGCTTACGAACTGATAACGCTGCTCACAGGAAGGAACTCCTTTCTTTCCAGTTAAGTGTTGCTCAAAAAAACCTGCTGTTTCTAAACAAGGTTAGTGCTGCAAAAAGAAAAATGTAGGATTCAACAGCAATAGCTGTTTCTTGGGTTTGCTTATTTATGAACTGTGATCCCTTTCAGTCTTAAGAGTTTTAACTCAAGAATTATTTTTTTTTCCTTGTAAAGACATTGCGAAATTTTGTTTGTTATTTCTTGTTTCATGACAGAGGAAAGAATCATGCTAAAATCAAAGACTGGGCTGGTAGCCCATTGCAATGTGTGACGTTTAAACTTCGGATCCTAACACTAGTGGGTACGCATGTGCAGCTCCCCGTAGGTACTTGTGCTGAACTCCAGGCAACAACAACATATTACGTGTAGTATGTTAGATCTTATTTGGTTTAAAGACAGCTGGTTTGATTTTTGGCTGGTCTTGTGCAGAGCCAGGAGTTGGACTCAACGATCCTTCTGGGTGCCTTTCAACTCAAGATAGTCTGTGGTTCTATGAAAGTGTAGATATGTAAAGTGTCATATGAAAAAGTCACCCCGTCTGGTTTTTGTTTAAACCTAGTCCTTCAATAAATTCTGAGTTTTCTGTAATGTTTTGTATTTGAATAATAGCTTGCAACCTGTGTGCAGCTGACCTTTGTAAATAGGTTTTGCTGTGGTGGCAGTTCTTTGCCCGTACCTGCCCCATGCAAGACAGATCCCTTGTCTATTCTTAATTAGAAAATTGCATTGTAAATCCAGGGTGGGGAAATTAAAGAAAATAGCATAGGAACTGCCTTTGTGCAGGACAGGAAAATACTCTTTCTAATGGAAGTTGTTCTTATTTGAAGGATGTTGTGTGGCAGTAAGCCAAGCTATAAGGAAAAGGCCTATAATTCCCTGTAGTTCCTATTCTGTGGTATCCAAAAGAATAAACGTTTATCATGTTTGACCTCAGCAGCATAAAACTAGTAGTTAGGATTCAGCCCTTAATTTTCTTGTCTAGATTCTTGTGCCTTTTCTGCATTTTAGTCAGTTCTCTATTGCTTTTATAATAGCTTCTCAAAAAATTAAAATGATTAAAAACAAATTTCTGTGAAACCTGTTTGTCAGACATTGAATCTCAAGAAGCTACGATGCTTGTTGATAAGCGATGTGTTTTTCACATTAGCAAGTTGCAAATATTGGGCCTTGAAATTAGGTCACTGTGGTTATTGTCCTGCTTTTTCCACTTGAACTCTAGCACTAACTATTTTCTGTGGTACAGCCCACAGGTTCTAATGTAGTATTTCACTTGAAATACAGGATTTAATTCTAGTTTCTTTTGGAAAATCTGCTTTGGATTAGTAATGTCAGCATTAAAATTAGTAAAAACCACAGCCTGAGCACTGAAGCTGGTTTTACAATTCAGACAAGAGCATATGTAGGAGTGAAAGGGGCTGCAGCAGTACACAGCCAGATGTGAACCTCTTAGTTCTCCGTGCATGTTGTTCCCGCATGATGTCTGGGTGTTTTAACTAGTGGGGAGAAAAGATATGTAGCCACTTGTAGCTGGGATGTACGAATGGGTTGATGTAAAGGGTAGTACCGGTTGTCCCAGGGTCCGTGGATATGTTCTACTGCTGTAACAGCCTGCTGCTTGTAGAACTGTTGTATCTCTTTCCTAGGTTCCCATTGCCTTTTTCCAGCTCAGGTCAGTGTGAGGGCATGTCATTACAGATTTTTCAGTTTTCTGGGGTTGGATATAATTTAAATTACTTGAATTATTATTATTTTCAGTATTTCCAACCTCCCTGTAATTCCATGAAACTTAAATAAAGTTTCCATGGCCTGAAGTCTGGTTCAAAGATATCTTTTTTGGACATCCATCCAAATGGGGAATAATAGCTACAGATGCTTTCCATGTAGGTCAGGACCAGTTCTGTGCTGACACCAGATATCAGTTATCTGGTCTCCCAGCATGCTAATCAGTCACCACAGTTGGCTGGAACTAATTTATGAATGCTGAGCCCTGAAGCATTTTCACAACATTGTGAATGAGAGAAATGATTATAATCAAAACTGACAATCTGGCATCGTATCTGGGCAGACACAGGGGCATTCACTGAAGGTTCCTGGGGAAATGAGCATAATAAGTCTGGAACTAGCATCCTGCATGACAGATTTAAAAATAAAAAATAATAATAAAAAAAACAATGGTGAAGAATAAAATATGTATTTAGACTTTCTGTTGAAAGTTTGAGGTATGTATCTTTGAAGTTTTAGGTAGCAAAGTAACTATGACAAAAGCAGAAGCCTCTCTAAGACTTTCAGAAAGGGGCACAGATTATTACCCCCTCCCTACACACCCACACCCAGCAAGTTTGCCAAAAGCTGCGCTTAGTGCCATACTTGCTGTTTCTAGTGGTTGAGGTTAAATAAAATCTTGTACAGGTCATAATATATTGACAGGTTTTAAACTAGGAAAAAGAACAGTAAAGAAGGTCAGCAGCATGTTTAATCATGTGGGCCAACCCACTACATGTGAAATATCTATTTCTTAATAAAGCTTAGGGAGAGAAGCTTTCACAAGAAAAAAATATCTGGAAACTTTCCCCTTATTTTATTATTTTCTAGGAAGAGTTGCCATCCTTCAGTGGTTTTTTTTTGTTTTTTTTTTTTCCAGTTGTTTGTTTGTGGTTTTTTTGGTTGGTTTTTTTGTTTGGTTTTTTTGGTGTTTTTTTCTTGTTTGTTTGTTTTAAACTAGTGTTTGTAGTTCAGAGTTATTTGAAATAACCTTGATTGTACTCTTACATCCAACCTCTGAAGGCAAGGTCGATGCTTACAGTATTGAAGAGATGTGAGCATAGCCACAGCATCCTGCCTTCCTCCTGGATCCCACCCTGTTTGATCTCCAATCTGTTCCTGAGCTCGGGGACTAGAGGAAGCCCCAGGAGCCTGGCCATCGCTGCTTGCACGGAGTTGCACATGGCTCACTCATCCAGCTTCCTAGTGCCATTTCAAAGCCAGGATGTGGCAAGAGGAAGACTTTGAGAGAAGCAAGAGTATCTTTTTTTAATCCTCCAGCTCTAGCTGCCTTGACGCAGGATTCTAGGTTGCTGCAAGTGTGTGGGGACAAGAGTCATGCTTAGATAGTATTAATCATGATGAGGAGTACCTCATCACGATCAAAATCTCTGCTGAGGAGTACCAGGTCAGTGTCTATATGGCAGTACATCTTCCATGCCTGCTACCTGGTTTCAGTGTAAGCTGGGGAAATCGGTGCACTGTGCAGCATATTCGCTTGCTTCCCCTCCCATCGCCCTGCCCTTCTCTTTTCGATAGCACTCAGTACAGACAGCCTGTTATCCCACTTTTGTCCTGGATGCCTTCTTGACAAGTGATGTGTCTGGGTAATACGCTGCGATCTGAAATGAGTTTGCAGCCTTTTTGGATAAGACTGAAATGACATTTATGTCCTGTGTCTTAACTTCACTATCATAGGTCCATCAGTTGCTTCAGGAGGGACAACTGGAATTTGTCATTGGAGGGCAAGTGATGCACGATGAAGCTGTGACACTAATTGATGATCAGATTTTACAGTTGACAGGTATGTGTATTTGCATTTAGCTTTTGTTTTTTGTTGTTATGACCTTGGGGGTGGTTGCTTTTTCATTTCTCCAGCCCAATTTTGCTATTATTTTTTTTCTATTCTTTAGGAACTGATTAAAGTATTTCTTACTTCTTATTTGCTGATGGGTCATCTGTATAAAAAACATCTTTGCATTTAAAAGAAAAAAAGAACGACTGACTTGTAGTTTAATCTATGTCAATTATAAACTTTTTTGAAACAGAGGCCTTTTTAATTTGTGTCTGTTGGAGGGCTTAAGTTCCTGCAAAGATAGTTATGGTGAAACTGAGGGTTTGAAAAACTCTGGAAGAAAATACCTGATAACGATTCAGAGTGTGAGGGGATTGTATTGCTTAGGCAAAGTCTTCTGCAAGACATGGGCCACAGAAAGTCACCAAGGTCATCTTAGCTTAGCTGAAAGTCTTGCTTGATAAAGAAACCTCAATTATAATCATTAACTACAACCTCTGTTAGAAATCGGCGCTTATTTCCAAGAGATATGCTGTCTCCCATTTTAATTTTCTAGCATCTGCTTCCAGCCATTTGTATGTTATGCCTCTCCATCAGGTAGCATAAAGGGTCTTTTAGTATTTTGGCTTGTCTCCGTTTGGTTAAAGAAAAAAAAAATAAAAAAGGACACTTCATGTCACCGTCACGCTGTAGATGTCTACAATATGTTATGAGGGAGTGGTGTGGTTTTGGAGGGTAAGAGGATATATTAGCACCAGCTGGCTGTCGTGGCTGATACAAACCCTGCCTGTTTCAGGGCTATACGCTGGGCAGCTTTTTACAGGAGAGTAATGCAGTTCAGACAGCAGCGTTTCCACTTGCTGAACCTGACTGCGCAGTAACACTGGCCATGTTCCCTGCCTGTCAGTGTTTATCGGGAGCACAAGGAGAGCAGCTGATTTGCTTCTCAGTGAGTCACCACATCGCACTCTGGCCAAAAGGAGGAGGGAGAATGAACATCTTCTTTCAGCTGACTTCTGTATTTATAGGTGGTTCTGAAGGCTTTGTACGTCCAAGCCAGGATTTTTCCAAAGAAAATACTTATATTGACTGTAGAGTCCTTTTCTTGAATGCTAATATAGCTTCTTATTTCATTGAAGTTAGTTGCACAAATCAGTATTTCTAATCTAATATTTAATTCTGTGTATAAACTAAATTTTGTTTAAAAGAAGATTCAAATTTACTAGTTAATTTAGCAGGAACAGAAATATTAATGTATTTTAATATCCCCATCAATTTTTCCTGAAAGCACTCAGCTCAGTTTCCACTGTTAGGAGTACCTGCAAGCAAAAGATGTATCCTTGCGTTGTGTGTTGAGTACAGCTTGAAAAGAGAAAGCCAATGCAGACATTTGGGATCTACAACTTATATCTTCTCCTAGCTGTGTTTTGGAAGGGTCTAGCAAACTGTGCCAAAAGTGTGCTTCAGTGAGAAGAATTAAAATAAACTCATTCTTTGAGAATGTTTTCACTAAAAACGACATCAACCGTGGGAAAAATGAAGTGAAAAGAGGGTACCTTGCAACCTCAGTTACTTAAATGTGGTCTTTGGAATGGAAGTAATACAAAATGAGCAGAAGTGGTTGCATGTTCAAGTAGTTATGTGCACAATTCCAGAACTATAAAATTAACATCTGCTTTTCTCTCTTTTTTTTTTTTTTTGACAATAAGAATCATAGTGCAATATACTAAAGTCATTCCTAAAAGCAACTGCTTATCTGGTTGGTATACTTTTATTTAAATGGTTTGCCTGAGTTGATCCTGTTGGCTGGTCTTTCTGTTTTTTGTGGATTTGTTTATTAATTGAAACTCAATTTAATACTATATTAATAACATTAGTTGTAAATCACATCTAACAAGATTGCTGTTAACCTTTAACTTTTTCTGGTTTTTATGATCTTCAGTCACATTCATGTTAGTTTTGTTCACTTGTTCCTTTGCCATTCACGTGAGACTGAAATTTCCTGGGACGTGTCTGATTTTTAGCAAACACAAACTCAGACTTGAACCCATCAGTCTTAACGTAATCTTTCTCTAAGTAGTTTCCCAGGCCTGTCTCTAATCATAATTTCTGTTTGTTGTTCATCTTTTATGATGTTAATAAGTTATACTTGGCACAGTAAAATAAATATTGCCAGTGTGAAAGTTTCTGTTGTGAAACATTAAATTCCTGAAACTTTAAATGCTTTGGAAAACATCAGCGAAGAGCTATCCTTTAAGTGCTTATCTGTAATACTACATGCATATTGCACTGATAAAATAGACTTGTAGCAGTGTTCCTAATGTAAACAAATTTTGCTTTGCAGAGGGCCATGGGTTTTTATACGAAACTTTTGGGATCAGGCCTCAGTTTTCTTGGCACGTTGATCCTTTTGGAGCTTCAGCTACAACACCAACTCTTTTCGCTCTGGCTGGTTTTAATGCTCATCTTATCTCTCGAATTGACTATGACCTGAAGGCTGACATGCAGAAAAACAAGGTAAAAAATACCCAAAGACTGAAAACTGTGTCAGCGTGTCCTTGTAATAATGTAAGCTATTCAGTTAAGAAAGGCATCCCAGAGTTGTGCAAGAAAATGTAGGTATTTCTTCTCTAAAAGTAATACGCCAATTGCACGTTGGTAATGGTAAAATATATTGTGTCTGTGTAATGCTGTCAGTAATATCTCTGACTTCTGGTCAAGAACAAAATATAGTCTAGCCTGAGAAAGATACAAAATGTGGGCAGGTAGGCAAAGAAAAAGTGGGCCTGGAACCAGGACTGTTAGAATTGGAGGCTTTTAGGATGGGTTTCAGTCTAGCCTGAGAAAATCTTAGATATGTCATTTTTCTGAACACAGCTTTAAAGTACAGTGTGTGTGTTTGGGGCTGGTGGCTGTCATGCTTGGAGCATTTATTTGTGGCTGTAAAAGCGATGATACCAGGTCTGTCAGCGGTGTAGCTAAACGCTATTTTGCTGCATTCAATTTCTGTTTCAATTTCTGCCTTCTCTTGATCGAAGTGTCCCAGATGCAGTAAAGATTTTTCTCTTCTTTACACAGTGTTGGGTCCTGCCTTGTCAACAATTTTATGCCCTAAATTATGTGCAATAAAGGGCTTTCACTGGTACAAGCTGGGCATTAGGCAAAGATTTTATGAATGTTGCATGAAAGTCAAGCATCCCTGAAGAAAACAAGATTTCTGTTGAATTTGATGAAGCCAGGACCTACCACCTTAAGCTTGCAGTGTATTGTGATTCTTCCTTTCTGCTTTTATGAGCTTCTGAGAATCTTTTCCCGTCTAAATGTTTTCAGGCAGCTGACAGTCTGGGGACTTCCAAAATGGTACTTTTGTGCTTGTCATTGGGGTAATGGTTTCTTATTTTGCTTGTTTTCCAGAGGCTACAGTTCATATGGCAGGGCTCTCCTTCTTTATCTGAAAGTCAGCAGATCTTCACCCATGTCATGGATCAGTACAGCTACTGTACCCCATCGCAAATACCTTTTTCAAACAGGTCTGAAGATTTCTGAAATAGGCAGAAATATTGATTGCTTCTGAGAGTTTATATGGTCAGAGCTTAAGCGTTTTCTTTGACTGTTTTCTTTCAACAGTATTCTTCTGCTTTGCTTCACAGATGTGTGGTAGGTCAAGGAGGTGTCTAGACTCTGTAGATCTGAATCAGAGTTATTAAGCACCCCCCTGCTACCTACCATAATATGTGAAGTTTGCTCATTACCTAACAATTGAATCCTCAAAAGTGACACTTTCTACTGACAGGCATTATAAATGCTTCAAAATATTCTCAGACTTTAATCTTTTCTACCACCAGGAGGCTTAGAGCATGGGTATAACTTTCATCTACATATATATTGTATCAGTTCCTATCAAAAAATAAATATAGAATAAAAATGTGAAACAAATCAGTTACTATAAACAGAAAATATCCAAAGCAGGACTGGGATTTTTGTTTTTCTGCCTGAAAAGTTAAGATTTAAAAACTCCAGGAAGCTCAGCAGGGACTTGGCTATTGCTAATTGACTGTCTATGGGAGATTTTCAGCACTATATTGGGCTGAGATTGTGTGCATTATCAGTGTATAAAGTGAAGAGGCTCAAATTTTCCATTTACTTTGTGGAAAAACTCTGAGAGCTGTGAATTGAAAACTTTATTTATTTCTGTCTTATCCAGTAATCCACACCATGTAAACAAAGTCTACTTGGGGTGATGTCCTCATTGGTACAGAGCTTGCTGGTTTGTTCTGTGATTTCTTTGTTCTATGCCAGTAAGCAGCAGGGACTTGGGAAGATGCATGGTGCAAAAATAAAACAGACAGCCTTTCCCCTACCACACCCCTAAATGAACACTAAAATCTGAGCATTGGCAGTGAATAGAAACTGAATTTCTTGCTCTTATTTCCTACGTGTCTGCATTTTATCCCAGCACCTCTCAACGTGTTTCTACCTGTTAGATGAATAAATCCTGTTTATAGCCTATTGCTTTCTTTTTCTACTTAGATCAGGGTTTTATTGGAATGGATTTGCAGTATTCCCAGATCCACCAAAAGACGGTGTTTATCCAAACATGAGTCTCCCTGTTACAGATACCAACATCCATCCCTATGCACAGGCCATGGTGGCAAACATTAAGGAGAGAGCGGCCTGGTTCCGAACAAGTGATGTTTTGTGGCCATGGGTAAGTGCATCGTCATCAGTGTTTGCTTGAGAAGCGCCAAGTACACCTGCAGAACGGACAGGAGGTAGTTGCTTCTTCGCTACACTGCCCAAATGCAAGTTCAAACCACATGACTGTAAAGTATTTTTCTAATAAGTGGGGCCTACGTGTCTGACTAGTGAATATTTTTAAAAACTGGAGCTTTCTTGTACAGTCTGCCAATTGTCTAGCAAGTCTTCCACCCTACTTAATATAGAAAGAGATGTAACAGAATTGTAAAGATATCCTCTTGACAAGCTACGTACTACGATACTGCATCCTTTTTCCTTACCTTGTATTGTCAATTTCAATGATCTCTTTACATTACTGCTTGGCACAACATAATTCTGTGTTAACAAAAATGTTAGTATTACTGGAAAATATACTGAGTATTAGGTAGACAAGGTATTTTTGAACTGATATGTTAATCTTTTTTTTTTTTTTCATACAATCTTTGTATTTTAGTTAGAAACAGAAGCATATCCCAGCTGGGTCATCCAAACATTCTTTTCAGCAATCTGCTATGTTAATTACATCCTCCATGTACAAATCACACTGGTATGCTTTTAGCTAGCTTTAAGTCATTAGAAAAGAAAAACTTTGCCCAAACTGAATGTACAGTCTGTTTTTGAAATTTGATAGATGCTGTAGGTCTCATAATTACAAATAAAATACGTGTTCTCAAGGCAGCTATTTTACCAGAATATCTGTTGTCACAAAGAGCAAACATGTTCTGATGAATGCAGTTTTCTGAGTCATCGTTGTTTCTCTCCTGTGTCTGTGCCACTGTTACTTATATTGTGCTGGATTTTTGTTGTTTTCTGGTTTCGTTGTTGTAGGTTGGGGGCCTGGGTTGTGGGAGAGGGAGAGGAGTGGGCTATAACACTCTGGAGCGGTGGCGCAGGGACAGTTATGCTAGAATGGGAAGGAGGGAGTCTGGAATGGTGCGTTTAAATTCCAGTTGTCTTGGTCCAAACCTGCAGTTTTGCAATAACGTAAGAAAATTTCAGTCTCTGATTTGCTGACTTGCATTGCTTTGTGATTATTACTCTGTTTAAAGTTTGTTAAAGTTTGCTACCCATTCAGAGCAATTTGTGAGAGAGTGGAAAGAAATAGATACCTGGATACCTCTGTAGCTAAGCTTAATTTTTTTCATACTTACAGCTTGAAGTACTTGGATTTTTTTTTCTCCAGTTAAGAATTAGGAAATAGGCACCTTCCCGTTTCAGGTCAGACCTCACATCTTGACTATTGGCAGTTTTGTGATGAGCTATATGGACAAACAAGTGTGTGTTTGAGATCTGAAGAGCCTGTTTGTGCAGGAGGTGCCACTGGGCTGTGGTGCAGTGTAAACTTTCAAACCTGCCTCTCTAGAGACTGTAGAAAGATGTAGGCGGGAGGGAAGGAGTTGTCTTAAGGACTGGAACTGATCCTTGAGATCTCATTTGGCCTGTGTGTTTAAACTAGTTGTACAGTAATGCATAACATTCCTATGTAAAGTTTTGTTCGCATAATGAGTGGATGCAATGACAGAATGCAGCAGGTTCTCCTGGATATCCTTGTTCTGCAGGGCTGTTCCATTAAGCTCAGTTCCTTAATGAGTTAAGTCACCAGGTTAAAGTTACTGAACTTGTTAGGTAAAAGGTTGGGGTGAAAGATGGGATTGCAGAGAAAGTAGAGACTCCTTAGACATCTTCTTTCAAACAACTTCTAATTTTTGAAGACAAATCACTGAGAGCATCTTTATTTTGAAAATGAGATCAGGATATTTTGTAGCACAAAACGAGTTGACCTCTTGTGCAACATTTCTGTCTGAAGCACAGAGACATGAAAATGAGGATGCATTAAGCTGGTGTCAGTTAAGCTTCTGTTAAGCCCTTTTTTTTGTGGAGAGGAGGGTTTCTTAACGTGTTACTGTGCTTCAGACAGATGCCTATACTGTAACACTGATATTCAAGAACATACATGCCGTGGCTGAGTAACTCGTTTTCCTGTTCGGGTGCCGTAGCTGAACAAAGACATTCTTATCATTTTTTTTGAATGTTTGTAGATGCAGATAGTATGTATCGAGATGCCTTCTACAGAAGGCAGAGGTTGTGCAAGCATACTCACAAATGAGGCTTTGCTACACTGTGTATTACTTCACTTAAAAATCAGGATGAACATCAGAGGTACTATAGTCTACTGTGGAGGCAGGGGATCAGCAACACAGTGTGACATTTGTACTGGGGGGTTCACTTTCCACAGTTTTTTTTACATCATCTCCACAACACTTCCTAAAGCTTATTTTCTGCTTTTAAGAAAGCTTACAGAACTTCCTTGTTTTCTGCTAAGTGTTAGAAATGCAGTGTAAAAAGAAACAAAGGCCTCTCTTCTAGGCATATATGCATGCATTCTCCAATTGCTGCTACGGAATTTTACGTTCTTGCACAACATGGTGCATCAACACACTTCTCCTTATCTGGAAGGAGCCGGTCAGCTGGTTATCAGCTGATCTGTACAAGTGACCCTACCCCTGCGTGACGTTTTTTAACGAAAAACTGCTATATGGCCAGTAAAGATAGAAGAAATACCAGTTCAACATACACTATTGTTAAAAATATCCTTCTAAGTTACATGACCCAAAGTTATTTTACTGTTCTGTTTTCTGAATTTCAGGGCTGTGACAAACAGTTCTTTAACGCATCTGTTCAGTACTCCAACATGGACCTATTGTTGGATTACATTAACAAGCATTCTGATGAGTTTGGAGTGACCGTCCAGTACGCCACTGTCAGTGATTACTTCCAAGCAGTGCATAGCAAAAATCTCACGTGGGAAATCCGGGATTCTCAGGACTTTCTTCCATATTCAACAGGTAATTGAGTTAAAAACTCTGTAATACCTGTCCCAAATGTATATATTTAATAAGGGGAAATTGAAAAAACAAGAGAGAAAAGAGCAAAAATACGTTCTTATATTTATTTACACTACCGGATCCCATAAAAATATGACAAAGTGATCCAAAGCTAGTGGTACAAGAAAGATGGTAGGGCAGTGGTTGGAATATTTCTTTGGGACAGCTAGAAGCAATGGCTGGAAAAAGAGGTCCTGAGAGTACAGAAATAGGAAAACTTGGCAAGAAATCTAACTTGAGATTTTTGTTTTGCTGCCTTTGAGTAATAATAGATTGCAAAGGACAGCTAAGCATAAGGCATATCCATGAGTGTGTCATGTCATCTAACTTTTTGTTAATGACCCAAAGAAATGGATATATGCTGTATGAATTGGTTTCTGTTACAGTGAAAACAGTGAGCAATGAGATAAGCCTGTAGGCCTAAGCCACCTGGCTGAAATTCAGCAACATGTATCAGGGGATGGATGAAGGAAAAATACTGCAAACTGTATAGCACACTGTGAAACAGTTATCAGGGAGCAGTAGCAGCAGAAGTGCTTCACAGAGGTGTGTCAGCATAAGGTGTAAGCCTTTCATAAAATCAGAGGGGTCTTGTTTGACATCTTGAAAGCAGAAATCCTAGAACACTATTCTGCTTGAATTATAATTTTTGAGTAATTTGGTTCATGTTTAGACATGAAACTTGGAAATAATTGTTTTCTCTTCTTCCCACGCATCAGCATGCACAAATACCTGTAGTCTCCTAGGCGTTCTGCAGTATTAAATGTGTGTTAGACCTCTCTGCCTCTTTCCCCGAGGTGATCTGTAATAGGACACACAGGTGCTACAGGACCCAGGGAACTGAAAGGAAACTAATAAACCAAAAGATACCATGAAACAGTTGGCTGCACGGCCAAACAGAGCAATGTCCTGTTATTACTGTTTAAAAAACCTGGTTTGTGCACAAATTAGAGCAGAGATGAGAGCAGTGACACGGCGTAATCTGTGAATGTCTGAAGGAGAAGTGTGTCGATTGAGGAAGGGAGGAGCAAGTGAATCTGAAAGCTGAGGTTCCTGGTTCCTTCTGTGTTAGTGCAGTGGAACAGGGGTGGATCAAAGTGAAACAGTTGGTGCGGAGGATTTGATGTCCACACTCCATGCATTTCCAGGAAAACTAGATGGAATCTGGTCACGTGGACTAAGTGCCCATTAATGCTTGTCACATACCTTCAGGTTTATTTCAGGTTTATTGTAACATGAAAGGAATCCAGTTTGTGAGCTCAAAAACTTATAAATCAAGTAAAACATAATAGGTAAAGGTGACCAGTGAATTCATCCAAAAGCATGTTACTGGTCAAAGCAAACACTATGGCAGCTGTACCCACCCAAGTCTCTTTAGCTCTAGGAGAAAGTCTTTTTCATTAAAGAAAATTGATTTAAGTTCTGGAAGAAAATGTGTGAAGCCTCAAAAAGGAAAAATAAACCTTGTATTTGTGAAGTTCCATAGTACAATGCAGTTTATTCATTGAAGTTGCTTGTTGCTTGCTTGTTACTTACTGCACTATATCAGCTCTTCAGATAGAGCTGGGAGTATATGAAGGCAGGCATGCCATAACCAACATCCCTTTAATTGCTTTCCTCAGTAAACTTACCCTTGAATCTTTTTTGTTTTAGGCCTCACATATCAAAGTATACAGAGAGAAGACAACAGCAACTTCTCAGTTTTGAAACTCATTAGTTTGTTTCATTGCAGGCATAAAATTATCATTAAAATACCTTTTTATATAACCATAGCTACCACTGCTTCATCACATTCTTGACACTGGATGTATATCTTGGACTATTATGACCTAAATTAAGCTTATATATCCAATATTCTGTAGCATGTCTGTTAACTTTTAAATGAACAAAAATAACCATTGCTTCCTGTGAATCACTGCATGGACTGATCCCTGACTCACTCACCTCCCCCCAGGGATCGTGTCATGTCTAACAATTTGCCGATAAATGCTTTGCCAGCTCTAACTGCTAATATCCTTTCGCATCTGGGCTCTTACGGGTATCTTTTGGCATAACTTACAAGCAGTAGTCACTTGTCGCTAGCCTGCATAACAGCAGCACCCATCATGTTCCAGGTGGGTGCCCACACATAGATGCAATCTCTTCCGCACATGGATGCAATCTCTTCCCCAAACGTCTTACTGTGCCTTGCAATTGCAGGATAGATTTGAGTGCACTTTCTCCCACATACTGTTTTGCTTCTTGATGATTAATCCTCTCTCATTCTTTCTATGCCATTTTATTATGAGTCACTTGTTGGGCTCAGTGTCACTTCTGAAATATTCCTTGGAAGCTCAAGTTTTAAGTCCCAGAGAAGTATTTCCTTCTACTCTATGTTCGTTGTACCATGCTGCTGTGCATATGCAACACTTGCTTGTAACATTGAAAACTCTTTCAATTCCTGGCATTTTTTCCGGCCCAAAAGAATGACCTACGTTTTTTGACCAAAAGATCCTGTTTTCTAATTGTTGCTTTTAATTATAGGGTGATAGCAGATTGTTAGCTGTACATATTCACTTTAGAAAGCACTGTCTGCAACTTGTATCTAGAAAAACAATACAGCAGTCGTTTATCCATTAAAAAAAACAAGTGACTAAGATTTGGAGGGTTTTAAAAACGTATAACTTGTTTTTCTAGTTTACTCTGTAGGATACTGGAACACGTTAGCAGAAATGAACCGCTGAAATACTTTCTACTGACCACTTGAGGGCATATTTTGGTGTAGCTTGAAGCACTGCAGTAGTATGGGGTCATACTGTCACATCACTGTTTCTACTCCGTTTTGAGGATGTTAAATTTAAGATCAGTCCTTTCATCTGACTTAAAGTTGGGAGTATGGAGGACTCATTAACTTTATTAACAAATAACATGCGTCAGTGAAGCTTAAAAGGTGTTTTGTGCAGACAAAGAAGAAATTTCTGCAGATACAGGTTAATGTAGCAGGTAACAGCTTTGTATCAACAGTCATGTTGCTAGGCCTGTAGGAAAGGCTGTACCCTTCCAAAGGGGGTGTTTAAGGCTCTGTTTCTTTGTAGGGCTTGTGACTATTCCCTTTGGTGGCTGATGTGTATAATCCACAGCAGTTTTCATGAAAGAAGCTGTATGGTACTAGCCTAACGAGCAATAACTGAAATACTTTTTTGGCATGTATTGGGTCTCTTCAACTCTTAATAGAGCCATTTCAAGCATGGACTGGGTTTTATACTTCTCGAAGCACGTTAAAAGGAGTTGCAAGGAGAGCAAGTTCACTGCTTTATGCTGGAGAGTCCTTTTTCACACAGTATGTCCGGCAACACCCAGAAAGTTCTATTTGCAAATGTGGAGCCCTAAAGCAACTTCAGAGTCTGAGATGGGCAGTTTCAGAGGTAAAGTTTGGTTATTTTTTATTATTTTTTAATAAAAATATTTCTTGTCTAAAGGCAAAGCTTTTCTTTTGCATTCCAGTTGGAGTGTCTCCATGTCACTTTTATATTTTTAGCCATAATTTTCCTTTGTAGCAATTTGTTTGTGATTTAGCAAACAACTATCATGAAATGAGACTTCAGCCCCTTAGCCACAAATTCAAGATACAGTTGCTGGCAAATGTTTTCTTCTACTGGGGGAAGGGTACATGGTTCCAAACTTAAAGCATATGAAAGTCCTTTTCTCAGTTCTATTATTTAGAAAAGGTTTACAATAAAAACCTGAACCCACTCAAAGTTGCTAATAATCTCTACTTGTGCAAGTTAGAAGAGAAAAGACAGATTTGTTCCTTCAAAGTTAAGCAGCTAAGTGATCAGCCTCATGCCATTAAGCATTTACAGACCGTAGTCCTTTTGCTGGTAATAAATATTTTGTCTGCTAACTTACTGACCAGATATTAGTAGCAAATGAAAACCTGTCTTTCTATGGTATTTATGCAGTACAGTTGTGGGTTTTTTGTTTGTTTGTTTGTTTTTTAATTTGCTTTTTTTCCTCTAAATACATAACTTAGAAGTTTATAAATATTAAAAACCAAGTATGTGTAGATGGAAATCTGTGTGTGTCTTGTCTTTGGCCATTTAATTCTGATAGCAATATATTGCAAATAGCAATTTGGAATAGGCAAAAAGTGAATGTGTAAATATGGCTGTGATACCATTTTTTTAAATGAAATGACTTACTGGATTGTGCTTTTTTTTTTTTCTTTAATAAAAATGTAAAGAAGGTTGGGGGGGAGGCAAACCAGTTGCATTGTAACCTTTGAAACTACTCTTAAATGTAAGGTCCAGCACCATGACGGTATAACAGGCACAGAATCTCCCAAGGTGAAGAACATGTACATGGATAATTTAATGTACGGAATGTTCAATGTAAAGAAGCTAATGGCTTCCCTAATCTTTGACATGAACAATGCTAAAAAGAATGGAGACGTCTATTCTTCTGTTTACAGTAAAGACTCAGGAAAACCAGGTACTTTTAACATAGCTTTTCCAATTTCCAGGGTACCTTATGAAGGTTAATGTGCTCTCCTTGGAGAAAGTCAACATGCTGTTTACCACTGAACCACTGCTGGAAAATCCTTCTCACCTTCTGAGACCTGCTAGGCCTGAGGAAACTCGCATGAATTTTTGAGCTCTCAGATCTCAAGCACCTGAAAACAGGACCTTTTAGCTGTGTGGCACTGGGTCAGAGCTCTGCCTGTATCAAACCTGGCTCCTAGATTCAGACCTCAGCCATATAACAAAGGGGAGAAAGAGGTGGTGATTGGTGTAATTATTAAACAAAGCCTATTATGCAGCATAATCCTATGCAGTAAAAATCAATCACAGTTAAAGGTTCTTGCTATGGCATACTGCCAGCAAGTGTAACAATGTAGAAGAATTTTCAGGGGTCTTCTAAAGACTGCATTGCTTTTTTTCTTGACTTTGGAATTTTTTTAAATTGTCAAATGTAAACAGTGCCATAGGCTGCACAGCAGACTGATTCGTTTTTTTTTTTTACAGGGTTGTTTTTAGATTAGGCTTCTCATTTGATCTTCTGTATAACTCATAAAGTTAATACTGCATAACATTGAGTTGTGGTAAGCCGCTTGTTTTCACTAAATGCTTTTACATTCAACTCAGATGTCATTGGCTGAATACAGGGTATTTTTTATTGGGTAAATAATAGGGGGACAAAAAGCAGAAGGTTTTTTATGAAGTACTGTAAAATGTGCTACTTCTTTCAATCATAAAGTTTTACTGCAGGGTTTTACACTAAAATATTGTAAGATGGTTGTACCTAGACAGATCTCTTAACTATACGTTTTTAAAATGTGATGTTGAAAAGTAGTTGTAGTGACTAATAGCTCTTCTTGTTCCTTTGTGTACCCAAAGGTACTACAGATGTTGACCAGTATGTTATTGTCTATAATCCACTGGCATGGAACATCACCACCTCTGTCACTGTCTCTGTCAGCCACTCATCAATGAGTGTATATGATGAACTGGGACATTTTGTACCGGCACAGGTACTTCACAATTTTCTTTCTTTCTGTTGCTTTTCTCTCACTTGCCAGTTCTCACTGACTTGATGCTACATGGTAATACATAATATTACAGTGAAAACAAGGATTACTTCAAGTTGGGGTTTCCTAGGCGTCCTTTAAACGTTTTCCTTTTTTTTTTTTCTTGTCTGCGCTCTGAAATAGAGGTGGTTTTTTTTTTTTCCTTTAATGTGCAAAAGGGCTTCCTGCTATTCTTGTCAGTTTGGTTTCTCCTTTGCATGTCTGCTGTCTACCACGCTGCACTTCTTTGCTTTTTGTTTTTTTTTAAAAAAAAAAAAAAAGGTTTCCAATAAAGCCCTGGCCCTGCCCTCCAATTGACAAGTCTGTTTGTACAACTGATGGCTGGCCTTGGGCAGGAGGAAAGATTTCAGAAGTGTAAGTCTCAGAAGCCCAAAAGGAACAGGGGACAATTAGCTGCCAAGGCGACCCACCTCATTCTATATCATAGTCAAGCTCCAAGGCAAGGCCAGCTGTTCCCCAGGAGGGAAGAAGAAGGCCTCATGTGAAAGCTAGCATTAGCTGTTCTCAGGAGCATCCACTTTGGAGAGCGCATCACCATCAATGGCTTGATAAACCTGTAGGAATGCCTCCAGCACATAAAGCCCTGAAGAGGCTGCACACACTTCCAGATGCTCCCCTCTGTCCCCAGGATGCCTGATAGCTCAGCAACTTCTGCTGGCCAGACAGAGTTGTGAATATTAGTGCCGTGGCTTATTACTACCCACATGTGTCAAGGCACACTGTGGACAGGTAGTGATGCACAACAGCTGTCTGGTGTTTCTGCGTAAGTACACGGTGATGGTATATTGCCTTCATCTGGAAGCTATCAGTCTCTTCGGTTAGTGCATGGTCACACTTACCTTTCAGCCACTTAACCTCCCAGAATTCCTGTCATCTTAATTATTTTAGCCTTGTAACATACAAGTGGGAGACAGAAATGTATTTTAAAGCATTTATTTCAGGATTTAGGATGCCCTGAAGTCAAGCTGTCACTTTTTATTTAAAAGTTCTCTATTCCGTAGTTGGTCTATGTTCTTTTTTTGCTAAAAGTTACTTATATGTGCACATGGATGGTCACTTAAGGCTGAATGAAATCTATTTACCAGTAAAGAGAAGGTGGTTTGGGATCTTTTTCTTCTAGTATGTGCTGCTGAAATGTTCATTTATATCACAAATTCCTTCCCCTTGGGAGAGAAATCTTTAGCTTAGAACCTTGATACAAGTATAGGTTGAGGGGAAACGAGGCTTGGCAAATACTCTGCCTCTTCTGTACCACACATATGAGTTGTGTAGGGAAGGCAGAGAATAGGAGGTGGGCCCTCTTGGTACTAAGGATATGAGGTCTGTGGTATGAGTAGGTGGCCATATGCCAATCCCCAGTGTGAACGTAAAGACAACTTTAATTTCTGGGTAGTGGCAACTAACCCAGTTGTCTATGTAATCTGTACGGTATTTATGGAGTCCACTTTCTTTCACCAAATAGATAGTAACAAATTATCTAATATTAATGGAAAGGATATGTGTAATTAAAAAAAAAGTAATTTTATTAAATTGTTTAAGGTATTTTGATGTTCAATAGCACTGGTGTTCTCTTTACACAGAAGTATGGCACATGCTTCCACCTCCCTCTCTTTATGTCTTGCTTAAGGTGAGGGTGTGCCTGGTTGCTTTGTCCTCTTGCCAACAATTTTCTCACATTCACACATGTCACTTCCTTTATGTTTCAGTCTGTTATGTCACAAGTAAATCTAATCAGTTATTTCTGCTTACATATACATATTGCAATGTGATCTTAAATCAAGATCGGTGACCCCACGTTCCCATTAAAATAAGATCCGACTCTGGACTTCACTTAGCAACCCTCTTCCCTTCAGTACTATGGCAAAGCTTAATCTGAGGTCACTAAACTCCTAATTAAAAGCAACATGGATCTACATTATAATTAAGAAGTGTAAGAGTGACATGTTTAGAAATGTATTTTTCTAGCTGTAGTTAATTTTCATAATTTAGGGCTTACAACATGTGAGGTCGGTTGCCTTGCTAATTAATTTTCCGTAATGGAGCATTGTTGTGTGTGTTAACTTACAGGTTCAAAGTTCAGCAGAGTCCCATTCTACCTATGACCTGTATATTCTAGTTGAAATAAGTGGTTTGAGCTACAAAAAATATATTGTTAAGCCCTCGAATGGTAAGCAATCTGTATTTATTGGAAAATCAGTTAAATACCAGCGGAAAGACACAACACGTGGGGACCAACAAAGCCCAGATCTGCTTCCTGTGGTTAACGACTGCTACCAGATCATGTTTGACCGAAGCAATAATCTAATGTACAGCATTACAGACAGGTGAGATTGCCTGCTTTTTTAATAACATTTCAGATTCTGTAAAACCTTTTTGTAAAAAATAAGTCAAAGTACTCTATTGTGTGCCTAAAATCTGAGACTTAACTAACAAAGTGTTTGTTATAATTATTTTTTTCTCTGCAGTTCACATTTCCTGTAGAAAGGAGGATGCTATCATGGACGTGATTCCATACTGTTTCTGTGATGTTGTTGCCCTGTTTAACCATGCAGTCAGCATAAGATAGCGTGGCAGATCACAGTATTAACTAGTAAATCAGAAGAATTGTGCTCTTAAACTAAAGAGAGGCATGACTGTGTGTATTAAAAATAAGTAACACATACTCTGCTTACCCAATGAGCAGATGAGTGACGGAGCAAGAGCTTATACTCATTAGTGTTTTACAAGCCCTGTATCGCTGTTTCTATGATAGGAAGCTACACAAATTTTTGAAAGGGAGTATTTTGGCAAATTCTACTTAATTAGGCAAATAATATGGAAGAGCAATCAAGATGAAGGTGAGATATACAGTTTGCAGCTTGTCTTTCTTGGCTAATGTGAATTGGCCTGATTTCTTGAGCTTCAGTGGAGCTGTGCTGCTTTTTGCCTGCTCGGGATTAAGATTCTGTGCTATGTACTGCTGGAAGATCTGACCTCTTTTACATTGACCTAGTGACTGCAAGACCTCTTTCACCTTTGTTAGTAATTCTGCCTCCTAGAGTGAGAAATCGTTGTCTAGTATAGTTAGAAATCAGCCTTAAAAACTATAGATGGGCATGAGCCAAGAGCCCTGAAGTACTTTCTATAACTGTCTCCAGATCTCTTGAGGAATCCTTAATGAATATAACAAAGATGAACAAAAATCTGAATTCAAATTCCATTTTTCTTTACCCTGTTCTGGCAGGCAGCAAAAGCTGGAATTCAGCATGTAGGAAAAGTGGGATATTCATTTTCATTATACAGCTTCAGGCAAGCCAAGAATGTTTGGGTTTCAGCAAGTTTGGTTTGGAGTAGTAGAAAAGAGTGGAGTATTAGAGCTGGAAATGCCCCCAGGAGTAATAGGAAAACTTGGATGTGTTTTGATCCTCAATTATTACAGTTCATAGGTTGCTGTATTAACACTAGCTAGAACTGTTGGCAGTTTACGTTTGTATGCCAGACCAAGTGATTTTTTTGTTTTGCCAGCAAGGCTCCAGTAGAGGTGCAAAGCTGATGGCTGAGGGCAGTAGCATCTTAAATTATCTTTACGTGACTTTGCAGAGAGTGAAATGAGGTCCTAAATAATTTAACTGTAGGCTTTGGGGGAGAAGAAGGAGACAAAGCAGGTACTGAGTGTGTGACTTTTGTTACCCTGTTGCCAGTATATTCTTGTTACCATTGCTAAATATGGAAATCATTGTTAAATATGGTTCTGTATAGCTACAAAATCAGACAAAATAATCTGATTATTCATTATTATGTCATGGTGTACCTTATTGTTGTACAACGGGTTGTTTTTGATCCTGTAGCAACTCTCATTTGTACTTCAAAGTATGAGGTAATGTAAGCGTTGTTTCTGTTTTAACATGTTGCTATTTTACAGAAGTATAAAATGCATGAAGCTCATTTTATTTACACACTGACAGCTGTCTTCGCAGGGAGCACTTTAGTTCTCTGCTGTTCTCATTTCCTAAGTTTTATCAAATCTGTTACTTTGAGGAAACAGATTTTTCTTACGTTCCAAACCTCATTCCAGCTTTGCATCTGTTATGTACGAAATGTGCTTATAGGTAATACAACTTCTTTCCTCCGTGCATTTGCAGGGAGACTAACCAGACTGTCCAGTTGACCCAGGAGTTCTTTGAGTACCACGTGAATGGAGACGTGATGAAAGGACCCATTTCAGATAACTACTTATTTGCCCCAAATTCTTCTGCTGTTCCAGTATCAAAAGCAGTGGAAATGGAAATAGTTTTTGGAAACTTAGTGACAGAGATACGGCAATATTTCTACAGGTGCAACGCTGTTACATCTTCACTTTGCTTGAATGTTTAATCATCTGTAGCTGTATGTGAGAGTAGCTCTGTGTAATTCCTCCTGAACAGTGGAGTCTGTGTTTTGTGAAAGTTTCAGACAACAGAACTATGCTTAGCAGATACATGCTAATGCTGAGAAAGTGCTTCCTTTAGATAAGTCATATTACTGGGGAGATGGAGGGGAAGATTGCTCAGTTACGTTTGCGGTTTGTTTCATAATGTAGTTTCTGCTGGAATCCTGTTTCCATTCAATTCAGTGAAATTTGCAGCTCACGTCTTCTATACGAGTGGAATTTGGACATAATGGTTCATTTTCCTACATGTAGAAATCTTTCTTACAAGTAAATTTAAGACAAAGAAGGGAATCCTACACAAGGGCACTCAGGCTCCTTAATGAGCTAGTGACTTTTCTGTGTTAAAATCCTATCCATCTATAACCTCCTCACCTTCTTTTAAATCTGGTTATTTGATTAAAGCCTTTTGCTTTAAGTTACATTGTACAAGGATTGTAGCTGAGAAACACTGTTTGAAAACAGTGGAATTTTTCCATCAAAATGAATATTGTGGGATTGAAAAAATACATAGGTAGAACTATGTGTATTCTTGCAGTATGTGTGTTGCTTAGGGAGTCATAATTGTTTCTAAACTTGATTGTTAATATTCAGGAAATACAGAACCTTTCTAGTCTAACGAACAGTCCTTTTTACACTTGCAACATTAAAGAAAATTGTCAAGTATCATTTATTTCAGCTGAATATCTGTACATTTGAAAATTAAACTGAAAATAATTTCAGTAATTACATAGGTTGAATACAGGCAACAAAGTTGTTCTGTGTGTGTGATAGTATCATGAAAGATTTGTAAGTCTTGACATAACTGATCTAGCGCTCCACTTGATAAACTGTGCATATCCTTCTCCTTCTTACAGTAATGTTACTGCCCAGTATTATATATATGCCATGTATACAAGGCTGTATTTAGTACCAGAAGGCTATGATGGGAAGCTGCTTTGCCATAGGATAGAGCAAGAATACAGTGTTGGGCCTTTGGAAGTAAATCGTGAGGCAATTCTAAGAACCAGCACGAATTTGAACACTGGACAGCTACTCTACACTGATGACAATGGATATCAGATTCAGAAAAGACCATTCAAGACATACGTGAATAACACAGTAGCTCGGGTGAGTGACAAGGCATAATCCAAACTCAATCGTGTTTCATCTTCATTCTCCATTACTTTTACCTAGGTTAATATCAACACTGCATGATTTACTATGTGTTTTCAGAACTATTATCCTATGGTCCAGACTGCCTACATTGAAGACAATGCTACAAGGCTGACGCTGCTTGCAGAAAGAGCTCATGGTGTCTCAAGTCAAGGGAATGGACAAATGGAGGTAACAAATAGGCATGCGTGTTGGTTGGTGTTTTTTTTGTCTCCCAAGGAGACATTTCATGGCTGGTAACTGTTGTGATACTTCCCTTATCAATACAGGTGATGCTTCACAGGAGACTGTGGAACAACCTTCAGTGGGACCTGAATTACAATCTCACTTTGAATGACTCTTCAGTGGTTCATCCTGTGTTTTGGCTTATTTTAGGAACCAAGTCTGTCACCAGTGTTTTGTATCGGACAAGCCAGCAGGCTTTAGAACACAGGCCAGTTGTAATGTTTGGACAATTATCAGGTAACTCCTTCCATCCTCTGTGCTATCTTTAGCATCTGAATGACTTACTTGTTTTGCTTTGATTTGTGCTGTCAAGTTTGTAAATGCAGACTTCAAGCCTCCTGTGTGATGAAGTTAGTATACAGTGAGTTAGAAGGCAGATTTAGAGACTGTTAATTACTTTGCATTAATTTCAAATATGGATGTTGTCCAAGTCTGTGAAACATTTCTTGTTATGTAATTATCTCTTACTCTTGGAGGAGAATAAATTTTAAAGCATCTAATGAGAACAAAATGTCCGCACGGGGAATTAGTGCAAAGTAGCTAGTATATCATATGTCAGCTTCCTGGATGCTGATTCCTTAATGACCTTTTTTGAGTCATTCTTTTAAAAATATTTGTTTGACTTGTTAACTAAAACTGAGGTCTGGTAGTGGAATAGCAACTTCAGGCTGCAGTGAAATCTGCTTTGCTGGAAGCTTCCCCAGCAGTTAAAATCATTCTGCTTTCTGCTTTCTATCTCAGAAGGCCTCGGAGGAGAAAGTCTAGCATCTGCTTTGGATCTGCCTTGGCAGAAAAAGCAAAAATCTCTTTACCCTTGCACAGTACTGTAGCCAGCCGCGCGTGTGTGATGGATGTTTGATGTCCATTCTTGTTCCTTTTTGCATGGAGGAGATAAACCAGAGCTACCCGGACAACTTCAGCAGAAATCAGTCCACAGTTCTCCTATAACTGTCCCACCCAATCTTCATGTCCAGACCCTGAGCATTCCAGGGTGGAGATACAGCTCTAATCATGCAGAGCAGGTCCGCAGCATTCGCATGGGTAGGTCCAAAATAGTAGCTGGATGTTATATTTCAAAAAGCTGGCTTTCTATTTTTCCCTCTTCTGTGAATAATACATTTATTTATTCAGTGTTAAAATCCTTTATCAAGACAGTTAATTGTACCTTATGATCGCTTTACTCAATTATTAAAATACATCTCCTGTATGAGTTAGTGTCATGTCCTGTTAACAGTGGGAACTGGGTGCTTGCTGTTAGTACTCTAGCTAGTGTTCCAAAATGTGAATCGAGTTCGAGCCCTGAGAGCGTAAAGCTCAAAAAACTGTTTGAAAACTGGTTTTGATCTTCAAGTAAGAAAATACTTGCCTTTTGTTTTCTCTTAAAGGTAAACAGAAACAAGGTGATGCAGACTTCAGTCGTGTCCTGCTAAGAATTAGGCACCTGTATGAAGTTGGAGAGGATCCTGTGCTGTCTCAACCTGTAACAGTGAATTTGAAGGTATCTAGTCCTTCTAGGTAGAACAACGCTGAAGGTGGTTTTGTTCCAGAGAGAACAGGTTCTACCATGAAATGTCCTGTGTTCTACAGACACCACGAAAGGTGGATATGATACTGTATGAAAGGTGGATATGGTATAGTTACTACTGTAACTGTAGCCTCAGAGGAAAGCAGGACTTATTTTTAATCAGCTTTGCACCACAGAAGCTCTTACTTCATATAAAGTTGCCATAGGCACAGTATGAAGATCTGCATAAATATCTGTAGGACTGGTTCCATTGAGCTCTTGGTTGTATAACACTTCCTTAGCAGAGGGTGAGTCTATTTTGCTGTTTCTTTAGTTATGGCAAGTTGTACTTACAGTTAAAGAAATGTGGACAGAATTAAAGAAAGCAAACATTTTTTTCCTCTATATTTTATTTCTGCGTGTTAATGAAACTTTCATCACTTCTGTAATACTGTGTATTTTAAGTTTCTTGTTTGTCCGGTCTTTCATATAGAAGTAGATTGTTTTATAATACATGGCAGGTGTATATTTTAAAACATGAAATATTGATTTTGATGACAATAACAGGTGAAAAAAGGTGTAGGGTTCTTCTCCATTTTGTTTTTAAAAGTTCAGTAAGAGTTTCAGTTCTTGAAAGGAGAGGTTAGTAGGCTCAGAACTCTGCTACAGCGCAGAGGGAGGAGGCTCTCAGCATCCGAGCTTCTTAGTTGCAGCCTGGTGAGTCTGTAGTTGCCTTTGTGTTGTGGGACCTAGCAGACTTTTGAAGTCGCTACTGCTCTGCTTGGCAGATCACTGCTATAGATGAAGTTCTGGTCTGGACTAACTGTGTACTAGACCGGTGGGTGTTAAACTAGTCTCAGCAAGTTGTTTCTTTACTCACAGTCTTTGCTGAAGGGATTAGGATCAGTGAAGTCAGTGGAAGAGCGATCACTCACTGGCACCTGGGACATAAACACTTTGAAGCGGTGGAAGTGGAAGACTGCACAAAATCCAAGCAAAGGTAGGTGAAACAAGGTGGTTGGTGTCTGAAGCTTGATGAGTTGTCTGATTGAAAGTATTTCTGCATTTGCAAGACTAAAAATCTGTTCATCTGTATGACAAACCTGGTAGCCAGCATAGCCTGCAAGCAGTAGCATTTAGCAAAGATTCCCTGCAAGCCCTGATGGCTTGTTTTGCCTGGAAGTGTCAACTCCAGAAACATTTCAAGCTTTTATCTATGTCCAGATACAAGTGGCTACTCGGCAAAGTCACACTTGTTACACATTGACTTTCTTAGATGCTGATGAGTTGTGTTAATCTAAATTTAAGCCTATGCTCCAGAAAAACAGACAGCAGGAATTAAAAACCCACCACCGTAATCAGCTTGAAGGACTGTGTGTGGATAGGATTCAAGTTACGGCTGACACTCAGGTTGAGTTCTGTGGGTGACTTTGTTTCATTTCTCATTCCAGTTAGTTACTTGGACATTCTCCTTACTGTCACTTACCACCATATATGTGCCTTGTAAAAAGTTTGCAGACATTTTGGCCTGGGCTAGCTGGGATTTCAGAGCTTTACTTGACTTGCAGCTAGGAACTTGCTTGCTGTTTAATCATAATGAAGAAAAATGCATGACTGGGGAGTTGCTTGCATTTTCTGGTATGAGTCAATACGCGAAAAGTAAATGTATATTTTAATATTATGAATAAGTGCATCTTAGGTCCCATGCTACTTACAGCTTTAAGGAGAACCTGCTCAGACACTAGCTTTTACGTAATAGATGAGTTAAAACTTTTAAGATAGAATGATATGTACATTTGAGTAAAGCTGCTGCTTGAATAAATTACCACCTTTTCTGTGTCTTACAGGATTCTCCAACAGTAGAAACATATCAGAAAACTACATAGTGACTGTTCACCCAAAGGAAATAAGAACTTTCTTTGTGTACTTTCAAGATCAATAAAGTTTGATGTTATATTTCAGGACTGAATATGTAATAGCTTCCAGCTTCTGTTTAAAGACATGAGTGATGGTCTTGGAAAACATTCTACTGCTGTTAATGAAAGGAATAGCCATTTTGGAATAAACTCTAAATTTAATTAAACTGTTGGCCTGTGTTGTGGGTATTTTTGTTGGTTAATTACTTACAATGCGTGTTTTCTGAAATGTGTTCAATTTGAAAATACAAAAATGACCTTAGTGTTTCAGTGTAAGCATTCTTGAACACTTTCATATTTGCTGTGGGCAGTTTAAAAGTGGTTGCTTCTATCATGTTTCATTGTGGAGTACTGTCAAAATTGTATTAGTTTACTAGTCTGGAGTTTTCTTTCTTATTGTGGTAATTTCAAGAGTCTTTTCTCAGGGTTTTTATTGTTAGAGGAGATGACTTCCAAGTCACAGAGCAGACATTTGCCGAATGTCAGTCTGTTCTATATGCCTGTCATATTTTTGAGCTACTTTGTCTTTCAGGCAAAAACTACAAAGCTTCTACTTCCTTGTAAACTGAAGTTGAATGGCGTGTTGGTATTCCTCTGCACTAAGGTCATTAAAATTGACTAGGTTTGCTTCATGCTCTCCCATCAGTCTTGCGTTCTGGGTAAACTGGAGCTGGTCTGGGGACAGAAGATGTATTGCCACATGGCTCCTAACTAATTCATCACGTACCCTGGAGCAAGAACACTTTTTTTACGGCACTGTGAACTTTCATACTTGTCAGGATCAAAGAACATGCACAGTAGTAACAGGAAATGTTACATTAGCTTCAAGTTCTAGTTAGTTATGAAGGGCTGTGTTTAGAGAGAAACTGGCAGGACCTGTAAATTCTGAGCAGGTCTGACTGAGCAGCAGCTAAAGGAAACACAGACAGTGGCTGGCTTTCCTAATAGCTGCTATGGTTTGGGGTTCAAAAGAAAAGTTGCATTTTTCTTCCTAGCTCTAAACAATGTGAAGCTGTAGAGTCTGATTCTGTTCATATGGCATTGGACATCTCCACATATTTTACTAGTTCACCATGAAAATACACATGGCTGAGATGAGAATCAAGTTGGTCATTTTAATTCATCACTACCATTACAGTAGGCTTGGTACATACAATGCTGAACAAAACTATTTCTGACCAGCAGACATGAAACTCGAAGAGAAAATATAGAGGATATAAAGGGAAAAAATAGGTGCCTTTTAGTCAATTAATAATTCCAGATCTAGAATCATGTAAAAATGACGTTTTGCTCTGGTAATTGTTCTGATGTAATCCAGCTGTTCAGCAGTAATTTCCTCCATGTGGAGACACTGTTCAAGAACAAAGGAGACGGTAAAGTACAGCTGTTGTGAAATAGCTCTGCTGGAAGAGCTGCACTGGTGGTCAGCTTTTCCACAGAGACAGCCTGTTTATACTAACTGATGGCATCTCATTAAAATCACCACAAGAACTGCCACTTTTCAGTTACTGGGTGAAGAAAGGCCTTGTCATATTTCCTATTGGTTATTTTTCACACCTGGCTATAAATATTTAGTGATACACCCATCTAACCTGCCCTGCTGCAGGAAAAGGCATTTTTCTGCAACATTAAGCCCCTAGGGCAGATTACACAGTAACTAGGATGCAGTAAAGCATGATGGCAGCTATTTTCATTTTGTTTTGTGTATGTATCTGGAAAATGAAATACGTTTGGCTGAGTCACTTTTCTTGGTAATCTTTTCTCAATCCCTACGTTCAGTTACCGTGTATTACAGTGGGTATACTGCGTAGGTCACACAGTGGTATGATTTCACTTCATGTTTTTGTGGCTGGAATGGTGTTGACTAATGCACGTGCCGGTAACAACAAGCCATGCTGGTACATTATAAAAATTGAGCTGTATCATCCATGGGCAAGGCAAATCCTGCCCAAGAAGTACCTGCTCTGCAAGACATATAGGATGCTACAACTGCTCGCTCTGGGCACTGCTTTCCCAGGTTGTTATATTTCTAGGAGGCTCTGTTAGAACAAATCCTGCAAAAAATTCTAAACAGGAATACCGCAAAAACTTTAAACAGGAATACCTCATCACCAGCTAATTTATCGGGTTTGTTTGTTTGTTTCTTAATTTCAATTTGTACCGACTTTCTGATTTAATGGGGGGGAGGAGGCAGGCATGGGACAACATGGAATATTTTATCTGGAGTTATTTAAGTGCAATTGGCCATCAGGGAATAATTTGCCAGAGTAGAATCTTATATTCCACCAGAGACATCCAAGAAGGTGGTCTGTTAAAAGCATGGCATTCCTCTAGAAGATGGTACTGCATATTTGATAAGTTCTTTTTCCTAAGAAATCTCAGCCGAAGCAAATGGAAGCCTGCAGGCATTCAAATCTCTGTAGAGGGACCATCAACCAAATGATCCAACTAATCATCCTTGTTCTTTCCTCACATGCATCAAGACAGCGAGGGGAGATATTGCAGTGCTACGTCAAAACTTAATAGAAATCAAGGCATTCAGTGCTCACCTACCGCTTCAAACCATAGATCAGGAAGGATGCACAAAGGAAAAGAGGGTGAATATAATATTACAAGCAGAGGAAAAAGCGCATGCGTGCAGCACATTTGTGCTGTGGTAAGTAATCTTTGGTTTAATTCTGGTTGAGTTAGGGATGTAGCAGTCGCAGCATGGAAGAGTTCGGAGGGCATAGCAAGGCACTTGGGTGTTGAGAAAGGAGAACACATGAAGAACAAAACTCATACAAGAAGTCTGAAGTCTAGAATCTTCTGAAAACACGTTGTTTTGGTCACAGCTCCTGGCTGCGGAGCCTGCAAGATGCTTCTGTTCTGGATCTTGTGGGAGACCGGCTTATTCGGCCTGGGAAGCCGAATTGTATCTGTTCCATCATTTGGTGCAGTTTTGAGGGGTAGGAGCCTGAATGTGCTTCTGAGGTGCTGGAGTTCTACTTTGGGAGTAAAGGGCGGCTCTCAGTAAACCCTGTTGTAGCCCCTCTCCCAGTGCACGAGGCTGCCTTTTCATGTCTCCAGGCTTAGGCATTGCTCAGTATCCGATATGGCTCTGGCAGCAGAAACACAATTGTCAGATACAAGTAGAAGAAAACCACTTCCAGACGTCAAAGATATCAGGTTTTGCCTGTTTGCCAGCACATGGTCAGGTTTTTTACATTGCACTTGTCTTCCCATTGCCCTGTTCTATCTCAAATAATTGCAGTTGCATCCACTAAAGTACACACAGGTTATGCAGGCTCACAAGAGAAATGCCTCTTTGTTAGTTTTTTATTTCCTAGGAGAAGTCCATTTACAGACCTTACTTTACATTAAGCCAGATGCAAACTTAAAGCTAAATGAAATGGTTCCCCTTTCAAGATAGCATTTACCTTGCTTGAGAAGGTACTCTTGATGAACGTATTGATACCACTACCCTGACCAATTTTTTTGCTATGTAAGAATTACAGTCTTTTAAGGGAAATTATTGCAGATCACTTCTCTAATCACTAGGTCAGGCAAAAGAATGACTTTCACTCTTAAATTTATTTGAAAATTAATTGTAGTGTGCACAATTGGCCTATTAGTTTTGTTGGTCTGTGTGTGCTGTGGAGCCGCTTTTCTACTCAGCTGTAATTTATTAGTCTTTGTTGGAAAACAGACTGGGTGGGTTTTATTTCTATGCTAATAAATGCTTTAAGAAAAGTCCTGGAGATGATATCAAATTAAGTTTGATTTTTTTGTTGTTGTTGTTTGGGTCATAGCTGGACAAAATATTGTGGATGTATCATATAAAGCTCTGCTGACTGTAATGAGAAGTTATGAGGTCTGTTTTGCTGAAGTTGGGTACTGAATAAAAAGCCCAAGTGCTTTGCGTGGTGTACTTGAGTTAGAGGAGGGGAGGAATCATGAGTTAGGAACAACAAAAGACACTTTACCATTTTCAGAACTTTCTTTTGGCACGTCTGCAACTTTCAAAAGCATTATGATTTGAAGAAGAGGCTGAAAGGGCAAATGTGAATTTGAATATATTTTTTTAAACATTTCTAATGAAGTGTGTTTAACTTAGTACCTCATAGCTTTGTTTCAAGTATCAAAACTTCAGTTTAAGTTTTCGTAACAAATGAATGTGAATGGGCTTTGCTCCATCTTCTTTTTCTACTGCAGCAGGATTACAGACTCATTTGACCACCTTGAGTTTCACACATAATCTCCTCGAAGCTGCTGCAGTTTAATAAAGTTTCCCAATGATACCTGAAAGTGCTGCTGGCATCAATACTCGTTGCAAGATTTCTAACAAATCTGATGTGTAAGGAAGGGAGAGGGGGCTTAGATCCTCCTTAGATTTAGATGGTTTAAGCGTCTTTTCAGTATGCTTCAACTGGTGTTCTCTGAACACAGTGGGTTAAAATTTTTGGGAGACGCATTTGCACAAAGCATGCGGAAGAGACTGGCTGTAACTGTCCCTGCCTCCCTGAGAATGCAGTGCCTCTGTGCGGAGCAATCATTCCCAGCACACCAGGAAGTTACACATTTACAGAGTCCAAATGTGTGGGTGCATTTTCAAAGGTTTAGCAAGTTTCAGATGAAGAACACAAGCTGAAAAGAATCTTTCTATAGTAGATATCTTCCTGACCCACACAATCATTTTGTGTGATGCACTTCCCTGGCAGCCCAGCTGGCTTAAGAAATTTTCTCACCATATTTTTCTACCCCCTCAGTAGTACCACGATGAGAGTTTGTGCAGTTATGTTGTAAACGGGTACAATGAACTAACCTGGGCTAAATATAAACTTGTTTCCCAACCCCTTTTTCTGTGTGCTAGTTCGTTTCATCTCTGACAGTAGATGCTTTAGATTAGAACCAGAGCATCTTTCAGAGTAAATATAAACTGCTACCAGTGCTGTTGGGAAAGTTTCACCTGGTCTCTAGACAAAGTATTCTGCCTGCTAGAGCTGCCGAGCTCTATACCTCAACACTAATTGCACAAATGTACATATTTATATACAAATGTACATATTTATATACAATAAAACTAACTTCTCCTGTGGGTTTACAAGTGTACTTGACTTAGTCTATGCTAAAGATAATGTGAATGTCAATACTAATACAGGTAATGGAATTAAATAATATCTTTAAGTGCAATTTATTTAATATATCCTTTAAATCACTTCAATTTAAAGATATTTATTTTGTCCTCACTAGTGTAGCCAGCTGGACAGCATCAGATGGGGATAGCCTACAGCAAAGTCCTAAAATTCACTGTCTTTGTGACATGTTTATCTTTGCTGTTATCTTGAGGGTGGTTTTGTGTTTAACCTGGCAATGTAAATGACACTGGAAACTACTTCAGTAAGGCAGATGCCGAGAAGCAGGCAGACTGATGCATCATGTTTTGTTGCTGACAAATGAGAACAGTGCTTCAGGCTTTAAATGTGGCTGTGTCTTCATTACAAATTGCAGTTCTGCTGTTCTGGACACGTGCCTGGTGCTGCTAAAGCCAGATGTTAGCACTAGAACTTTTTGTGGATAAGACAGGTTTGTGTCAAGTCCTTAATTTAACCAATTCATGTTCTATTTTATCTGTTTTTAAAACATCTGTTACTGCAATTTTGATGTAATACAACTGAACATGTTTGCGGAACAATTTTGTGTGGCCTGCTATTTTTGCATTTGAAACATCTTCTGTCAAGGGAATAAGACTGGGTATGTTTAGTCTTCGCCATTTCTAGCCAGACAGTATAAGCGATTCTGAATTGGAGCCAAAAATCAGTGCTGGAAAACATTAAGCACCACACAGTTGTCTGTATTTAAAGATTTTATTTTATTTTTAATAATTGGAGGGAGATGAGTTTCATCAACATGGTCGTTAACTTAATGACATAACTGTAGCTTATTTTATATAACCCATGCTCACAATCTTCCCCAGCCAGACCTTAGGTAATATACACGACACTGATAATGCATTAAGGCAGCTGCAGTGCGGTGCTAATAGTAGGGCACGTGGCATGCACAGAGTAGAGTCCTGCATCGTCTCCTGCTGGTGGTGCGTGGTGCTGGGCCTGTTGCAAGCGTGGTATCTGAAGTCAGCCTTTCTCCAGTGCTCCCCGCAATGGGGCTATGCTGCTGTAAAGGCAACAGGAGGAAAAAATAGGCAAGATTTCAGCAAGATGACAATGAAACGTGTAATAATGAAAGACAGGAGTAATACTTGGTATCAATGTAACGTATGTATAATCATTGTCTCTTTGGCTTTGGATAAAATTACTCCGTTTGGATGGAAGAGGCTACTGACAAGCATGGAAACAGAGTACCTAAAGAAGCCTAAGCTTCATAAAATGAAGGATTGCAGAAGTGCCATGCTAAACTTTGGAATGGAATTGCTCAAGGATTGAAAATCAGCTCTTCATGTCATACAAAAAAAGAGGCTCACCTGCCGGTGAGGAAAGGTAACTAGCTATGGCATGAAGGGGTCTTACAGAAGAAATGTTCTGATTTCAGACGGGAAAACTGGGCTGTGAAGCAGAAGCACCTATGACTGCATTCTCAAGAAAGAGTGTAGGGAAAAACTGGGTTGTGTGTAGGTCTCTGTCGTCACCACAGGAGGGAAGAGGAAGCTGGGTTACGAATCTGACACGCTTTCATTTGTTGTTTTGCTGATCTTCGACAAAGACAACCTGATGCAAGTACTAATAATCCTGCGTGATGATCATAATTTCACTGAAACTTCTTTTGGCAATGTGTTTTGGCTCCTTAGGTAAGTGCTGTTTATTGCTTTCCTTTCTTTATAGTTAATCACTTGTAATACTTGAGCTGGATTTAGAGAAAGGAGAAGAAAAATGTTCTCAAAGTATATCAACCTCAGATAGACTTGTGTGTCTGTATGAGGCAAGGAGAATGTAATGTATATTATCATAATGTAGAGATCAAAGTATGTGGGTAATCAAAAAGCATTTTTACCAAGAGATTGTTGTGGAAAAAATGTAGAGGAACAAATCTTAAACACCCAAAATGATGCTAGGTTAATGCAAGCGCTGTTTTTGTTAGACCTTTGCACTTGAATAGTTATTGTAGCAAACACCAATTGTAGAATTTTAAAATGTTGAGGCTTTCTTCTAGATCATGCAGGTACCAAAATATGAAGCAGGTCAGGTTTCATTTTTCTTCAATACAGATTGCATTGGATAATACCGAATGCTTGTAGTATAACCTTAAAAAAAATAAGAGGGAAAGAAAGGGAGAAAATAAGAGGCGAAGCAACAGCAAAAAGACGTTTTTAGTGGTGAGGTTTTTAGAAAGACAATAAAGCAACAAGACCAATATAACAAAGCCTGTAAGACTACTGTGTTTTAAATGACAAAACAAGTGAGCAGAAGAACTGAAATTAATGATCAGTTCTTTGAACAGCTTCTAAGTTGTTGTTTATACACTACAATTCTTTCCCTTATTTTTCTGCTGTTTATTACCCCTATACTGTCCATGCTGTTCTTTGCTTTTAATTTAGGCAGACTGTTTTAGTCTACATCTTACGTGAAGTAGTGCTGTTATGCACACATTGACAACAATAAATATACTGCCTTCTTATTTGGAAGGAGCCTACATGGCGAGTGAAAAAAGGTTGGCTTTTAGCATGAAGTACTCATAGCTCATGATAGAAATTCAAACTGCTTTTGTAAGCCTCTGCTCCTGTTTTTTTTTTTTCCCATCTATATCCAACAAGAGTTTTTTAAGAGATCTCTGTGAGAGGGGGGTCAGGGTTCTTCATAGTGCAGCTGGGGGCATTGGGGTGGTTGAAATGGAGCTGTTGTTGAGCACTGCACAGTGGAAAAAAAAATAGAGGTGCTGAAATTCATTAGGTATGATGAATATTTGCCTTCTTCTAAGAGCAAAGGAAAAACATAATTTGTGTAATTCTGATAAGACTTCCCATTTTAGGACCAGATAAGGGCTAAATCATTGCATTCCTTATATATCGTTGTAAAGTGAATCTGAGTTACAGGATAAAAACTGGAAGAAAATCGTGCAGGTTATGCTCACTGTGAGTAGCTCCTTACTTCAACAGTTCACATGCTAGAAGAAAAACAATTCTTCACGCAGCATAAGTATCATAGAATCATAGAAATTAATGGTCTCAGCAGTCTGAGAATAGATTTTTATAGGACTGGCATATTTGTGATGAGCATCAATGTCATTAGAATTGAGGGGGGGGGGGAAGGTTATCTGATAACCACAGAGTAATCTCACATCAGAAGAACATTTTGAACATCGTTGCACATTACTTCATGTAGATAATCTTGAATCTTGGCGGCAAGTAATGAAGAGATTCAAAGCAAGAAAGGTTTGCTTTCCTCTGATACTGTCCGAGTCACACTTAGCTAAAAGTTTTGCCACAGACCTGATGAAATTACTGTGGTCCGAGTGGAATACTAAACCACTTCTGCAGCAGCAACTTAAAATGAAAGACGTTTAAACAAAAGTACAGAACAAAAAACAAAAATGCTGTAATTCTTGTCACTAATTAGAAGCAGGGCAGGACAAGAACTCCTACACAGTGACAAAAAAATTGTAGTGGGTTTTTCTTTCACTTTGAGGAGTATTTCATTATTGATGAATCATTCTGAATGATTCCTTCTGGTCATTCTTTATCTGGCAGACAAAAGTAGAGTGTTTAATGAGTTTCAAACTCAACTCTTACAAAAGCTTTTTATTTAAAAGAAAAAAAAATTATATCAGCAAATACAAAGAAAAACTTTGTGTTTCATGCAAACAATGATGGAGGGATTTAATGCACAGATAAAAGTTTCCTTCAGCTGTAATGTAATTGCCAGTATTCAAGACAGAAGTGTGTAGTAACTAATCTTTAAAAATTAATGTTATAATTATTTTATAGTATTAGCATTATTTTAAATACTATGATTGTAGATATTATAGGTGTTGTCATCTTCTTGCTTCTTTCATTTTACATGTATGTGTATTTCTCCCAGTAGCTACGGGTCCCAATAATTTAACAGTCATCCAAACACCAACAAAAATACATCTATCAATTGGAGACTCCGCTGAAATTGCCTGTATTTGGGAAAAATCAATTGCAAGGTATAGAATAAGCTGGTATCTTGTTACTAAGGAGAATATCACTAAAACAATATCATCAAGCCTTTTCTATTTACCCAACGTCACCCATGGCAACAAGGATGTGCTAGTGATAAAAGCTGTCAATGTAAATGACACTGGATTTTACTACTGTGAGATAATTATTGAAATACCTTTCTGTAAAAAACTCTGCGGAAGTGGAACAACACTGATCGTTGAAGAGAAAGGTAAGCTAGCAAGAGCATGTGCATGCCTCTTAGATTGTCATCATAGTCTTCAGTCTGAACTGCTACACATTTCCTCCTTCTCCCACATACTTCTTTCAACACTGAACATCTCAAAATGAGTGTTATGAACAGAGGGAGGGAGGACTTGACTGACTCCTTATGACAATCAACTTACGGTCTCTGCCTTAACATCCCCAGTGTAAGGCATTTGTTTTATTCTCTAAGGGTTTTTCTAAGAAGAATTAGTACTGTTAGGATCCACAAAGCCTGTGTATCAGCAGTGTACTTCATAAAAGACCCAAACACAATCCCTTCTTTAGAGGGATCCCGTAAGGTGAGACGATGAAGATGGGAGACGATGAATTTATCTGTTGTGTGGTGGGGAGCTGCTGAATTAATCACGTGGTCACTCTGTTCAGTAATATGCATTTTATCTTTTTTATTTTTTTAACATGTTCTTAATAATAAAAAATGGGGAGGAGTCAAATCAATGTGGGAGATGTATAATGTCTATGAGAATTTTTGTCCATTAAGTTATGA
The DNA here is from genome assembly GCF_040182565.1 of Anser cygnoides. NCBI lineage: Eukaryota > Metazoa > Chordata > Aves > Anseriformes > Anatidae > Anser > Anser cygnoides. Next base: position 12,424,873 of record NC_089876.1, on the reverse strand, counting down.
CAAATTCTTTTCTTGCGGTTATCGTCTTTAAAGATTAGTATGTGACATTAATAGAGGGAAACAATTTAAGGTCCCAGTTCTGAATTAAGCATTGAAAACCATTAATACAATGAGTATTCATTCACAATTAAACTCATAGGCAGTGAGGATGAGATATGCTTTACCTAACATCAGAGAGTGTGTCATACCTAGAAATCAATTTACCTCACTTCTGTTACACAGCTCTCTCAAAATACTATACATCACTTCCTGAAAATGCTGATCTTTCTTTTTCTACCTCTCAATTATAGAGAAAGACTAGGTGACTAGTTCTGACCAGACCTTTAACGTTGTCACATATCTGATATTAACTGCTTGAGTCATGGGAGTTAAACTTTCTGCTCATCCAGCACAGCCCAGTTTTGGACACTACTTTACACTTCTGACCAACTGGTAGTCCAAATGGAGGCAGAAAAATGATCAAAAATTTAGAAAATACCAATGAATGGAAAAAAAAAAAAAGAAAAAAAAAAAAGAAAAAAAAAAGAGTGAATGAAAGTGTTTTCCTTAAAGGAATTAAACGATATGATCTATCACTTGGTCAAGTATTAGTAGCTTTAGAGCACAGCAGAAAAGATTCAGATTCACTTGGTGAGGAGAACGACTTTTTTTACTGTAGGAATAGTGAGCTATAGGTGGGATTGATGTTAATGATCATCATGTAGGCATCCTTCAGGAATGAAGAAGTATGGATGACCTTGCACATGGGTAGGGAGGATAGACTAATTAACTTCCGAAGTTCTTTCAGTTCTTTTGTTTTATTTTGTTGTGATGTTGTTCTTCAATTGTGTTTTTGAGTTGTGTATAACTTTACCTTAAAAATGTAACTGCAGAAGCTCAGTCATCGGAGAAGAAAGTTTTGGCGGTTTGGGCCATCATTCCTTTCTTAGTGGCAGTGGGAAGCTTGTATTGCTGCTACAAAAAGAAACGGAACTCAAAATTTTCTGGTGAGTGGCAATATTTCCATTAACACACGGTTTCTAAGCCGAATGCTTATTTTGAGGTGGCTGAACAGGTGCACTTGAGGCGTCACTGAGAGGGATTTCAAAGTATGACTTTTGCTCACCTACTCTTGTACTCCAACGGGTGCCTCAAGCTGAGCAACTTGAGAGGAGGGATCAGAAGGCCCTGCTCACTGAATGTTCACTGTTCAAGTGAGCATTCCTGCGGCCTCTTGCCTCTGTTATTTCTCTTTCCAGAAAGAGTGATTAGTTAGAATGCAACCTCCAGAATAACCAGATCTCCATCACATAAGGTGTGCTGAGAAACCTGGAGGTAGCTGATTTCATCTGCAAGCTGAATACTGCTCTAGCACCTGTCATTGACTAGTCATACACGAGCTCTTCACTCTTCATTTCAGTGCTCTATACATCTCTTTACATTTACTCTGGTAAACTTACCAGTGTGAATCTGGAAATGGACAATAAGCGAGAAGTGACCAAAACTTTCCTTTTGCTAAGGTTCTGCCCCACTTCCTGTGCCAGAAGGACGGTGTCAGGACGAGCAGACCCTTGAGGCAGCAGAACTTTATGGGAGAAATGAATCCACCAGTGAAGAAGCTGAATGGGTAAGTGGTTTATGAAAAGACTTTCTCTTGGTTTAAAATATATTGTTGTAAGTGCCAACGCTCTGAAATAAGGAAAAAGATGTTACGTACTAGGAAAGTATTGGATTATGTTTTTATGTTTATATTTAATGACTCTCTTGAGTCTGGAAATGAAGGCAGCAAAAAGTGGACAACATCAACAACATAAAGACAGTGCGGAAGAAATGTAGAAGTCAAAAATGGCAATAATGTCACTTGTATATGTCTCTCTCTCAGGAGATTCATCCCATATTTCTTGAGTTGAGATGCTCAGGGAATGTTTCCCCAGTGGTTCTGCCAGTTGCAAGGGAATCTGTCCCTTGAGGAAATTCTTGGAGCAGCTGATGATTTTTTCCACTGCTAAATTTTGCAGGTTCCAGCTTAAATCTAAAGTTTGCTGTAGCTTTAATGCAAACTCCCAGTCCCATGGAAGCACACAAAACCCACTCTCCTGAGGGCCTCTGACTGTGCAAAAATGAGTGGAAGCATGGTCTGGATGAGTTAGCCGTGCTTCCTCTTTAATATTCAGCCAGCTAGTCTCTCTCGGTGATCTGAACATCTGTTATTAAAGCAAAAGCAGCAAACCTCCATAATGAAGTGATGGCTTTTTGTCTTCATGCTTTTACAACATCCACCTTTTCACTATTTTACAGTCAGTTTTTTGTTTGTTTTTTTTTTTGACACGTGTCTGTGAGCACAGACCTGTGTGCACATTTCAGAGAGATCACTATTTTTCAGGTTTTGCTAAAGAAATTTCTTGAAGATCCATAATTCTACGTATGCTTAGAAAATGAAAATAGGATGATTTTTGCACGGTCCAGGATCCAAAGTTGTATCCGAATTCTAGAGCAGAATTTACCTTTACAGACTTTACCTTTAAATGTTAGTAATGAGGCACTCTTTCCATTTGAAATTATAACTCCATGGTTCTGTGATGTGTCTTGAGTACAAGTTTCTTTCAAATAGATTTTACTGGTAAAAGTTTTGACTGAAGTTTTCCTTGCTTTTAAGGCTGTATCTACACTTTATGAATCACTTGATTCTTTTTACAATGAATCAAAATAAAAGATGACAAATCCACCATCACTACTGTATCCAGTGCAACAGATGAGCAAATCCCACAACGAGGGCAGCTGCAAAGTGTAGAACAAGAGTGAGGCGAGGATCTGCCATCTACTTTGACATTCAAAACTAAAGGACCATGTAATAAATACAATATGGTTCAAGATTTTATGAAACTGAAAACATTATAATAATATGCTGCTGAAAAACGGAATACATGAGTTTCCTGTGAGAAACATGCAAGAAAGACAATATACAAGAAAAAAAAAAAGGTTGGTTTGAAAGAATTTCTGAATGTTTTGTCACTAACTTTATTGTAAGGAGTCTGAATTTTGAGAGTATGTAAGTTTAGAAGACTGTCTTCAACTCTTCCCCCCTGTATCCAGAGTACAGGAATAATAAAGGATGCATTATACTTTGAAAAATCTTCTGGACTGAACAACTTTCTCCAAAGAAAGCTTTTCTTTAGGCAGCCCATGTATACATAGCAGAAGGTAATGAAAAACTTCACATCATGGTCATCACTTGACCAAACAGACAATACTACAAATAGGATGAAGTCCAGTCTCTGAGAAGATCATCTGTGCTGACCACATCATAGCAAAAGTGGTGTGCCAGGAGGCTTTATGTTGCTGTGGAAGTGTACAGCTTCTATTCATTCACAGTGCTGTGAGAAGTCTTCCAGAGAAGGTAGTTTCCTATGTACAAAGAAATACTTGGTTTAAATGAAGTAATATATACTATAGTTATGTATAATTATTGCCTGCTCAAGGGGATTTGTCTGGAACAGATGTCAATGTTAACACTTTTTCCCCTTTTGCCAGCTCTAAAACTTTATAAAATCACTGAAGGACTAAATCAAAACTGAAAATGTAAGTAAAACCTGGCTTCCAAGGTCTGATCAGGGGGTGAGAGCAAAGTGACTGGCAGTTGTCCAAGGACTGCCAACTACAAAGAATATCGGAAATGATAGATATCGGAAATGTGAATCTGAAATCTTTAGGGCTGCACAGCTCATGCTCTGGCTCTTCCTGTGCTGTAGTGACTACAGTTTGCAAAGCTAGCTCTCAAAGTACTGTAGCTCAGTTCTGGCTCCCTGCCTGGTGTGTGTCCTGGTCCCTGGGATGTTCTGTAACCTGCCCTGAGGCATTCTGCAGAGTGTGCTGCTGTCTGAAATACTCTGTAATCGCTTTGTGAACATATCCCATATGAGAGAAACAGTTTCTTATACTGCATCTTATACTACAATTTATGTATAAATTAAATAAAGCAAGAGGATTTTCTTTTCCTCCTTCTGAACTTCAGTCATTTTAAAATCTTATTATTTTTTGTCCTGAAACTCACTACAGATGTTTCCTGTACTGCATGGTGAAACACTACCCTGTGACATTTTCTTCTGAGGTTCACAAACATGACTCTGCTGGATTTCTGCAAGCCCTGTAACTTTGTCCCCTACACAAGAAAGTCAAAATCGGTAAAAGGGTTGATGACCTTCATACCAGGTCAAGGAAGCTCTCAATTATATGACTGGTTATTTCTATATTTAAGCACTGCGAGGAAATGTACAATATTTGGGAAATTTTTAAAGGAAAACTACCAAATGTGGCTTGGTGGCAATCTCTTAGTACGTAAATCATATTTTCATTAAAACACCAGAAACAAAATGTTGATTAAATGTGGTTCCTACCAGCAGAGTGTCACCTTTCTAACAGCTGCTCCTGTTTGTATGTTAACATGGTAATTTCCAACATCTGGCATTTGAAGATTACGCCCAATTTATCATGACCTGTGAGCCAGCGGGCTGTTTTCAGAGCTCCAGCTGGTGGCCCAACTCAGTCGAAAGGACTTTGACACCTGTACATCATGTGTATCACCTTTCTCTGCTTCTGCACCACTTGTAAGTGACAAACCCTGCCCCAGGCAGACTCGTCAGGCAGACTTTACCTTCTTCATGGTTATTTTGCTAGATTTAAAAGAAAAAGAGTTCTTGAAGAGAATCCTGGGCATTTATTTTTAGCCAGTTTTGGTGGTCATCATCTCTTGGACAGACTGCTGTGAAGTGATGTATCCACCAGTTTGAGATTTAAAGTCTTGCTTTAAACACAGGCCAAAACACACTAATTTAAGAGCAAGACTGGCACAACATATTCTAAAGCCTCATATGTCTTCTGCTGTGCTTTCAGTGTCTCAGCAAAGTACTGGGCTTACTCCTAGGCCTACAGCTGAAGCTCCCTCTGTTTCTGTCACGCTCAGGGCACTGGTTTAGAGCACTGGACTTCTCAGTCTCTTCTATTCAACTTGAGACTGCTGCCCTCAGCTCTTGCTCTTCCTGCTCCATTGCACACAGATCCAAGCTTGATTAATCTACCTGGCTCTTGAGCAGCTGGTACTGGTTGTCTCAGTCAAACCACGCTTACTTTCCAAAGTAGTCCTTCATAGCATCTGTAGAAGAAGAGTCTGGAGCAGTATTTTTGCCTGCATAATGTCTGGCACCCTTGGTAGCGGGCAGAATGAGGCAGAGCCCCAACCAACATTCTGGCGAAATCATCGTGTTTGTGTGTGTGATGATATGACTAATGTTTTTGTGTCTGATAATGGTGCTTTCAGAACGGCAGTGACATTAACTTGGTTGACTAAAATTCATTTGAAACCTGGTTTTATCTAAAGTGATTTCTCTGTACTGCTGACATCAAGAACTATGGCAAAGCTGCCACTGTTCACAAAAATACAACACCTACAGCCCAGGCTTAAATTGACTTAAGGAAGCCTGTGTGCATTAGTTAAGAACACTCTCAGTTTAAAAACACTCCTCCGTTAGGCAGCTGTACCGCTGGATCCAGGCTGCGTCTATAGAGAAAAGCCGATCTACGCAAACAGGAAGGGTCTTCTTTGAATGGTAATTCTTGCCTAGTTCCTAGCGTTGCTTAGGAAATAAAAGTTGAAATCAATACTTTGTCTGAGATAAAATGTTTTGTTTGCTTTTCAATTAAAGACTGTGATCCTCAACTACATCACCAATTTAAGGAAAAGTACTGCTCTTACAAGAAGCACCTGAGGAGGAACTGGTGTGCGTCATGGGGTCCATATGGTCTGTGTTTCCACTGATCTAAGGGCTTCTTATCTAATTTTTATTCTAGGCCTTCAAACCTAAACGCAATAGTGTGTGCTGCGTTATTTCAGTCAGCCTCCAAACCAATGTCTATTGCCACATCCTCTGTAAACAACAGCACAAACAAACCAGAGTAAATCTATGATATGGTCAGAATTTATTTTTGCCATTATGCTTGTTTTGGGTGGTTACAGTGAGGAGAGCCGTAAGCATTTTTTTATTTTTTAATGTCGTCTTGTATCGCTCTTTTGGGAACAGGAAACATAGAAAGTACTACTGAAAATTAGATATGAAGATCAAAAGAACATCAACCAATTTCTCTGAACATGAGATAGGGCAGATGATAATATATTAACACTTCTCATTTTCTGTGTAGTATAACAGAACGGTTCTGATAAACCAGCACTTTCTAATAACAGGGCTTTGGTTGTGTTGGTCTGGTGCTGTGGGCTGGTAGGCTTTGGCCGATGGGAAGTGACACCAGTTCAATTCCTCATCCTTGTTCCTCTGGCCAGAGCAGAGCCAGGTGGCAGGACTCAGCAAAGCCCTCCAGTCATGTTAAATGGAGAGCATCAGTCCTAGCTGGGGGACCTGGTACCCGAGTGGGAGCTGAGACCACGGCCCGCATGGGTTGCAGTGTTGTTCTGAGGGTGGAGGGGGGGGGTGGAGACCATCAGAGGGACCAGGCAGAAGCATCGTACGTGGCTAGAGCTGCTCTTACTGAAGTTACTTGAGAACTTTGTCTCGGTAAAGTATCAGATCTACAAGGGTAGAGGATTATAGAAAGGATAAGGCAGAGACAGCAAGTGCAGCGCCTGTGTTCAGTGTTGTTACTGCAGTGCAGACAGAAGATAGAGAAGTTACGCAAGGTAAGGGTTCAAGATACTAACAAAAAATTGGGTCTACCGCCTACATCCGCTCTGAAATGCTCCATGCTCTGTTATCTGCTCGTGTGCTTGTCTTGTCCTAAATGTCAGGCTCCATGAGCCGGGGTGAGCTATCTGCGCGCTGCCTGCCGCAGCGGGATTGCAGTCCATGGTTAGGGCTTCTGAAACTGTGTGAAAATAAACCATGAAAGCAAGCAATAGGTATTGTGCTCTGTTACTTTATAGCCTTTAATTCTGGAAAGAGAAAAAAAGATAAACATCTCTAATGAACACAGCAGAAAAGGTTAGGTGGTAAGGTGACAGACACTACAAAAATACCCCTGGCCTGACTGGGTTTGCTCAGGCAGAGTAGCTGTCCTTTCTCACATAAGCAGCTGTAAGATATTAAATGCAGTTTGTCCTTTTAAGTTTTCATTTTACATGCGACCTGACCTTAACCTAAACAGTCTAGAGCTAAACTACATCGGGCCTGCTATTGAGCAAGAAAGGAAATGGAAAAAGCAGCTCCCATGTCACTGAAGCTCTGCGCGGGGGGAAAGTGAGCTGAGAGCCTCTGGGCAGAAAGGCTGGCGGCTGCTTTGTCGGCTCGCCCTCACGCTGCAGCGTGGCAGCGGAGCTCTGAGGGCGGTGGGCACTGGGCCTGGGCCAAGCACGGGCACCACAGGTGGGCCAAGGATGTCTCCAGGGGGCCGTAACCTCCCTTCTGGCCTCGGTTGGTGTTACTCTGCGCCAGCATAGCCGAGAGCAGTGTGTTTGTCGCTCATTGTTTCTCCTCTGAGGCCACGTAATATTTTAACAGAGAACCGGCGTGCTGCGTTTTGGTGGCCTGTTTCACCTTTGCTGTGGTGCTGTGCTGGAAGTTCACCTCACGGCCTGTGTTAAAATGACTCCCATTGAGCGTTCCCAACCCAGGGATGTTTCGCTATCGAGCTTTAGTTAACCAGCAGAGGGTAGGCCCGACAGGGTGCCAAGGGGAACAGGGCTTAGGGCAGGGTCTGGAAGGCAGCGGGGACCGGTCTCCTCCCATGAGGTCCATCACAGCCGGGCAGCTCCCAGTCCCATGGGCAGGAGAAAGAAGGAGGGCAGAGCAACGTGCCAGCAGGGCATGAATCCAGGGAGGTGACAGCAGAGGGCGTGGAGGTCGCGGTACCCAAGACAAGGGATGGATGGGAATGGAGCAGGACACGGGCTACAACAGCAGCTGGGAACTAGTGTTCATTTTGGTGTCTGCTTCGATGACCCAGGCTGAGCGGTGCACACCTGGCATAGCTCTGTGCACGCTGAAGTGAGCCCTTGAAACCGAATGTGCTTTGAGCTGCAAGTAACTGCCAGCCCATAGCACAGGCCTCCTCTCCTTCCAAGGCATCTTCAAGCTTGTGACGTCTTAAACAGAGATGTCAGGTGTGTCTTACTGGAAGGTGGCTCATACAAATTAAGAATACACAGGAACATACAACTCTTAATGCTCCTGTATTTGTCTATTTTAGAAATGAATGCAAAACAAGACCTAGGATTTTATAAGCATTAAGGTAGGGCAAATCACAGTTGGACTGCCTGTGTGAGAGTGGCTGAGGAATCGTGGTGCATAGAAATCATGACTGAAGCGCTTGAGTGAACAACATCAGTTACCTCAGGGTGTGACCTCTCCTTCTGTCATTACAATAAGAAAACAAAAGTAGTCATGGAAGCCTTAATATGATCCTTAAACCTGAACATAGAAATCCTGTAAAGACCATCCAGGAAATTATTCAATCATGGACTGAAAACTAGACAGAAGTATTTACACTGTAAATATTAATTTACTGACTGTAGTATATTCATTGATTTTACAGTCTAGTATGGCTAAATCTAGTACACTAGTAAATGTGTTTAAGTTGAGTCAATATACAATGGTAAAATACATTTCCTGTGCTTCAGCTTTGCCTGACGGCAGTACTTCAGCTCTCAACTCAGAAATTCACAGCCCATTAATTGACCTCGTTCTTCACGATTTTACCTGTCTTTAAACTTCATTTAAATAGTATGTGACTTTAATAATTGGATTTGTGAAATAAATGTTAAGGGTATTTTGAGAAGTAAATGATAATAAGATGATGAAGACTACCGCCTATTTGAAGAACCCTCAAAATAACTAACAGAGCTGATTCATCATGTCACCGAGCATCACATGTGCTGGTAAGACCTTCTTCCTGTTTACACATCACTGTTGCCTGTTTAGTTTAATCTCTTTGTGTTTTGCAGAACAACGTAGTAGCTGCATCATTTAGACATACGTAAATTTGCCGTGCATTGTGGAAACAAAATGACCTTTAAAAATCATTACCCAGACTTACAGCAAGTTTTCAGAGTCAGTGCAAAGGAAAACTCCACTCTTCAGTAAATAAAGTGTGTTGGTAGGCTAAATTCAACAGAATATCCAGGACACTGGAAAAGATTTTTTTTATATATATAATTTTGTCTTAGTGTGGAATATGCAATGCTTGGTTTGGAGTAAAATGCTACCCTCACATCAAGAGAAAAATAAAGTGCTTTTTAGTACTGCTGCTGAGATGGAACTTATGAAAAACAGTGAATTCGTCATTTCAAATTGTGCTTTCTTCCCCCTGCGCTTCTTACATTCTAATACATAACACATTTGTGAAAATTGTCAAAAAGTTGTTCTCCTGTAACTTCCTGAACCTTTTGGAATAAATGTTAAGGGATGATAAGCTCTAATAGAAGTTTAACTTTTCAACTGTCCCAGCGGTGACTGTGACACAAATGGCTCTTCAGAGCTGATAAATGTATTTATTCAGACTTTTCCAAAACAGACGCTGCTGAGAAAAGCATAAGATAAAATTTATTCTCAAAGAGAAAATCATCACAAAGTCACACAGATCTCATGTAAGTCTGACTGTCTGGCCAAGTACCATGAAATTTAAATATCTGGATGGTTTTTGGAAATGACTTGACCCTGCCCATTAGTATCATATAAATAATTTAAATTTTTGGCCCAAGTCAAGCAAGACCTAATTCTGGATAAACCCTCAGTAACACCTCACCCAAGCTGTTGTCTATGCTGTTCCTTGAAGAAAGAAACCTGAGAGAAGTGACCAGCGGCAATTATTTGCATGAAAATAATAATATAAAATTTAACCAAACCCACAGGAAATGGCTTATCTCGCAGGGAAGCTGGACAGGCGTCAAAATACTTCTTGCTCTCCTACAAATACCTCCTATTTGTGCTCTTCTTTGTTCTTGTGGTTTGTTCCTATTTTGCAAACAGTTGTAATAGTCTGTTTTGTGCCTTGTGCTCCAAGCTGCTATTTTTAATGAAAAACAAATTAGAAGAAAATATTTAAACAATACAAAAAATGTGAATTGAAAAGTCTGAGCAGCACTGATGCGTGTACATGCACATGAATACAAATATGCCATGTTAAAAAGAAAAAAGATAAAAAGAAGATGTTACTACTATGGTGACCTTTCCATTTGTAGAAATTCAAGTCCTGTGGTTTATTTTGTGTTTTTGCACTTTTGGAGGCACTTCCGCAAAAACTGCGTCACCTTTGTTCGCACAGAAAAGTGGGTCAAGAATGAGGATAACTTTTCTGCCGGGTTATGTGAAAAAGGTGTGGCCATAAAGACATACCCTATTGGCTGAAGCTGATGGTCTCCCCCTCTCTGTCTTTTTGGGGTACTTTTTTTTTTGTTTTTTATGTTACTAACAGGGATGAAAATGATCCAAAGTCATAAGAATGAGTGAAGTAGACACCTGATTTTGTTGGGGTTTCTTCCAGAGGGAGGAACTGATTTCTCTGCAATGGCCATGTTTAACATAGATGTTATGGATGTGTGTCAAGCAACAAGTTCCTGGCCCTCAGAGCACCAGTGATTGACACTGCGTGTGCATACAAACACCAGACGATGCTCATTGCTGGTGAGGCCTCATTGTTTGCTTTCTTCTTCTTCCTTCTTTTGAGGAAAACCACAGGTTTCAACTGGCACTTTAATGTAAAAACCTTCAAACTTTACCGAAAACCATTACCCATTTAATGCAAATCAATTGCAACTGTGTCATAAGGTTGAAGCCATGGGAACAAACAGCTCTTGCGAACTGTTTGAATAAAGCACACAGCTTGAGACATTGCAGTGGTTTTCCAGAAGATACCAAATCAGTTACCGGGGAACATAAGAAGGAAAATCATGCTGTTGTTTCTTTCAAGGAGGTACTAGATTTACGTATATTTGTGATGTGTCGGCTTGCTCTGAGGCATCATAAATGTCACAGAATACATTTTGTCTGATGAACAAGTGGCCACAGCTGTCTGTCAGAAGAGTTAATTTTTAAAATTCTTCTCAATTAAAAACAAATTTTGGCTAATTTCTTTGTAGCATGACACAACTGGAAACTTACCTTCACATATGCAGAGGTACACCCAAAGACATCCAAATTCAGCCTTAATTTTGGGAAGCCATAATCAGGGTCTTCTACAGAGAACGTTTCACCATGGGATGCATCAGGCTAGCCATGCACAGTGCCCTAGTTTTGAGAGGTTCCCCCAAATCATTTTCTCACACTGCGTCCACTTGCTTCTAGGATAGACATAACACACCTTCAGTGAGCTCCTGCATGTTTAGTGTAGCTGCCTGGCATTCAGTAGGGTGACCCTGCTGCCTGGACAGAAGTTTTAACCTGTTCCCTGTTGAGTGTAGCTATACCTGGTCACCTTCTGCCACCTGAGCTTCCACTTCCATGTAACGTCCTCTGCTGTGTGTAGGCAGCAGCTGGAGACTGAGCAACGTGGGTCCAGTGCATTTCGTGCCAGCCACTCCGGCACGATAATGCTGGAGCTGTGAAGAGCTGTCAGTACTGAGGCGTGCAGTACCCCGAGCGGCACTCGGCATGGGTATTTGCTGACTGATAACTGTCCCTCTGGTGAGCAACCACTGGACGGGACAGGGGCATAAAGCACCTCCAATAAGGCCAGTCTCCGTCCTTCAAAAGAGACCCGAGGCTGTTCCTGCTGAGGAGAAAGCCAGACCCCAGCAGCAATATGTCCCAGCTGGAAACCGCGATGGGAATGGCCACGGCTGTCTTTGACAAGTATGCAAAGATGGAAGACAACACACAAACCCTCACCAAAGCAGAACTGAAAACCCTCCTTGAAAAAGAGCTCCCAAACTTCCTCTCAGTAAGAGAAGAGCATGGCATAATTTCTGTATAATGGCAAGGGCCACAGGCTGCATAGCTGTTACACATTACAGGGGAAGTTGCATCCAGAAACATGCAGTTGTTTGTAGAAACATTTTAAAATACGTCACCTGACTAAAAATGGAGTAAATGTAAAACTGATTCTGATAATCAGAGCTATTCTCCATTTACCGAATTCATCACTCAATTTGTCAGGACCACGGCTTTGAAATAGGTTGGCTTTTGTCTTCAGAATTAATCTACTTTTTATTCCCGGATTTATAATCTTATGCGATGTCACAGCTGCTGCAAAGGTGGTTATCTTGTCAGCAAATGAAGATCTTGACTGGAGATGCAGAATCTTACACTTACTTTCCCTAGGTATTTATATTTACATACACAGTATGCACTTAAAAAGGATGCATAAACACAAAGAACAACAGATGAACTCAGAGCAAACTGTTTAGCATCTGCCTTTAATAGTAAAAGGCCTGAAAAAGTATTTTACATCACAGGTTTGCATGTAAGCATCATGTACATTTAAATAGTTTATATGTATATATATAATTTCTCTAGATAGGTATTCAGAATTCTTAATACATTATAGCAAAAGCTTTAGTTGCCTAGGAGACAAAATGCTTTTCCTTTTCAATTGTTTTTTATTTGCTTCCCTTCACTAAAAAATCTAGAAAATGTTTTTTAAAGTCTTGATCTTTGCACTCAGGACTAACATTTATTTGTCTGTCCACTTATTCTTCTTAAATGCAAAAATCTAGAGCCAAATGTTCCAAATGTAACTACCACTTTTTTTATCCTGTATAATTCAATTTTTTAACAACTACTTCAGGGCACTGCAGACAGTACTTGATATGAGTTAGTCTCTTTACAAGCAAGCTGCATGAAATTATGGTATGAAATCCATGCCTGCTGGATTTATGACTCACAAATTAAATACAGATGCGATATTCAGAATAAAAATCTGGATGGCTCTGCGTGAATAGAAGAAAATGTCTCTGACATTATTTTAGATCAGTGGTTGTGACCCAAAAGATTCATAGTAAGTGTCCTGTTCCTGGTCTTGGACTTGCATGCTAGTCATAGTGTCTCCACATGAAGACAACCAAAAACAAAACACAACAAGCAACAACAACAAAACATAATTATAAAGGGGCATATATTATAAAAACTTGACTTTTGACGTTTGGCCTATGAAGAGCTGGGGAGCCCCTGCCCCAATGACAGCTGAATGGGATGATGCTCAGGGCCGGCCCTGGGTACCTTTGCTGGCAGGGCACCACCTGCTCCGGTTGCACGCAGCTGCTCTTCCAGCCCTAACTACTTCCTGAAATTGCTGGAAACAGATCAGCGTTTTCCAGGACGGTAATTAGCTAAATGTGCTATCATCTTTTAGTCTCCATCTCCATTTCCCATCTTTACTTATTCTAGAGGAAAGAAAAAAAAAAAAAGAAAAAAAAAAGAAAAAGAAAAAGAAAAAGAAAAAGAAAAAGAAAAAGAAAAAGAAAAAGAAAAAGAAAAAGAAAAAGAAAAAGAAAAAGAAAAAGAAAAAGAAAAAGAAAAAGAAAAAGAAAAAGAAAAAGAAAAAGAAAAAGAAAAAAAGAAAAAGAAAAAGAAAAAGAAAAAGAAAAAGAAAAAGAAAAAGAAAAAAAAAGAAAAAGAAAAAGAAAAAGAAAAAGAAAAAGAAGAAAAAAAAAGAAAAAGAAAAAGAAAAAGAAAAAGAAAAAGAAAAAGAAAAAGAAAAAGAAAAAAAAAAGAAAAAGAAAAAGAAAAAGAGGAGAAAGGGAAAGGGAAAGAAATAAAAAGGGAAAGGAAAGGAGAAATGAAAAGAAAAAAAGTATTAGTATTAGAAAAAAATACTTTTTAAAAAAAGAAATTTGAAACAACAATGCCTTGTTTTGCAAACTAATAACTGCAGGAAAGCAATGGAGAATACAAATCTGATTTCAGGAAAAAAAAAAAAAAAAAAAAAAAAGAAAGAAAGTTACTGTTTTACCTGCATTTTACTGACTTTTTTTTTTCAAGAATGTTCTGAGAAAGGGGGTCCTTTAAATATACCTGGTTTATATTAATATTTCTGGTTTTAGGATTAGTTGCAACTAGCAAAGCTCACAACTGCCTGGAAAGCTCTTGAGTCAGTCACAAGCAGAAGTAAATCCATGTCACAGGGCTGAAGGATTGGACTAGGTTATAAAGAGTTTGAAAAAAAAAAAATCCCACACCAGAAGTAAAATTCAGAAGTAAAAACAAGTTCATGTGCTTCACTGAATAGTTTTAAATATGCACTTATAAATTTAAAATTGATGTTTGAAAAGGAATAGAATTTTCCAGACACATTCATCAATCAATCTGGGCAACTGCTTCAACTTTTCGGGATCTAAAGGTGCACATTTTTTAAGTGAAACATGAAATTACAGAATGCAATATTTAATTCGACCGTGATCAAGCAGTGCCCCCAGGTTTCAGTTCAGGTAGTCAATCCTGTAAATTCCTTGAACATTTCCGAAAGTTTTTATATTTTCTTTCGATTATAATAGCAGATTTGGGTTTGTTTAGCTTCAACAAAAGTCCCGCGGTAGTGTCCTATGTTACGTGGGTCTCTACTGCCATCACCTGTTTGTTTTTCAAACTGCGTTTTTCCTAAAATTGGAGTCGATCAGTGCCGGGACTCAAGCCAAAAAAGACCTCCTGTGAGATTTCCTAGAAAAACCTTTTTTTATTTTGTCAAAATGTATACACATATATATATATATCTTTTTACTTGGCCATTGTCTTGCTTAATATCACCCTCACGATGGACTGGACTGGTGAGGCAGGCAGAAAGATACCAAGTTGGAAGGAATAAAGTTTGTTTTCTAATGTTTTTGCCTGTGATGCCTGCAGCCCGGGCCCAGGGAGCACCCTGGCACTGCTCGGGCTGCCCGCAGCCTTGCTGGAATGGCAGTGCTTGAAGCTTACGTCTGACATTTGCCCCCAGGAAAGCATCGTTTTGGCTTTTTCTGGGCTGTAAAGACCTTCAAGGGAGCAGGTGGGGAATGTGCAGCGTTGAACTCAGCTGTGCAGTGTCCTTAGGGCTTTGCACGGTGCAGCTTTAACCATGATGAAGGCTGTGTTAAAGGTAGAAAACGTGCCTCTCCGTGCTGGTGCGTGGCCACAGCTCCCTGGTGCAATAAAGCCAGGAGCGTGCCTTTAGCTGGAGGCGATGTGCTTGCTGAGACCTTTAGCACCCTTGGCATGGGGATGCCACCAGCACACACACTAACTTGTCCCCAGTGCCAGCCAAAGCCCCTGACCTCTGCGTGCTCCCTGTGATGCTTCTGGGCTTTGTGTAGCCTCCCACTGCAGCCTGCTGCTTTTCTTTTGCAGACGGGGAAGGACAAGGACGCTATCGATAAAGCCTTCAGGAATCTGGATGAAAACGGTGATTTCCAAGTGGACTTCAAAGAATTTGTCATCTTTGTGGCAGCTCTGACTTGCTGCTGTCATAAATATTTTGAGCAGAAAGCAGCCAAATAGTTGTCGAAATGCTCAGAAGACACTGTCTTCGCCTGTGCTCCATATGCTAATGCTATGGATCCTGTCATCCCTTCCACGTACTGCGCTGCAGTTTACAAGCATGCTGGGCTGTAAAAATAAATCCTCCTGTGCTTACATCCCTGTCTTGAATGCTAAAATCCACTCCTTTGTGGAAGAGCCTGGGCTTAATGGGTCCCACTAACAAGTATGGAGCAGTTTTTCTCTTTCTCTGCTTTTTGAAATGCTGTTCTTAACCAAAAGGCTCAATATCCATCCCAGGCAGGGCGGTAAACTGCCTCTCCGAGCTCATATGGATTTATTTCCTACTACAAGATAAGGCCCTTGTACCAGTATAGTGATATTGCCGTGCAGTTGCAAGGTAGATAGGGGTGCACACTGCAACCATAGAACCAGGGAGGGTTGGAAAAGACCTTAAAGACCATCCAGTTCCAACCCCTGCCATGGGCAGGGACACCTCCCACCCGACCAGGCTGCCCAAAGCCCCACCCAGCCATGAAATAACGCTGAGTAAGGCTGAAGCTAAGCCACAGGTTTTACCCATTCATAACGCTGTGTAGGTGGGCATATGCTGAAGTGTATTCATCCTTTAGGGAAGCCGCTGAGAGAAGTTTGGGCCTATTGGATTACTTCGGGCTGTTTTAGGTGGTCCTTTTGCCTAGCCACCTTTCGTTCCGCAGTCGGCTCTACCAACTAAATGGTGCAAGCACCACCTAAAACCTCATTCCTAACACCTCGGGCACAGGGTCCCAATGCACATTGCTGGCTGTGACAGCCGGCTGCTTCAGGAAAGGGGCTGCCCTTCTCTTCCCCATCACTGGGTGGGATCAAGCAATCTCCATCCAGAGGCCGGGATTCCCCTGATTCCCCTCAGTCCCTACCAGCCGCTGGCAGGACCCCAAGCCCCACATTCCCCTTGCTCCCCTCGCCACATGTGCCCAGTGTTCACGCCAGCACCACACCAGGCACCGCGGCCACCTGCAGTGGGTGCAGGTGTTGTCTTTACATGCGTGTGTGCCTGTCCCCTGCCCCAGGGACCACAAGGATGTGTCCCCGCTCCAGCGCTGCTACGGACGGAGCTCACACAACACAACATTTAGAGCAAGGGCCTGACGTCTGTCCCCACGTCATTTTGGTCATGCTGGATGACACTCGGGGGGGTGCTGAGGTCCCAGAGACAAGTACATCTCATGCGTCACTCCTGCAGGAGTACCCCTACTTGCTTTGTTGGCAGCAGCGATCTTTTCTCTGCACTACCCAAGCAAGACAACTATGAAACTGAACTATATATGAAAAGGCACAAAATTCTTGCCAAGCCAGGGATCAAAAATCAGCCTTTTCTCCCTATTATTCCGTTTGTTTGAGGCATCTTCACAGCTCTAATGCAGTACGGCCCCACCTGCTGACAGCTGTGCAGCTCAGCCCTTGCCAGGCTGGCAGAGCCCAGGATCCCCTCGCTCCCTGCTTTGTCAGGGCTCACCTGAGAAAAGCACTTTCCTCATTGTTAAAGGCAGTTGATTATCATTTATGAATTATATGAATATTACATATTCAGAGGTATTTACAGAGGAAAATTTCATGTAGAGCATGGCTGAGTAGCTAGCTATATAAACCATCCTCAGGTGAGGAAATTCAGTTGTCACCGATTGATTGGTGTTCGTTAATTTATTTTTCAAAATGTATTTTTCCTTTTATCATTTAGCATTAGTATCTGAAAGGTTTCCTCTGCATTGCTTCACAACATCCATCCCCACAGAAATTATATTTTTTTACCACTGTGTGGCACTACACGCGGCCTTTTCAGTACCGGCTGGGTCCAAAACTACATCACGGCTGAGGCAGAATTTGAAGAAGTGGTGGTAAGACCCAAAAAATCCCGCAAGGGCGCTTTGCGCCGTGGCGCTCCCCTCTCTGAATCCTCGCTGTACATCCCACGGAGAGCGGGACAATTCGCCCGCAGTGGGCATTTCAGCGAGCCCTGCGGAGGCCCTGCCTCTCCTGGGCGCTGCTGCACCCTGCAGCCACCCAAGGAGTGCTGCCCCTTGCTTGCCAGGCTCGGGTCCCTGCGGAAATCACCGCAGCACAGTTCCAAACACCACCGCAATCTCCTTTCAAACGCATCTGTTAAAGAGCACACAGGTGAAAAGCTGTCCTGTCAGCCAAGAGATTCACCTGATTACTCCATCTTATCTCTAATTTTAAAGAACGCACTGTTCAGTGGTGAGAGCTGTATCCCATTATGAGCAATACTGTAATTTACCCCAAATTGTACTCTTATTTCCTAAACTCCCTGCCTCTGGTGTCTGCTAGCCTCACAACTGCACTCACTCTCTAATTCCGTTTTGCTCCTTTTCCCATTTTTCTGAGGTTTTACCTGTGTTTGTAGGACATTTGAAGGCTGGCTTTACTCCTCTTGGCCACAGCACAAAGCTAAATTCTTTTTGACCCATCACCCCCCCCCAGACTGTGAAACACCCTAAATCCTAGCACTGTGCTGAGCTAAAGCACGCTGCCTTTTGTGGGGGAGGACCTGAGCTTTCTCTCACCACCAACTCAGGCATGCTAGGAAATGAGTGGGATATCATTTTTCTTGTTGCTCCTGCAGCCCCCAGTCCTGTAAACCCTTAGGTTTGTGTTTAACTCCCATCAGGTCCCACGGTCCCACCGTGGGGATACCTGGAGAGCTACAGGAGCAGCCCTGGGAGTGCAGAGCCCTGCTTGCTCCAGGGCTGCAGGCTGCCTGGAGAACCAGAGGGAGCCTCCCGTGTTCACTGCTGCAGAGAGGGGGACGAAAAGGGTTTGGGGGGTTTGTGTTGTGTTTTTTTTTGTGTTTGTTTTTTTTTTCTTTCCCCCTGCAGATCTTTCAAAAGCTCTAACTCTGTGATGAATATTCATTTCAATGTAGTACTGAAAATTCAACTGATGACACCTCAAAGAGAAAATGATCCAGGAATAAAAGAAATTAACATATAGCTCCCACCTTAGCATAGAACAAAAGTGACTTTTCAGAATATATTATTCAACCTAAAAGCATTTCGGTAGAGTCACTTTAATATCTTTCAATCCACTGATTTTCTTCCCCAGTACTATTAATTTCCTTCACATCTACCCAGAATGTGCCATGCATTTCCTTCCCTGGATTAACTTTTATAATTCAGAATTTGAGTTGCAGAGATGTTAGACCTGTTTTTCTACCTACAGATTAATCTTAGCTCTTAGGCCCAAGTATTATGTAGGACGAGATCATTTAAGAAACAGTGTAAGGCAGCTTTAAGGGAATGAAAACAACAAGATAAACAGCAGCTCAGCAAATATGAGCTAAAAGATGCTGGCAGCACGTTTGGCTTAGTTATGTTAACAGAAAATAAAAGATATGGGAAGAAAAAGTATTACAAATAAAGATTTGGGAAATAATTTGTGGTGAGTTTCAAATTAGACAAGGCTTATAAAGGCAGGGCTCAGAAAGTCAGCTAAGCAGCAAACCAGCCAATAGGTATTTTTATTTCCTTCCACAGAACAATATACGTTTACATTAACAGTAGATACCTTCAAGAGATTAAGATACTCCAGTATAAATATTTGCTATTTTGAGATTTTTTGGGGTTCTGCTAAGCCTTGTCAGTTTTAAAAATGGAAGTGTATATACAGGAGATACACAATCGGCATAATGCTACCTAAACCTGAAGACACTTACCTCGTGGTTTTGCCTGAGAAGATCCCTCATTATTTTACCTTCAAAATGATCATGGAGAAAAATAAGGATTCATGGCAAAAAAAATACATCACCCAGGCAAGCATTTTGTTTGTCTTCCCAGTAAGCCCAGTTTGGGGCTTGAAACTGGACACTTCTCTCCCCCTGCATATCTGAGCATGCCACGCTGGCAACATGTACCTTCAACACCTGACCTACATTGCCAAGATCAAGCCCTTTACAAAATACACTTTAGCTCCCTGTTTCCATATAAAAAGTGAGTAGAGAAGGAGGAGGAGGTGGCGGAGGAGGAGGAGGAGATGTTACCTGTCTTTTATGCAATAGTCTCATGGTAAAACACCCTTGTAAGAGCTGGGAAATTGCATTCAAGTCTTTCCTCAGGTGAAACCCACACGTGTCAGCTGAGTGCACTACATTGCAGGATCAGGGCTAGCATCGGGGTACCTGCCACCTGCTCCCCCTCTTGCACAAGAGACAGGTAAGGCCTGAACAAGGGCAGATGAGAAGCAGCACGTCTCTGTAGCCTGGCAGATCGAGTATTTTGCCAGCAGTGCAGGGGGGTCTGCATAGCCTGTAGGGTCAGATTTTATATTTTAATCAGTAACTACTTAAAACAGACATCTGGCACAATTAAAAGTCTTTGCCAGGTGAGTTCCTAAGCCACTGAAGGGCTGAGCTACACTCCAGCTCCGTCCCTCTCTCTAGAGCCATGCTGCAGGCTGGAAGGATCTCAGCAGAGCAGGAGGCATCTCCTCCTTCTCATCCTCATCATCGTCATCATCGTCATCATCGTCATCGTCCTCCTCCTCCTTCTCCTCCCGCTCAGAGTAGATGGTCACCCCTGTAAGGTGGTGTAACATGGTGGGTGATGCTTGACTCAGCAAAGTCCTGCCAGCACATCCCCGTCCCCGGGTGTGTGCAGTGCTCCTGGAAGCTCTTAAATACAAACAAGCTGACTCCTGCTCAGATACCTGGAAGGAAGGATCCAGATCTCTCTTTTGCTGAAGAAGTTTCATGTTCACAGTGTCCTCTGAGACCTTACCCACCATCTTGTGCTCCCTGCATGGTCCCCGATGGATGTACTCGTGCTTGGGGGTCCCTTTCTGAGACACTTCTCCTCTGTGCTGGGAGCAGAGCCTTGGTGCTTAGCCCAGGTTTCTGCAGCCTGCTCTCTGAGCCACCCACCTGGAAATTAGTCATTACAGCACCTAACTGACTGTGCTTTTATATGGCTTTTTCAGGCCATTTTCTTCCCTAGACTCATTCCTTTTTTTTTTTCCCAAGTCAACATTTTTATTTTCACTCCTGTACGTGAAAACCTTTGAAAACCTTGAGAAAGAAAACAAGTTTTTATGGGCGCAGCTCTTCTGCTCTCCAGCAGGTGATAAATAGGTGCATACATCGTATAATGCTGCAGGACTAGGCAAAAGAATAGACTATAAATAGGCTTAATTTTGCCTAGTAAACATTACATCCAAATAAATGCATAGAATTTTTTTCCTCATGATTTTATAGCTTCCCACTTTGACACAATTGCCAATAACAATTTCTTTTGTTTTATGACAGGCAGAAGTAGGTCTCTGAAGCATTAGGTAGCTATTGACTGTTGCATACAGAAGGAACAAAAGGTTCCTGAAAAGAAACGGGTAAGAGAGCTGAGCAGAGATGTGCTGGGAGCACCAGAAGCCTCCTCCCCAGGATGTAAGCACCAGCACGGAGCCTGCAGCAGCCTGCAGCTCACTGCACGGTTTTAGCCTTGCTACCTACAGGGGTTTAAGTCTGACGAAGACTGGAAATCCTAGGATTGTGGGTTTGCTTTGGAAACATTTTAATGTTCAAAAAATTGTTGTCTCTTAACGCCTCTAAATCATCACTCCAGTGATTATAGCTCCCTTCTCTCTCCTCATTTCCAGACCCTGCTCTGTAATTCAAGTCTGCTCTGCTTTGACCAAGCAGTTTCAGCTCTAGGTGTTCTGGAAGCCACCAATGCATCACAAAAGTTATTTTTATGTTTCTGAATTAACATCCTCACCTGTACTGACCTCAGCTGGTTCAGTCGCCCCGTATACTCCATGGGACCTTTTATCTGTCAGTGCAAGTTAACAGGTTTAAAAGGCTGAGCAGTAAAAGCCATTGAAGAGGTAAAAGGCCAGAGACCCTGTGCCCTCGGCTGCTCTTCCTGGAGGGACTAAGGCTGGGCTGAAATGCATATTTGGTCTCCCATGACGGAAACAGCTTCTTCTTCCCCATCACTTACTACCCAAATGAAACAGCTAGAGAAAGAGTAAGCCCAGGCCTGCAGCTGGAGGGGAGCTGGAGAGGATCTGACGTAAATCCTAAATCCCAAGTAAACCAGGAGTGATGTCGGATTTGTCCTCTGAGGGATCTGTAGTCGGGGGAAAGACGTATGCCTTGCCTGGGGTTGGGGCTGGGAGCAAGGGAAGGCGCAGAGCTGCTCTGGTCACTCTCCTGCCGAATGCTTGGTTAAACGTGGAGCTGGGTCCCCACCAAGTGCCACCTCCTGCTCCCAAGTCAAAGGCATCGGGGCTGAAAGCTGTGCACTGGTACCATTCTCAGCTGTAATGTCAACAGCAGGAGGATTTTAGCCTGGCTTTGGCAGGGATGAGCGCAATCCCAGCATAGGAGGGACTGCTGCTTGGTGGCTTATGTTGTAAATAGCAAACTGGAGCACTTCTTTCCTGCTAAGCCCCCCAAAATCAAGCAAAAGAGCTGTCCTCCTCCTGATATAGGAGGCTGCAATTTAGACTTGCAGTTTAGCCAGTACAATTTGTCAGCTCCATCTTTCAGTCCTCAGAGAAGGAGCATGTTAGTAGCTGAATATAAGCAACATTTGCTTCCAATTTGCTCAAGCTATGCCCAATTACTTTATTAATGGACCGGTTTGCATCATGGTTCAGATAAAGCTGTGCTTTAGGCTTGCTTTTGCAAGCCCTCCCAGTTTTACAGCAATAAAGATGAAGCAATGTTAACTTTCATTCTGTGGGATATCATCTACAGAAGTATAAGCAAGAGATCTCTCTGCAGGCAGCCTCTTTTCTGCGGAGCTCAACGTTAATGAAAGCAGGATAAACCATTTCATTTTCCTGGTACGTTTGATTAGGGAAGGATAGCTCTTCAAGAGTCAGTTCAGTAGCTTTAACAATCTATTTAAGTTATCCATTTAATAATAAATTTAATAATCCATTTAATAATTATTTGGGGATAATGAGTGTGGTGCTGCCCTCCACCAAGCCAGTCCATGGTCCTTTTGGGTCTCCTCCTGCAACCCACTTTTGGGCTGAAATTCTCCTCCACAGGAATTTCAGGTCCCCAAAAAGCTGCTTTGAACTGGCCCCAAGCTGGGACAGAGACCCAGCTGTGCTGCATGCTCTCCCACCGCCAGACTTCTCTGTAACTCAAGGAGGTCATCTTTAAACCAAAGGTTTTAGGGGTGGCTACCAGTGGCTGGGCTGTGTAACCTGTGCTGTGACCTCTGCCACTTTTTAAAATCTACCTGTTCTTTGAAAGGAGGATAATCTCTAAAAAAACATGATTTAAACTATGCTTAGGGTATTTACCGTTCAGTGGTGCCTGTCACTGTATTTCTTTTATTATTTTTTTAAAGACTTGGGCTTCCTATAACATTGAAAAAATAAATCAGAAATTGTCTAGATATTTTACAATAAATATATACCTCCTCTTGAAACTTTTCTTTTAATCTTTGTCAAAGTATGCTGTACTGAAGCACACCTAGAAGAGAATATAAGAAGGAAAGGAGAAAGTACAGATCTGGTAAGTGTCCCGCTTTGTAACCACATGGCCTCTTCTGTCAGCACCCAATGTCAGCTGTACCTGGGGATCAGAGGTGGCGGCCCTCCTCCTCACAGCCTGCAGGAAAGCTGGTGTACCGTCATCAAACAAGGCACAGGCCTTGACAGAAAGATGTGGGGATTAAGATCCTTGCTTGGAAAAAGCTCTGAAAGCAATTTGGAAAAAGTGCTGGGTCCCCAGTCCCAACTGATAGCAAAGAGCAGTAGGTTTTGCAACTTGTCAACACCGTGGGATGATGGAAGAGATTCATGATAACAAACAAAAGAGCTATAGAGGCTTTGTTATAGGATATCATTTGTTCTCAATTTACATATTGCCTTTGTTTCAAAGTACAAA